>NC_085139.1:233468970-233785971 GCF_024139115.2 Armigeres subalbatus | reverse complement strand
AAGCGAAAAACGTACTCTTCAAGTTACTTTTGGTTACTTGGGAACATGCCTTCACCCGGGATCTCCTGCAACAAGGAACTATCGATGTACACTACATATGACCGAAAAGATGGAAGCCGATCTGATGACTAAGCCATTGGAGCGTGAGCGTAAGCCACCGACCGTTAACCGGTTACATCGTTAAGGAGGAGAGTGTGCTGTACGTTGATCCATGTCACGTGCAACAAAGCAGCCTGTAATATATGATGTTTATCAAAGCAATAATGTTTAAAATGTCATTAGACCATAGTCATTGAAACAAACCAGACGGTTTTTTATTTTGACTCGCAACCTGCAACACATGGGTCCCTACACACGGAGATTTCGAACTCGAGGCAAAACAAATCTAGGAATCTCCTAAACTATTTCACAATTTAGAAAATATACAACTTTGCAAAAAGTGTCTCTAATCAACGCAGCAGAACAAGTTCATTAAATTATTCTGTTCTGAAATCAGTATCACAAGTACATAGCAAATAGTTTTGAAAACTCAACGACATGTAAAATTGCATCTAATGCCATCAAACGAATTAACATTTGATATTCAATTCAATTTGACTGAGTTTTACAAGCAGGCACAGTTTGAATTTAATTTGTTTTAAAGAAACAATAAGATCGATTGAATATTGCGTTTATTTGCAAGCTCCAAATATGTGCATGAGAATACATTTAAAATCATAACATATTTTTATCTGTGTATCTCATCTAAATATTTTAGTAAAAACTGGAAATCTACTCGAAATTTAGAATTTGGTAATATAAAGAATTTCAAAAGGATTACCAGTACCAAAAAAATCCCCTTCAGATTAGCTTCGAACTATTGACGTCGCGATTCAGAGGCCCCAACTAATTCATCGCATCTATTATTGCATCGTTGCATTGTGTGTGGAAAGTGTGCGTTACATGCCTCTTTTTGTTAATCACACCTTCATTGAAATTTGGTTGAATTTCTTCTACCTAGAAGGACGAAGACTTGAACAGCAAGGCCAATAAACGTATCCCTAGTAACCCGCTATTCATTCATACTAAGCGAATCTTCCACACAAAGTGGTGCCTCGTGCAAACAACAGCAAGCAGCAGACGGCAGTAATGCTGGAACAAAAAGTGCAATGAGCCTTGAGGGCATACAGCAATTAGTTTTATGTGAATAACATTTTTCACGAGCGTCGGATCACTTTGCGGTCTTCCAATGAAAGTTTACTGGTAAAATTTCCAATGATGTAGTTGGATCGATTTATCGTTAGAGAATAATGGGACACCTTGGGGATTTTTTCTATTGTAAAGGTAAATTTCCCCATAGTAAATCCTAAGGAAAATTAAAATCGCCGGCGCTAAAATATGGTTTCACCGATTGATCTGAAAATTTGCACAAGCATTATAGGACCCAAGAGGCGTACAAAAACTATGCAGGAAGTGAAAATAAAATTTTGTCCCACCCTAATGGGTCCCCTTGTCGCAACGAACGAGCAATCTCGAATGAACGAGAGAGCCGCCCAATGAGAATAGATAGAAGGTGAGGAAGAAGACCAAATGCAAGCGTATTAGTGGATGATGAAAAATGTAAACAGCAAATGGTGACGTACATATTTGCACGGCTTCTTATGGGAGCTCGTTTGAATGTAGTAGTGAAAGCTTTTTCGCCATACACGAAAGGCACGCACACAATATATGAATTTCCATACCTTAGTATTTATTTTCATTGAGAGCCGCCTATTGACGAGTAGCCGGGATGTTGACCGAGTGAGTGGCGATGCGCGCGAGCAGAGCGATGAGTTCCTCGTTGCACCCGAGCGACCGCATGGTGTCGAAAATAAATAAATGACGCACCCGATCGAAGGCGTCTTTCCCAAAACTGGAAGATGGACATAGACTCTCTCGTCAGGCACGTTTTGTTGATACGCCTGAACGCGTGGGTAAAAATCCTTTGTAGCGCCAACATTTCACCTTTCAAGACGGTTTATGGTAGTCAACATTTCGGGATGTTGATGATGATGATGATGATGATGGTCCCGCCACATACCCCTACAAAGGTTTGAGCTAGACGATTTATCTTTAAGATAATTAATTGAATGATGTAATAACAATTTAATCAGATTTGCAAAAAACAAAAACGATCTGATTACCATCACAGATATGAATTACATAACTTTTAATTACTATCCAGCAAAAAAGGTAAATTAAGAAAAAAAAACTGTTGTTTTCATCTACAGATTCTCATAAGCATCGGTAGTGATACTTCGAGTTTATACTAAAATGCAAAACTTGTGATACCTCTCGCACAGATTTCAAAAGTTCCACCAAGAATCGCGTTTCATGTTTATACAAGATCACTTAACGTTTATCACTCGTAAGCATCAATAAAATTAATAATCTAAGTCGTCAACAAAACTAAAACTTGTGTTACCGCTCCGTCGATATCAAAAGTTTCGGTATCAACCACGGAAACAAAACTCTACCAGATAGCCCATTACTAATCCGAAGAATCATTCAAACAGTTGAAAATGCGCAAGTCTGTACATAAATTTTAAAAATCATCCATATCTGCTTTGCGCGCGCGAGACTCAAACTTTTGTAGACTACACAAAAAAAGGTCAAATTACAATTACGTCAATATATTTAAAATCCATCATCATCATCGAGGCGAACAAAACAGTTTATCAGTGCCTCAATAAATAAAAAATACAATTGTCCAAACAAACAATCCGTAGGTCAAACTTCGTCAAGATACAAAATTTATTGAATTATAAAAAGTCAACTAAGTAGCTGCTTAAAAGCAGCTTTTACGTGTGAAACACAAAGTCTCTTAAACTGTGATAATGTCGTTGCACGTTTGATATGTGTAGGCATCGAATTGAAATAATTGATACCTTTAAAAACAAAGAATTTTGTGAAGCTCCATGCAAAAAGTATGGTGTTCTTATATCTTCCGCGTTTCTAGTGTTATATCTATGAATGTCACTTCCTCTTTCAATTCGATCACACAAATATCGAGGCAGCAATCCGTTAATTACTTTAAAAATGAACACCATTGTCAAATACACAATTCTTTGCTTCACCGAGAGCCACTGCAAAGCATCCAACAAAAAAGTTGAGGAAGTGAATCTGCTACATCTCAAAATCAAACGCATAATCTTATTCTGCAAACGCTGCAATCTCGATATTTGTGTCTGATTTGCTAAAAACAAAATGGAAGGACAAAAGTCCAAGTGAGGAGAGATGATTGATTTGTACAACTGTATTTTGCTAGCAATATTTAATTCGAGTCGACAGAGGATTCCATACTTCTTGGCTATTTTCTTGATGACATTGTCAATATGTTGGTCAAATTTCAATTTATCATCAATAATCACGCCAAGATATTTAATTTCCCGTACGCGATCAAGTGTCTCGTCATCAATTTTCACAGAGACATTATCAATTGAACGATTTCGCGAAATAATCATGTACTTTGTTTTACTAATATTCAATTTCAACTGTTTGTACTTCAACCATCTACTTAAAGAATGCAAATCTTCATTCAAGCGTTCAATCGCATCTTCTAAGTCTCTAGCTGCAATGAATAACACAGTATCGTCTGCAAATAAGTTTATATCACAAAAACGTAAAACCCGTCGCATGTCATTTATATACATAATAAACATAATGATAATATCCGTCGTACGCTAGCCGTAGTTGCGCATCGCAAATTTCCTCGAAAACGGCTCGAGAATTCCATTTGAAAAACGTTTTGATTTTGGGCTTAGCGTACGACAGCGACCATTCCATCCACGATCCGTAGCTCCTACGTTGCCGAGTTTAATATTGCCACTTGCCACTTGCCGGCTACGTTTTCTTCGGTTAGGCGCTGTCTATATAACACGTGGACAGTTTAGGGGGGTATGGCGAATGTCCACGGTTCATACATTTTTTTAAATTTGTGTGATCAAATTGTCCACGCTGGCGGAGGGGGTATCTAAAACTGATCAAAACCTGTCCACGTGGTATATGGACAGCCTTTTAGTAGATGCGGACGGAGAGCCCGAAAACCGCACCCGGGTTCGTGTATCAGTGGGGTTAGACAGAGTCGTACCGTCAGCGCTTTATGATCTTATGAAGCAACAGGGTGCCATTGAAAAACTCTTCTCTAGCAGCGCGCTGTGCAGTGCCGGAGGGAGTGTGAGTATTGCAAATTGTCGTGTCGTGCACCCTCAACACGAGCAGCTGGCTGACCAGTCCAGGCTTTTCTTGACGTGAGTGACCTGGATATGCTCCTTCACTGCAATAGCGGTGCCTCTCCTCGTGTGGTTTTGTAGCAGCAGAGATGCCAGATTTGAAGACATGTCTTCCATTTGAAGACATTTGAATCTCTGTGAAGACATTTATTTCGTGAAGACATTTTGAAGACTTTTCAAAATATTTGAAGACTTATCTTCTTATTTGAAGACTTATCTTCTTATTTGAAGATACTTGAAGACCAGCGTAAACCAGCGAATAGAAAATACAAATTTATTATCTTCTATATAATAAAAATGAGTTGAGTTTTCCTTCCTGACGATTTAACTCGCGAACGGGTTGACCGATTTACAAGATTTTTTCCCTAATCGATTCGTTTTGGGATCCGCAAGGTTTGTATATACAAAAAGTTGGTGAATTTAACGAGGAAATGTAAAAAATCATTAGAATACAATTTTAGGTCAGCTGTTGAGAAAAACAAAACAAACGCACGGACTTTGATCTAGAGTGCGGTGCTGCAAATAAGTTTATTGTGACATTTGCAACACCCGGGCAAAGCTGGGTATTTTCCGCTGGTTTAGAATAATTTACCGTAGGATTTCAAAAGAATATTGAATTAAAATCGGGAAAATTTTGTAAAAAATATTACATTGGTAATACGGAAAGGTTTATCGAGGAAATTTGCAAGAATTTCCTGTGAAAATCCAGAGAATTTTCCAGTGGAAATTCTGAAACATTTCCCGTAAAAATCAGGAAGAACTTTCCCGTTTTGGTTTTATACTGGTTTTATAACAGTCCTGGAGAGTAAATTACGATTTTCAAGAGCGTTGAATTATAACAATATAAGAGATAATGCGACTCGATATAATCGGCAAAGACCTAGGCGACGAATACAGGATCACGATTGGAAGCTTGGAACATGGAATTGCAAGTCGCTAGGTTTCGCAGGTTGCGACAGGATGATCTACGATGAATTACATCCCCGCAACTTCGACGTCGTGGCGCTGCAGGAGATTTGCTGGACAGGACAGAAAGTGTGGAAAAGCGGGCATCGAGCGGCTACCTTCTACCAAAGCTGTGGCACCACCAACGAGCTGGGAACCGGCTTCATAGTGCTGGGTAAGATGCGCCAACGCGTGATTTGGTGGCAGCCAATCAACGCAAGGATGTGCAAGCTGAGGATTAAAGGCCGTTTCTTCAACTATAGCATCATCAACGTGCACTGCCCACACGAAGGGAGACCCGACGACGAGAAAGAAGCGTTCTACGCACAGCTGGAGCAGACATACGATGGATGCCCACTGTTAAAATCGTCATCGGTGACATGAACGCACAGGTAGGAAGGGAGGAAATGTATAGACCGGTCATCGGACCGGATAGTCTGCACACCGTATCGAATGACAACGGCCAACGATGCATAAACTTCGCAGCCTCCCGCGGAATGGTAGTCCGAAGCACCTTCTTTCCCCGCAAAAATATCCACAAGGCCACATGGAGATCACCTAACCAAGAAACGGAAAACCAAATCGACCACGTTCTAATCGACGGTAAATTCTTCTCCGACATCACGAACGTCCGCACTTACCGCAATGCGAATATTGAATCCGACCACTACCTCGTTGCAGTATGCCTGCGCTCAAAACTCTCGACGGTGTACAACACGCGTCGAAGTCGGACGCCGCGGCTTAACATTGGGCGGCTACAAGACGGTAGACTAGCCCAAGAATACGCGCAGCAGCTGGAAGTGGCACTCCCAACGGAAGAGCAACTAGGCGCAGCGTCTCTTGAAGATGGCTGGAGAGATATTCGATCCGCCATTGGTAGCACCGCAACCGCTGCACTTGGCACGGTGCCCCCGGATCAGAGAAACGACTGGTATGACGGCGAATGTGAGCAGTTAGTGGAAGAGAAGAATGCAGCATGGGCGAGGTTGCTGCAACACCGCACGAGGGCGAACGAGGCACGATATAAACAGGCGCGGAACAGACAAAACTCGATTTTCCGGAGGAAAAAGCGCCCGCAGGAAGATCGAGATCGTGAAGGAACGGAGCAACTGTACCGCGCTAATAACACACGAAAGTTCTATGAGAAGTTAAACCGTTCACGTAAGGGCCACGTGCCACAGCCCGATATGTGTAAGGACATAAACGGGAACCTTCTTACGAACGAGCGTGAGGTGATCCAAAGGTGGCGGCAGCACTACGAAGAACACCTGAATGGCGATGTGGCAGACGAAGATGGCGGTATGGTGATGGACCTGGGAGAACGCGCGCAGGACATAATTCTACCGGCTCCGGATCTCCAGGAAATCCAGGAGGAGATTGGCCGGCTCAAGAACAACAAAGCCCCTGGGGTTGACCAACTACCAGGAGAGCTATTTAAACACGGTGGTGAGGCACTGGCTAGAGCGCTGCACTGGGTCATTACCAAGATCTGGGAGGAGGAAGTTTTGCCGCAGGAGTGGATGGAAGGTGTCGTGTGTCCCATCTACAAAAAGGGCGATAAGCTGGATTGTAGCAACTACCGCGCAATCACATTACTGAACGCCGCCTACAAGGTACTCTCCCAAATTTTATGCCGTCGACTAGCACCAACTGCAAGGGAGTTCGTGGGGCAGTACCAGGCGGGTTTTATGGGCGAACGCTCAACCACGGACCAGGTGTTTGCCATTCGCCAAGTACTGCAGAAATGCCGCGAATACAACGTGCCCACACATCATCTATTCATCGACTTCCAAGCCGCATATGATACAATCGATCGGGACCAGCTATGGCAGCTAATGCACGAACACGGTTTTCCGGATAAACTGACACGGTTGATCAAAGCGACGATGGATCGGGTGATGTGCGTAGTTCGAGTTTCAGGGGCATTCTCGAGTCCCTTCGAAACCCGCAGAGGGTTACGGCAAGGTGATGGTCTTTCGTGTTTGCTATTCAACATCGCTTTGGAAGCTGTAATACGAAGAGCAGGGATTAACACGAGTGGTACAATTTTCAATAAGTCCGTCCAGCTATTTGGTTTCGCCGACGACATAGATATTATGGCACGTAACTTTGAGAAGATGGAGGAAGCCTACATCAGACTGAAGAGGGAAGCTAAGCGAATCGGACTAGTCATCAACACGTCGAAGACGAAGTACATGATAGGAAGAGGTTCAAGAGAAGACAATGTGAGCCACCCACCACGAGTTTGCATCGGTGGTGACGAAATCGAGGTGGTAGAAGAATTTGTGTACTTGGGCTCACTGGTGACTGCCGAAAATGACACCAGCAGAGAAATTCGGAGACGCATATTGGCTGGAAATCGTACGTACTTTGGACTCCGCAAGACGCTCCGATCGAATAGAGTTCGCCGCCGTACCAAACTGACAATCTACAAAACGCTAATTAGACCGGTAGTCCTCTACGGACACGAGACCTGGACGATGCTCGTGGAGGACCAACGCGCACTTGTAGTTTTCGAAAGGAAAGTGCTGCGTACCATCTATGGTGGGGTGCAGATGGCGGACGGTACGTGGAGGAGGCGAATGAACCACGAATTGCATCAGCTGTTGGGAGAACCATCCATCGTTCACACCGCGAAAATCGGACGACTGCGATGGGCCGGGCACGTAGCCAGAATGTCGGACAGTAACCCGGTGAAAATGGTCCTCGACAACGATCCGACGGGCACAAGAAGGCGAGGTGCGCAGCGGGCAAGGTGGATCGATCAGGTGGAAGATGACTTGCGGACCCTCCGTAGACTGCGTGGTTGGCGACGTGTAGCCATGGACCGAGCCGAATGGAGAAGACTCTTATATACCGCACAGGCCACTTCGGCCTTAGTCTGAATAAATAATAAAATAATAAAAAATCTTATAAAAATTCATTCACACTAGCCGATTGATAGCTGCAACGCATTTTAGACTTCATACGCACTTAAAAAACTCCCGATAGCAGCATTCGTTTGAATTTTCTTTAGCGGCGGCTGCGTTTTCGACGTGTCCGTAAAAAGGTATTTTTATCATTATATCGGAACGCATTGACCGATCTAATTTACGGCAAATAGACTGAATTCTTCTATGACTTGCTTTAATCTATTCAACCATTTTTTGTCTAAATTCCTTCTGAATTCATCTGATCTTTTCGGCATTTCCATGTGACATT
The DNA here is from genome assembly GCF_024139115.2 of Armigeres subalbatus. NCBI lineage: Eukaryota > Metazoa > Arthropoda > Insecta > Diptera > Culicidae > Armigeres > Armigeres subalbatus. Next base: position 233,777,575 of record NC_085139.1, on the reverse strand, counting down.
CCTCCGAATGTCCGTCGGGAAACTCTTCGAATTTTCCGTGGATTTGTAAAAGAATTTTCAGTAAAAATAAAAATAAAGTAAATCTTTATAAATTTAAACGGGAAGTTCTTTCTAATTTCCACAAGTTCTTCTGGACTCCCACAATAAATCTCTTTTTGTTTCCACAGAAAATTTGTCCCAATAAATTTCCATGGAAAACTCATAGAAATATCTATTAAATGGATATTTCTCAGAATTTCCATGGTAAATTTCGACAGGAAAATCTTCTTAAAAGAAATTCAGAGAAATTCCACACAAAAATGGGGTTGTATATAAAACACGACCGCTCGATGTAAACTACGTAAAACCAAATATAGTACACTGAACCAATTATTCCTCTCTATATAGAAGAGAATAAACTATCCCATCGACTCAACTACCCTGCTTTAGCAGCATCACCCACTCTGTGAGGCAGTAGGGACCCCACTGTCTAGCATCTGGGCCACCCACCCCATTCATACACCCCAGTTCAATTGATAATACCCTAAAAGTAGGCAATTACCAAGGATTGGAACGCGCTGCATAGGAAATGCATGATGCATAAAAGAACTAAAATTTTCAATAGTTTAGCGTTGATATTCAGAAGGTTTAATACTACTGGCAAATTGGTGGAGAGTTTGCGAATCGATTGATATATAAATCCTAAAAATCCATTGAAAGATAAAGGACTTATTGATGTTACAAATCTAACATGATTTCGTGACGGTCCACAATTTTAAAATTTTCATTTTACACCCTGTATCCGAGTTTACGTCAAAATTCGGTGGAATTTTAATAAAAGACTCAGTAGAAAATTCATAGGAAACTTGTTTCACTCTTTCGTCAAATTCTTCCTCGAATTCCATGGCAATTCTTCTAGAAATAAACATTCTTCCAGTATTTTCTCAGAGAATTCCTCTATGAATTTCTCCAAAAAATCGTTCTTCTATTCTTTCTGGAATTCCTTCTGTAGTTCCTCCAGGAATTTGTCCGAAAGTTTCAGGGATTTCTCCGAAAAATCCTTCAGGTGTTCCTTTGTAGTTTCCTCTAGGAGCTCCTCCTTAAGATTGTCCAAAAATTCCTGCGAAAGTACGTCCAAGAATTCCTTCGGAAAATCCTCTAGAACTCCTCCGGTAGTTCCTTCACGAATTCCTCCAGCATGTCTTCCAGAAATTCTTCCGAAAGTTCCCCAGGAATTCCTGCGGAAGCTCCTCCATGGATCCCTCTGGAAGTTCCTCCATGAATTCCTTCGGAAGTTTCTCCAGGAATTCCTTTGGAAGATTCTCCAAGAATGTTGCCGAAAGATTATCCAAGAATGCCTCCGGAAGTATACTCACCTCAAGAAGCTCCTCCAAGAATTCATCCAGAACTACCTCCATAAATTCTTCCGGAAGTTTCTTCGGGAATACCACCGGAAATTCTTTCAATAATATCCTTCAGAAATTCATTATGAAAATTCTTCAGTAATTCCTCTAGAAAATCCCTCCGAAATTTAATTTTTCAGTGATGGACTCAAACAATTAAGAAAAAGCACTCCAATAAAGTCCAAAAAAAAACTCTGAAATTCATCCTGAACTTTCTACATGAATTCCTTTTCAAGTTCCTCCTAAAAATCCTCCAATTTCTGCGGAAGTTGATTCAGTAAGTCCTTTGGATGTTCCAACAAGAATTCCTCGGGAAATTTCTTCATTAAGCACCATCCAGAAGAAATTAGTAAAAGTAGAAAGAATGTGGTGGAATTTTAACCAAATACTCAGTAGAAAATTCAGGGGAAACTCGTTATTACCAAGGAGATGATTAAATTTACAAACCAATTGTTTACAAGAAATGGCAGTGTGAGCCTGTTCTTGACAGTGTTCGCAAGAGGCAATCTGACCCTTGTAGTGGATACACGCTTGCTGGCCATCAATCGTAACCCACGAATCGATATTTCGTTTGATCAGCATCACTTCCTCAAACGCACTGAGGAACTCGATGATCTCGGTGTTATTTGTACCTATTAATCCCGTTACGATCTTTGCTTGGACCAGTGCCTTCGTTATACGTTGGACCCGTTCGCGGGAGTTAAATTCCGACAATCGGCGGTAATTCGTCAAGGACAAAGGGTTCTTCCAATTGTGGTATCTGTCGCTGAGTTATCTGATTTTCGGAAAAAAAATAAGTATCTTCGGAGGTTCAACTTTTCATTTCAGTTGACTGTCGCGTTTTTACGGGCTTCTTAGCAAACGTCTTCTTCAGTATTTGACTAAGTAGCGTCATGAACTTCTGTTCATAGTCGTCTTAAAAAGTGATGATAAATCAATTGAATGAGATCAAAATTGAGATCGAACAATTACTTGGATACATCAATCCTCAATAACATGAAAAATTTGGAAAAGACCTGTATTATATCCATGTTATATGGTTCATTGGGAACATTTCCGCAGGCCTGAGGGAAATTTTCAAAATCCCACTCAGTGCCGTAAATGCCAAAAATGGGGCCATGGAACCAAAAAATGCCATATGGATGCTAAGGCATGACTTGTGGTACCCAGCTCTTCTCACACCAAGGACGCCTGTCCTGCGAGAGAAGATTCAAAGAAGTTTAACTGTGCAAATTGTGGAGGCAATCTCAAACTCAATTTATGGGAATGTCCTTAACGCAAGATAGTTTTAAATTCCCGTGCAAAATTGATGACGGAGAATGTTAAGTATGTTGAATGAAGGAGCTGCAACTGCTGGCAGAATTATCAGTCAGTAGCCTGCCGTAGAATGGAGTAAAATAGAGTCTTTGTGAGGGGGTCCCATTGTCTTCCATCAGAATCGATTAGAGACAAAATCTTGCAATTCGGTCCATCCATTTGTGAGCTATGTTGCCTCAAAGGAAATAATTAAAAATAAGAAAAATAATAAGACGTTCTTATCGTCGAAAACAATTCGTAATATATCCAAAGAAATCTTGCTTTTGAATTAACAAGAGGTAAACATATTTGTTTACTTGTAAAATAAATCTACTGAAATTGGTATTAATTGAGCATGGATGATTTTTCGACCTAATAGACGCAGATTTTTCGGCCGAATATTCGTTTCACCGAATAACTAAAAATTGAAATAGGGGGAAAGACGGTTTTGGCAGGTTTTGTTCTATTATTGGCAGGGGGGTTTTTGTCGACCGAATTTTATGAAATTTGGCCACAATATTCTTTGATATGCAAAGAATGTTTAGGCCAAATTTGAGCCTAATCAGCCATAAAAAACCCCTTGCCAATAATAGAACAAAACCTGCCAAAGCCGTCATTCCCCCTATTCGGTATTTTGCCGAACGCCGAATACAACTATTCGGTGCATCTCTAGTATCGAACCAATGCTTGAATCGCTTGTGCTTGAATCGAGTTTGTGGAAGCCGTAAGGTATAAAGAAATAAAACGCATCAAAATTCGAATTTTAAACTCTGAGTTGCTGTTTGCAGAAGCTGCAGATATTTTTTAAACAATGTATAAGATTTATTATTCGGTCCTGGTGGCCTCACAACTGGATCCCGAATTTTCGTCGTGATGCCATCAAAATTGTATACAAAATCTGTAAGCAGGCGCTGGATATAGGAACCCAGAAGGACATCGCAGCAGAGACAAACTTATGGGTCTAAGTCTAAGACGCAGAGATATCAACAAGGAAATAAGGGAAGTCAATTGGATCTGCTGGCCTCTGTTTCGTGGTGAACTTTTTTTTTAAATTAAAAATCACGTAAATAAAGCAAACAAAAATCATCTAGACTCAGGTTATTGTCAGCTTAATGTTAGCAGCCGCCAAGAATTGAAACCTTTTACGTTGAACTTACGTACCTCTAGGTATAGCTAGCCGTGCGGTAAGACGCGCGGCTACAAAGCAAGACCATGCTGAGGGTGGGTGGGTTCGACTCCCGGTGCCGGTCTAGGCAATTTTCGGATTGGAAATTGTCTCGACTTCCCTGGGCATAAAAGTATCATCGTGCTAGCCTCATGATATACGAATGCAAAAATGGTAACCTGGCTTAGAAACCTCGCAGTTAATAACTGTGGAAGTGCTTAATGAACACTAAGCTGCGAGGCGGCTCTGTCCCAGTGTGGGGATGTAATGCCAATAAGAAGAAGAAGAAGAAGGTATAGCTGCTCAGAACAAAATATTTAACTTTTGATTAAGGAAAACGCAAATCATTACAATTTGTCTCCGCGTATAGAAACATTCATGAATCATGAATTGTACTCACCTGCATTGTCTGTAGACGCATCGTCGCTGGATTTTAGTTTTCATGTGCGACAAATATGCGATTATGGGTAGTGAACTCCAATTGAAAAGCTGCATACTCCTAAGAATCCTCCATTTCACTTTTAATCGCACGCTGCGCTTATCTATGCTCCACTAGACAGTATTTCCACAGGAATTTCTCAACTCCTATTTCACACAAGTCACAACTTTTAAGTTTCTAGCTCAGAAACATTTAATAGAATAAATAGCTATCCCTCCAGTGTCCTTCATTGATCACACTATTGATTCGAACAACGCTGTTTTTACTACCACATAAATCACTGTTTCAATCAATCTTTTTGCTTACTTTCTTCCTTAAATTCTAAAGCACCAACAGTCGATTCTCTTGCATTTAACACCGAAGATCTATTAACACTATCAACTTGGGTAACATTGCGATCCGCTTCCGAAACAATTAATGTCGTAAACCTACTACTTACACCAGCTGATCCAGCAGCCGCTCCTGTTAGGTGATTACCACCGTCCATTCTGGTACCAATTGCGTTGCTGTTAATGTTCTGCCTAATTTGATTCTTATTGTACCGATTGGCGGAATCCCGAGTTCCACCAGCTGCACTTCCGGGTGCAATCACCGTAGCAGTCGACGATGAAGGTCTCGCAATATCACTGGCTCGTCGTGCGATGTCATTCACCTGTACCTGATGGTAATCTGTTTTACCGTGGAAACTTTTCGTCACTCGGGTGATCCGGGGCGGTTCTATAAATCCTTCTCGTATTACCAACGCCCCCGGCGTTGGATTATTATTATTTAATCGTGTCGACATGGCCTTACTCGTTTTGGAGCATTTCTCATATTCGTGCTCCAGCATGCTGGTTAAATTTTTATCGATATTCGGAATGTCCTTCTGGAGTTCATCGAACGACATGTGCAAACGAACACCGGGTGGATCGCCGCTACTACAGGAAGTGGCTCGCCTCGTAGTAGCCAGTGACAATCGTTCACCTCTGAATTTTTCCACTTCATGCGCCAGATTCTTCGCCTCGGTCCGCGAGTCCTTCTCGTACAGACTGATCTGCTTCTGAATCCGAGTGGTGCGGAATCGATTTTCGATTTTGGGAGTTGCTCCTGCCGTGATCGGTGCGGATGAAGCCGGCGGCGCTGGTAGATCTGTTCGCAAGTTGCTAACCTCGTGGTGAACATTTTTCGAATCGTGGAGTAAGTCTTTTTGAAGTTGTTTGACGCTGCTTATGTTACCGCTGCCGCCTGGTGCTAGACTGAAGTTCTGACTAGAGATAGTTTCGTCACCTGGACCGACAATCGCCAAATCACCGGTACTCAGGCATGTGTCCGTTGAAATCGTGGCATCTTCGTCGTCTTCTTCGGTAATCTGAAAAAATGATTAAATTCGTAATACAATAGAATTGTTAACAAGTAAGTTAGTAAAAAAATAAGTCTTCGAAAACAACATTCCAAATCTTTAGATTACAACTCCTATCCCTACCTCCCCGTGGACCGGCCGTTATACTAGCATTTAGCAACCGTGAGGAATGCAAATCCCTCTACTTCATTAGAGCACACGCATATTTGCCTATGTTTGAATGGTGGTATAGCAGGTGGTGCGTTCGAAGGGATCAATGATGTGAACGTACCAAACGTAGGTAATCATGCCATCTATCAGAGCTGTCGCAACACACACCAACTACCAGAGCTGCGGCAACACATAGGCGCGTGATCGGATTCGTTCAATGAGAGAATGTGCAGATTGAGGTTCAAAAGTACTTCAACGTAGGCATCATCAACGCCCACAGTCCCCACTCTGAAACCTCTGGTGATGATATGGACGCATTATTCGCGCAGCTCAAACTTGAGTACAACAGCTGCTCAAGCCATGACGTCAAAATGAACATAACATATTTGAACTTCACAGGTTAATCAGGAGTATTGTTTAGAAGACAGACTATTGAAAAAATCAACAAGCACTCACTGGCTGACGACCAAAAATGGTCTGTGACAGACTGATTTTTCCGCCTCCGGGAATATGGGCCTTCTTCACAGCGTCTACCTGATAATGGACAAAGCGCGCCCAAAACTATCCGTCTTCAACAATGTTCGATATTGAAGACCACCTCGAAACGACCAAGAGTGGTCGAGGCAATCGGATGTCGCCACTACTTACACATCACGTTAAGGGACCGTTGGCGGAAGAGGATGAGCTCAACGGAAGCCGTCTTGTAGTCAAAGCAACTATTAACGACGCACCTGACAGCAACATCCCGTATGTAGCAGCATATTGATTCGACGAGAAATGCAGACGATTCTTCAAGAGAAGAACGCAGCGCGGGCGTTCGTTATAGCAAGGGACCCAACAGAACTTGGAATGTTATAGTCCGAAGCGGAGACAACAGATACGCTTTTTTAGAGACGCCGCACCGCCTTGAAGAAGCGAAGTCGGAGCAAGAAACGTGCATTTTTAATCGGAAGCTCAACGGATACCTCAAAGGCTTTGTGTCGATAGCCGAGATGCGTAGGGATAAGGATGGAAACATCTTGATGGACGAACGTTCAGCACTTTGAAAACCACCTAAATGGCACTTGGAACATAGGCAGTGAGGTTCAGGACGGCGGAAAATATGACCTGTCCAGCGCACGATAGATTGGTCGTACAAGACCGACGATTATGGAGCTCTACAATACGCCAGGAATAGGTGTATCAACGCTGTAGCCAACCAGGATCCAACAGCTCAAGATCGATAAATTAGCTAGTAATGGGATGGTATTAAAACTGAACTCATCAAGATGGATCCAGAAGAGTGGAAAGAAGCGGTCGTATGCCTCATGTACAAGATCCATGTGGCATATACTCCAGTTCGTTTCGTACTTGCTGTTTAATATTGCGGTAGAAGGTGTCTTTGGGAGAACCGGGTGTAGCAACTGGGGCACAATTTTCAACAGATTGAGCCAATTTGTTTGGCGGTCGAACATTAGAAAAGGTAGCCGATCCAGTGCTGATAAATTTTGTTTAATTCATTTGAACGCTGAAAAGTAAATCTGGTCAGCAATTTTTCACCGTTTCCATGCCGTCTCAATTGAGCAGTGCGTCTTGGAAATTGAGAGATGGAATGACTGGTGTTCGTAAAAAAATGGAAAATTCACATTCGGGTCAAAAAGCTCAATAATTTTAATTGAGATTTTACGGCACTGGGCCGATCTGTACACCCGCCTGGAACGAAAGGCGATTGGATCCTTGTGCTTTGTGAATTTTGCTTCACAATGATAGGAAGAGCCGACATCGAAGGATCAGTTATCCCTGTGGTAACTTTTCTGACACCTCTTGCTGAAAAGCTGACAATAACGTAAATCGGAAACAACGAAGGTGCGTCATTTGTGAAAGTGGGCCTCAAAAGAAACTCTACTTTTTACATAAAAAGGATTCACCCGCGTTAAATGAGTCATGTACAAAAACGCTCATAAGACTGGTGGTCCCTACGGACATGATACTTGGACCATGCGGACCTGATACTTGTACCAACACATGGGAGTTTTCTTTATTTTGCCACTCTTCGATTTATAAGTCGTACAGTCGTACAGTAATTTCTAAACATACATTTGGACAAATTATAATCGAAACTAGAAGACACTTCATTGAAACGACGGCAATACACATCTAACGGATTACTCTGTTCTGTGCAATGAATAGGCAATCGAAGAAAATCGGTTTTGGCGAGTAGTTCCGGCGAGGACGTTCCGATTTATGCTGTTCAAAAGCATCGGATAATCTACGTTGTCACACAATATGTCAAACAGGAACACTGGAACAGCAATATTCTCCTGCTATCCAAGGCCGACAAATCACCAAGACCGCAGCGATTTCCGCTGGGTGGCAGGCGGGCATAAATAGGCGGGGCTTATTGTACGCAAAAGTGACCTCGGGCTAGTCATGAAATACCAGGCAGTCTGAGCTGCAGTAGAGCTAGCACCTTTTAACTCCCGGACTAAATCTGACTGTAATACAGTCAGCTTTTTTCTATAACATCACTGCCAGCCAACGGGGTTTAGAATGGACACACACATACCATTTTTGACGATGTACAAGAGAATGGTGTGTGGCGGAGAAGGAGCCAACTCCATTTATTTCAAAATGATTTCCTAGCAGTTTTTAAGTTGATTGTTCCAGAAAATCCCATTGAAGTTTTCAGTGATTATACATGGGTTTGGAAAGCTCCTTAGAGAATTTAAAAAAAATTCTTCTAGACATTTTGGAGCCGAAAGTCGCGGAAGATACTTCCAGAATTTTTAAAGGACTTTTTTGAAAATCTTTGAAACCTTCTTATTGTTCCAAGAATTCTGCAGAACTCTCCCAAAAAAATCTCTAATACTATATTTGCACTACAACCTGAATAACATGTTATTCAAATAATCGACAAAAGAAAGCTCATCAAGATAGCCGAATAACATGTTACAAGGCCCTAGTGCGAACATAGTATAAGGATCTTGTTCAAGAATTCCTCATATAATTCCCTCCGGGAATTCCTTCAGGACAACCACAAGAAATTGTATCTAATGTTCCTCCAAGGATTTATGTGGGAATTTCATTACCAAAATTCTTCCAAAAATATTATATAATTAAAGGAATTATGTGGAATTTCTCATTCCTTAAAACACCTGGATCAGGAAATCTACCAGCTCACTTCCAATCACGGCAGACGGTTGAAGCAGCCTTCCGAAGCACGAAGCTCAAGTCTCCCTTTTGTCAGATCGCATGGCTAGTAGATATGCTTAAAACTGACCCCAGACTATCCGCACAATTATTGCATAAACTTTTCTGCATACAGGTGTGTAAGACCTGGTAACTGGTGTCATGTTACTGTGCATTGTACTGCGTTACATCATAAATAAAGAGGAGTCCTGTCGTTTACCTGACAATTCGTAGCCTTATAAATGGCATTGCTCGGCATATAGTGACAGATTGTTTGAATCGTTCCAGGGCAGCAACCAAAATGCGAATCTCACAAACGACGGAGAGAATTTTGGACATGTAACTAATAGTTGAAGCATACTGCGCAGCAGAATACAGAATACTCCGCAATAACAAACAGTATAATGTCGTTAAATTCTAAAGCATGTCGTCGAATATATTCATATAAAATGGTGAATATGGGCGGTAAGTAAAGTAGATTAGATACTGATCTTGAATTGAAGACTACTCAAGTAAGATCTGTGGATGTTTATATTCGAATAAGAAAGCAATCAACTTACCAAGTCATTGTTCGTATTTGTCGATCCTTTGGTAGCATCGTTCGTGTTGAACTCCCAATCCGAGCAGGTGCTTATGGGCGTCAGATCTCCGCTGATATCCAGTGTGGCGTCCTTACTAATCGGTGGAATCTTTGCAGGACTCTCCAAATTGATACTGGCTGCTAGTTGATCGTAGTTGAAGTGCGATCCCAGCACATTCAAATCATTGTCGATTATCGGGAAAATTTGTGGTAACTCGTCACGGTTACAACCTCCCGCACCCAACGCAATACTTCTGAATATATACAAAGACGTTGAAATATCGAAACATAAAATTTATGTGTTACTTTTTCGGAGTCCTTACCCATCGTTGCTGGCTATACTGGCCGACATGTCGCTACTGGGACAACCCCTGGAGAACATATCGCTGTAGTTGGGCGACGATGGCCCGCCACTGGACATGGCACTGATGCTGCTGGTCATACTGGAATGACCACTCCAGCCTTGGTGCACGAATGGTCATATCGACGAAAAGGGGACGAAGTTTGCAATTAGGTTACAGTAAAGAAAAAAATCAAGAATAGCAAAATGGACAACCACAAAATTTCAAAAGAAGTAGAAATAATCGCAAATATTATTATGGGTTTTACATAGATTTATAATAAGTATTTTTTAGGTGCAATTGCACTGAATATATTAAATATATTATACCTAGTAAAAATCAATATAATTAATTCTGTCATTTTGTCCTGACATGTTAAAACCTCTTGTCGTAGCAGATTTTAAATAGAATTCACCTAAAAAAGGATGGCATGCTAATTTTCTTATATCTCAGGACTTCAGGCCGCATACAATACCGCACAAGAAACTTGCAGAATCTTCATTGGCGGTCCAATATACTGTGGTTGAATCAAATGATGATGTTTTTTGTGAAGTACCTCATTTACGCATTTTTTTAAAAGCGAAGCTTGTGCTATTCGTCATCATAGTTGTCCTACACTATTTTCAGAAAGGAATCTGCTCTTTAATTTCTAAACATTGTAAACAATATAATATATAAGGTTACGGATTATATTCCCGGCAGGGTCTCTTTTCCAGCATATGCTCAAAAACCTAAAACAAAAACATTATTTTGCCAAAACTCCTCCGTAATCGTGTGTACTCACTCGAAAATTACGATGCAGCTAGTTGAAATTGAGCTTTGAGACGCATTTGCTGCTTTACAGGGTTGTGCCGAAACGCAATTACCTGTCGGGAATACATGACGATACCCTACTCGATCAGTTCTAGCATCATGATGCGATCAAATAGAGAACATTATTTTGATATTGAAATCAAATTGTAATTATAAATTGTTTTCAAATGTTTTCTTCATGATAGATTACATATTTGGATCTCATTTTGCTGTATACCTCTAATTTTTTTTATCGGGAAACAATATTAAAATTAGTTATCGCTTTGCTCTCATTGACCTGAGTAATCAAAATCTAAATGATTCAAATCATGAAACGATTGATGCAATGATCCAAATCATGAGTTGAATCATGAAGGATTCTCTTGATGAGATTTGTTAATGTGAGTTTTTCCCAATATTGATGTGCCGTCGACACAACAGAAAATCCTTAAAAACTGATTGAAGAGACCAATGTGTTCAGTTTTACGATTATTTAGTAATTTGTGATATTCAGATTAATACTCACTGACCCATATTCATTCTGAATTGACGGTGCAGAGCCGAATATGAAAATGTTTAGAAGTGAAGTGACAAAGAAGGCCGATGGGCTTCATAAAAAATAATAGAATATTTAAAGCTCTGATCAGCAGAGTAGCCATTGGGAAAGTAAGTACAGTGCGTGTGTTATTCGATGCGAGCGGATGAAAAAAATTACTATTTGATATTCGGTAGATCATGCGCTTGTATTGCGTTTAGCTAAGGAGAGCTAAGGCCGAGACAAGTGCGATCTTCTATAGCTTGCAGTAGCCATTGGGAAAGTAAGTACATTTCGTCTGTTATTCGACGCGAACGGATGAAAAAAATACCTATTTGATATTCGGTGGATCATGCGCTTGTATTGCGTTTTGCTCCGGTCGAGACAAGTGCAATCTTCCATAGTTTGTAGAAACTTTCGGGCAAGTAAGTACAGAATACTGCATGTCTGTTCGGTCGTCTAAAACGCGATCCTCAACAGTTTGCATATGCAGACCGGGCATGCATGGTAGGTAGTTTTCATGCTCGGTTCATAGACACGTCAAACGATCTGGTATCGTTGTGCTCGGTTTGCGATAGTAAGTTTGTTCTGCTTTGTGCGGCCGAATCATGGGTAGGTAAAATCATTATGTGTAAAGTATGGCACGGTCGTATTGCTTATCATAGTGAATCCAGATCCAACGATGCCTACCAACTAACGGATAATCCTTCCTGTGGTTTTTGTGGTGACGCAGAGGTAAATACGGTCTTCAAATAGCAAAAACCATCTACTAATATTCCTTCCCTCTTCCTAACTGACTACAAAGACGTAGCCGGCGCCGTTATTGATCATTTTTTCAACATTTGAGTCACTGAAACTTGCACACCGAGAATGCTTTAACAATTCCAGTCAATCATTCAGTTGATTCTTTGTGCAATTCCAAGGATTCTGGTAGTAGATGGTAGTAGATATACGTAGTCAGTCAAAGCTAAGCTAAGATTCTTGCGGTACATAGTTCGTGGCCTCACAACTGGATCTCAAACAACGAGCTCCATCGTCGTTGTCTCCTGAGCAGGGATTGAACTTATCATTTCATTATCATTTAGTATTCAGCCAATAACTCATTCCAGAGGCGGAATTCCGAAAAGTGTTGTATGGCGAACTTCTAGTGCTGATTCCCCTCTATAACTTTGTCTAAGAATACATTGCTCTATGTCTAATATTCACCGCGGGAAACGCTAGTATCATTTGATATATTAAATGATAATAACACTTATTATCATTTAGTATATTGAGTGATCCTAGCGTTTCACGCTGTTAATATTAGACATACAGCAATGTACCCTTACACAAAATTGTAGAGGGGAATCAGCACTAGAAGTCCGCCATACAACACTTTTTGGAATTCCGTCTCTGGAATGAGTTATTAGCTGAATACTAAATGATAATGAAATGATAAGTTCAATCCCTGCTCCTGAGGTTGATAGCAACTGAAATTCGGAGTCGGAAATGGGGCTGGGTCGGCCACGCCTTACGCCTTAGATCATCGACTCGCGGACGATTCGTAGTATTTCCTTCATCCTCCTTTCTCATTGTGTTTTTTTACTTTAGCTTTTTTCTTCTTTCAGCTTGATTCTTCCTTCTCCCTTCTTCTTCTTGCTGTCTTACTTCACATCACGCACTTCTCAAGAAACGCTTCACACTTCCCAATTATCATCTCGCACATTTTACTTCTCACCACTCACATCTCTTCTACTTCTTTTACTACTTCACTGTTCACTACTTTCTTCAAACATGTTAGCTTTCACTACTCACTTCTAACATCTCACTTTTCATTTCTCAATACTCACTTAACACTTCTCACGTCGAACATCTCACTATTCACACTTAAAACTTCAAACTTCTCATTTCTTACTTCACACACTAATAAGGAAACAAATTTCAATGCATTGGCCAAAATGCATTCAAACCAAACAACATTCGGTCAAATGAGCCCAACCAAACCATAGATATCCAGCTTTCTACGCTCGGTAATGGCGGCTTGTCGGTATGTAAAAATCAATCGATCACTGTACTTTTTGATACTAGCTCAATGAAAATAAATACTATTCTCATTGATACTATAGAGAAAAGCTCACTGGCGTTCATGTGTGAGGGGTAGGCAAAAAGGCCTTTTCGCCAGTGAGTTTTCCTCCAGCTAGTGTCAAAAGGTACAGTGACCGATTGATTTTTACACACTGACAAGCCGCCATTACCGAGCGTGGAAAACAAGATAAAGGGGGGACGAACCAAATTGCATTACTTTCAAACGACTATAACTGATTTTCAATAATAATGTTGAGTGAAATTAATTGAGAGCAGCGGTTCTCAACCTGGTACATGTACCCCTGGGGGTATCTTCACTGTTCTTAGGGGATACCTGAGTCAAAAATGTGTAATAGAGGATTTTATATTTAAATTTTTGGATTTTTTTTATTCGTTTTATTGTATATGATCTTGAAGTTTGAAACCGCCAGAGGTGAGCCAGCCAAGGGCTGAAAGCCTCTTAAATAAAGATAATAATAAGTTTGAAACGACTAATACTCTTTACTATACTGAATATTTGACGTTACTCTTTACTATACTGAATATTTGCCGTTACTTCCAGATAGAATGGAAGCAATTTATTCTGTTGAGCATATTTGTTGTCAAGTAGCACGAAACTAACCGCCAGAAATATATAAAATATCTATAAATAAATACCTATTTTGTCAAAAGCAGAAACTTTTTACAAACCAATAATGTAAAATCGAGGAAACTAAACATTAATACCCAAGGCATTACATATAGTGTGCCGCTAAGCACGCTCAAAGCGTTCATTCATTGGCACATTTGGTCACATAAATGATGGTTTTTAGAAGGTCCTTAGTACCCTGAAATTTATAAAGGCTGTACACTAATTGCGTAAGAGGTTGGGTATATTATTTTCTTTTATTTCTACAAAAAGTAGAGATTGAAAAACCCCTAGAAAACCCTCACGAAATTAATGTATAACACCATGGAAATCCTTGGATAAAAAGTAGCCACAACCTACGGTACATGACTTTGATTCATTGTTGTTACCATCCGAAGGAAATTATGATCTTAAAATATTTCGTCTTAGAAAATACTAACGACGCCGACTGAGATTGAGCTTAGTTAGACACATGGTAATGAATAAAGTAGACATGCTAGGGGAACTGTACCGGTTTTGGCCATGTTCCTAATTTGGCCAAATTTGCGAATAACTCCAAAAATAAAGCAATTCGCGAGGGTTTCATTAGTTCCAACAAAAGATATATCCCTCACGGTTCAACGCTGCTTTCGTCTGATCGATTATTTTGGAAAAATATGTATTTTCCAGGGTTGGCCAAATTAGGCACTAACTTGGCCAAAACCGGTGCACTTCCCCTATTCTTAAACCATTGAAAACATTTATTTCATAGGCGTTTCATTTGCTAAGGTTATGAAAATATTTTGCTGAACATCAGCATTAATAGCCGAAATTCAGTTTTAAAATTTACTGAGCTACGATGGTGCTCGATATTGCCGAGGTTAACCCGTAAAAGACCAGGACGAGCTTTTAATATTGAAAACCATGTATCTCGCGGGGTTTTAGAGGTTTTTGCTTGGGGGTCGTTTAATAATGATGTCACAGGTTTTAGGGGGAGGGAGTCTAAGATTTTGTGACAGTACATATGCTAGGTATACAAAAAAGCGTGACAGAGGGGGGAAGGTGGTTCTAAATCTAAATCTAAAATCTAAAAAAGTAGTGGACGTCATTGTTGAATCATCCCTTGGAATGTTCACTAAAATCAAGGTGCTTTTATGAACATGCACCCTCCCTCCCTCCCCATCCTCCCTCTTTTTATGGTTCTAAAAACTAGATGGCCCAAAAGTGCAAATTTAGGCAATTAGGGTAAAGTGCCTAATAGTGGACCCCCAACCAATAGTGGACCCTCCAGGCATTTTTGCATTATTACAGCACAATGTGAACTATGTGAACTATGATTTGATTACATGCATTGCAAATGCTATGGAAAGTAAAATTAAATGATTTTTTTACAATTCTATAAAAAATAAACACGAGAGTGTCCATTATAGGAATATTTTGGGGGGTCCATAATAGGGAAGAAGAACGTCACGAAATGGAACATGAAAATCAAATGAAGTGTCGACTATAGGAAAGCAATTTCGTTAATTTCAACTAATAACGTCGTGTATTTCAGTGTTTTATGTACGTATCCTTAGCCGTGCGATAAGATGCGCGGCTACAAAGCAAGACCATGCTGAGGGTGGCTGGGTTCGATTCCCGGTGCCGGTCTAGGCAATTTTCGGATTGGAAATTGTCTCGACTTCCCTGGGCATAAAAGTATCATCGTGTTAGCCTCATGATATACGAATGCAGAAATGGTAACTTGGTTTAGAAACCTCGCAGTTAATAACTGTGGAAGTGCTTAATGAATACTAAGCTGCGAGGCGGCTCTGTCCCAGTGTGGGGATGTAATGCCAATAAGAAGAAGATGTACGTATCGTGAAGAGGAAATGCAGAACTTGTTATTAGATATCAAGCAGACTTAAAATGTTGAAAATTTTTACTCCTTATTCCAGGAAAAGCAAAATTCCGCGACTAGGGGGTCCACTATTGGGCATTTTACCCTATATATAGAACTGGTCTTATTTGACGATTTATCGGCCCGTATGAACAGGAACTCTCTTCAATATAATTAAATTGTATGAGAGTTAGCATTAGCATTAGCATTGAGCATTTCGCATAAATTCGTAGGTGGTACAAGTCAAGACTATTGTATGAGAGTAGCATCACTTTGATCCGTCACCACAGATATTGATTTGGGACCAGTGTTTTAAAATGTCATTTGCATTCGTTTGAATAATTTTTCCAGAACTTTTTTCAGTAGTTAACTATCAACTATCAAGTATGACGAACTTATAGCGCTTAAATGTGGCTACAACTTTGTCTAACAAGAAACTGCTGTAAATATGTAATCTGGGGCGTGGGAGGCAAAATGTCATTCAAATGACATTATGTCAAATGACACGCGACATTTTGCAGAGATTTCACTCTCTAGCTTCAAATGTTATATTTAGAGCAATGTACCCTTGCACAAAAATATAGCACTACACTGAAGTAAATTTGGCTTCTGAAGAAAGTTATCAACAAATTAGTCAAATGACATGCAGATGACATTTTACAAGACAGTTTGGGACTAATCACTATCTCTTAGATGGAAGCAATGCACTCTCCAATAGTCGAGATCTGTCCTGGCCACGTCCTTGCGAATGCTGAGGAAGGGGAAGGATGGTTAGTTGGACACATACTTAAGAGCGCCAGCTCACCGGATAATTTATTTTGATCCACAAATTTTTCCTTCTCGTCGCTTCTACAGATAAATTTTACAAGTATATTTACAAAAATTAAGGCCCGGGAATCGAACCCAAAACAATTTTGAAATATTTATAGGGCCCACTATAACCACGCCACCACATGAACTGATTGAAAATAGAAAGAAAAACTGCTGTATTAAACCTTTACTTATCGTGGCGCATCGTCAGATTCAATCAGTTTGGAGAGCAGCATTAAATTTTCGCGAAACATGGAAAGAGGAATAACAATTTTTCGCACCATCACTTGTGTCGGAGTTTATCGCATTGTAATAAATCCGGATAAAATGGATGGTGGAGCAATCTGTTGTCGCGTAAGTGAGTGAGAAATCCGAAACCTGGTTATAACCAGAGATGCATCCTGAACAGAACTAGTGCCAAGAGCGCGCCTTGGTGTTCTAAATTTTGAACTCTGAACACAGTTCAGTGTGCACTGGGTTGGTACGCAAGCAAAACGATCATGGTAACTAAGATTCCTTAGATTTGGAACTATGCAAACACATACGAGCATGCCTGATTTCTATCCGTTAGATGCCTATGTGTTCCATTACTAGCCGAAAAATGAGTAGCATGCCGTCGCTTGAGTTTGTTTTCCTAAGATACAAGTTGCTAAGTTAGGTCAGTGCTCTTGAACAGTGTGCAGTGTTCAGAACTTTTTGAACACGAACACGCGTTCTAGTGTTCAGGTGCATCTCTGGTTATAACAGTAGGAATCGTTTTGGTAGAACGTGACACACAGAAAGAACTAAGATAGAAATACAAAGTAGAAAAGGGACGAGCCTGGAATTGAACCCACGACCTCCTGCTTATAAGGCAGAAGCGGTAGCCACTAGAACACCGAGCTCGTCTTCTATAATTAAATTGTATGAGTTAAGACCTCCTATACCTCTGGACGATTGTGGTGAAGTTGCTCTGAATAAATGAAAATGTTATATGAACCTACAGTAATCCAACATGTCCATATAAGTCCCTAGAGCCCTTACGAAAGCTTCACCATTCAAATAAGTTGAACGCAGATATACTAGGGTCTCCAAATTGTCTGGGAGTTGAGTTCAATTAGTCTACCAGGTTAACTAGGCCTGGCATCAAACCGATAGCAACCCAACGTGTCCATATAAGTCTCTAGAGCCCTTGTGAATGCTTCACCATTAAAATAAGTCCAACGCAGATGTTCTAGGGTCTCCAAATTGTCCGGGAATTGAGTTCAACTACGCCTGGCATTAAACCGATAGCAACCCAGGGTGTCCATATAAGTCCTTAGAGCTATTTTGAGTGCTTCACCATTCAAATAAGTCCAACGGTTTAGGGTCTAGGGAGTTGAGTTTAATTGATCTCCCAGGTAAACTACGGCTGGTATAAAATTGATAGCAACCCAGTGAGTCCATGAAAGTCCCTAGAGCAAGAGCTCAAACATTCAAATAAGTCCAACGCAGATGTTTTAGGTTCTCCAAATTGTCCGGGAGTTGAGTTCAATTGATCTACCAAGTAAACTACGCCTGGCGTCGAACCGATAGCAACCCAGCACGGCCATATAAGTCCCTAGAGCCCTTGTGAATGCTTCAGCATTCAAATAAGTCCAACGCAGATGTTCTAGGGTCTCTAAATTGTTCAGGAGTTGAGTTCAGTTGGTCAACTACGCCTGGTATCAAACCGATAGCAACTTAGCGTGTCCATATAAGAGCCTTAGAGCCCTTATGAATGCTTCATCATTCAAAAAAGTCCAATGCAGATGTTCTAGGGTCTCCAAATTGTCCAAGAGTTGAGTTCAATTGATCTACTAGGTTAACTACGCCGAACATCAAACCGATACCAACCCATCGTTTCCGCACAAGTCTCTAGAGTCCCTATGAATGCTTTAATATTCAAATAAGCCCAACGCAGATGTTATAGGTTCTCTAAATTGTCTGGGAGTTGAGTTCAATTGGTCTACCAGGTCAACTACGCCGGGCATCAAACCGATAGCAACGCAACGTGTTCATAATAGTTCCTAGAACCCCAGTGAATTTTTCACCATTCAAATAAGTCCAACTCAGATGTTCTGGGGTCTTCAAATTGTCCGGGAGTTGAGTTTAATTGATCTACCAGTATCGTACGGCATACTCGTACGGCCGAGTTGCCGAATAATATGCAATTAATTGTTGATCTACCAGGTCAACTACGCCGGGCATCAAACCAATAGCAACCCAGCGTGTCCGTCCAAGTCTCTAGAGTACCTATGAATGCTTTACTATTCAAATAAGTCCAATGCAGATGTTCTAGGTTCTCTGAATTGTCCGTGAGTTGAGTTCAATTGAACTAGTAGGTCAACTACGCCGGGTATCAAACTGATAGCAACGCATCGTGTCCATATAAGTCCTTAGAACCCTTGTGAATGCTTCACCATTTAAATAAGTCCAACGCAGATGTTCTAGAGTCTAAAAATTATCCGGAAGTTGAGTTCAATTGATCTACCAGGTCAACTACGCCTGGTATCAAATTGATAGCAACCCAAAGTATCCATGAAAGTCCCTAGAGCCCTTGCAAGAGCTCAACCATTCAAATAAGTTCAACGCAGATGTTTTAGGTTCTCCAAATTGTCCGGGAGTTGAGTTCAATTGATTTACCAGGTCAACTACGCCTGGCATCAAACCGATAGCAACCCAGCGTGTCCATATAAGTCCTTAGAGCTATTGTGAATGCTTCACTATTCAAATAAGTCCAACGCAAATGTTCTAGGGTCATTAAACATCAGTTATTCTCGGTCCTCCAAATTGTTCTGAAATAAATTTCAATTGTTCAACCAGGTAGGCTGCGAGCAAAATGTCATTGCTAAATCGTAATAACTCCTACTTAACAAGATTAAAAGGTCATTTAAACGCATGTTTGAATGTTTTTTTCTGTGTACTCCTGTCTAGAAAGTAGGAGGTTGAGGGTTCAAGTCGTACCAGGACACGTGGATTTCGGAAACATGTACAGTAGCCGTTCGATAACTGCAACATGTTTACTCTTCAGTTAACGAATGCCGTTCGATAACTGCAACGCATTTTAGACGTCAAACGGTTGTCAATCGACGTCAGATGCAATAAAAGTGCATCTAAATGTGCAGCGCAATGCAGCTGTCATTGAGTTTAACGTCAGTTTGAAGTTTAGCGGTCCAATAACTGCAAAACTTTTGCAACTATCGAATTCCAGTTAAAAAGCATTGCAGTTTAATGACTTGCAGTTATCGAACGTCTACTGTAGTGCGCATATGCACATGCAAGATGTGACAAAACAAGTGACTATTGTAGAACCTGTCCTCCTCTTAAAACACTTTTAATTATTGCTCAAGTATAATGCATGCCATTCAATGAGGGATTGGAATTAGAAATGCCGTAAAAATTGTGTAAGCAATTAACATAGATTTCAAAGGTGAATCAATTGTATTTTTAACATCATTAACTATCGAAACAATGATTCATGTGTTTAGATAGACATTTTATTTATTAAATTTAAGCCTAAATTAAATTTGCACCAAATCCGTGCGAAAGCTTTACATATCTATGTAAATCTGCAAAAACCACGAAATCCTCGCACAGAAGTAGGAGTAAAAGGAGTAAATTAAAGCTATATCTGGAATAGGGGCTAATGTCGCTAGAGAGAGTTCTCTTAACTAACTTTTCCTCTTTTATAAAAGGTACTGCCAGAGGACTTGCTAGCACTTCGCCACCCAATAACGATAGAAAATAATGAAAACTTGCCTTCTGATGTACATAATAAAGAAATCCTTCGCCTGTCGCTTTTATTTAAAAGAGGGGAAGTCGATGGAAAGAATCCTCTCTTGTGGCATTCCCCCTTTTACCAGATACTTGAATTAGTCCTTTTGAGCAGAATTAAGGCTGTTACCACTTAGCCAGCATTAACAACATGGAAAGAAGTACTACATAAGTAGATAGACAAAACAAACCTAAAGCACGACAGAGGAGAATAAAGCGCGAGATGCACTAAATGTAGAAATGAAAAAAAAAATACATTATAATTGAACAGACATATTAAAACTAGTTATAGCTCAGGGAAGATCTTCAAATTCATTAACAAAAATAAACCAAAGTAAAAACTGCTGTAATGCTTCATTATAATTGACTCTTCTGGGCAAATATGAAAAAGTAGAACACAAAAGCATCTAAAACATAATAAACCATGCATGTATGCATACTGCGACGCTACAGTTGTTACAAACAGATATATCCCTAAATATAATTCTAACAGAATATTGAGCAGCAAAAAGAATCTTATAGATTCATCAGTCGCAAGTAAGTGAAAGTTTACCCTATGAGGATCTTGAAACACAGGAACATGCACGATGAAGACGTCGATATAATATAAACAATTTCAATAGAATTAAGTAACCTTTGAGGATTTAAAAAAAAAATATGCATCTGATAACAGATGTAAACATTTTGAAAGAATCTTAACAACAATAGACATTGAAACCGGGAAAAAGATCCCAAAGTTCAAGGTTCACTTACTCGCCTGCGGCAGGGTCGACGCATCCGGGACGGTCGCCGGGCTGGGGACGGGCGTCGGCAGCGGCGTAGACGGATACTTCGGCGGCGACGAAGCCGGCGTCTTGAACAGCGGCCCGGTGGTCATCTTGTCCAGGAAGTTGTCCAGCTGTCGCAGCGACAGCGCGTTGTGCAGGGTCTCCAGCGGGCGGATCGGAGGCACCCCACCGAATCCTTCAAGTGCTTGAACCGAACACAACAGAACAGGTTGGAGAGAGAGATGGCGATGGCGATGTGTTTGTGTGTGAGTTTTTGGCGATTCAACAGACAGCAAATTTCGTGTTTAATTTTTCCACAGCAATTTAAAAATGAAACGAAGGAATGGGAAGGGACATGTTTTGGCAGGGATACATCCAGAAGCCAGGGTTTTTAGTTAGGAGATGGAAGCGAAAAAGGAAATCAAAAATTTCATCAATAATGGTTAAATTAGAAATATTCATTGCTGAATCGAAAAAAAAATAATGCTCGGAAAAGAAGTCGAAACGAATAGCACCGATGTTATAAAATTTTCTGAAATTTACAATAACGCAGAGGGTATTCAGACTATGAGCAATATCAGTGGATATAGAGTAACATGGTATTAAACATATTTTCAAAAGGGGGCGAATTTGGCGTGCTTACTGCGAATGTGAGTACATTGCAGAAAACATAGCGTGAGTGAAATGGTAAAAGGTTTATACTTTAAAATAATGAGATTCCAATACCAATTCCACTGAACTATCACTTTTAAGCTTGAACACCATACAGCGTTTGCTATTCGATTCAACACCTTTCTCAATACACCTAACAGCATTAAAAAAGAGCAAAGAAAAAAGAATAACACCATGACTGGATAATAATTACCTGACGGCGACGCCGTATTGGGAATCATGTCCCGGAGATTGGGCGCCGACGAGCTGCCACTGATGACCGCGGTGCTGAACAAGCTGTTGGTGCTGGTAGCCATCTTTTTCCCGAAGCCCCCTAACATTTTGAAGTAGCTCATCTGGCCGGCAATGCTGTGTCGTTGACGTCTCACGGTTGCGCCGCCGGTGGACGAATTGGACGAACCATGAGAGGACGGACCGGGACCACCAACGACACCACCCCCGCAGGCAACACTGCCGCCTCCGGGCGGGTTCGTGCTGCTGTCTGTGGTGTACGATTTGGCGAGTTTCGAACAATGAGTTTTACGGTTAGGTGCAAGGTTACTACTGTTCAGGTTAGTTGTGTAGGGGAACGTCAGTGTGGTAACGGGATCACTATCACTACTCACGGGGACACACATCTCGAGATTTTTCGAAACCGGGAAAACCCTATCGAGCAGGGATTGGAAATCGCGATCTAGGGCCGAGAGATCAGACAGGCTCTCGTCGGGTGGGGGCGTGGTCAACGATACAAACGTTACAGTGTCCTGCGTGTTGTCTGTGTTAGTCGGATCTGTGGGTCCTGAATCAGATTGATCCATGGTGGGCGTTACGGAGGAGCGGATGGGGAGCCCCGGATCGCTAGCTACCCGGGTTAGATTGTCGGGGTGGAAAATGACTCTCGGTCGACGGGGAACGGAGAGCGCAATAGTTTGGGATTGAGACCTTGTACTAGGGCTTGAGTGTTTCACGTGGAAGAGTAAGGTGGTTGTGGAACCGTTCTCGAGAATACGCGGCGTATCGACATCTGTCAAGTAGTCTAGATCGTTGAAGCTCTTGCTAACGAGAGGCGTTGATGCGTAGAGCATCGATTTGTAGCTGTAGCCGTTGAACGGCATTAGCAGATTGTCACGTTCCGGATCGTTTGAAAAGGTATACGATAAGGCCCGACTACTCAGCGGGTATCTATAGTGGAACGGATCCAAATCGTGACAAGCACTGTAGTATCGTGACGTTTCTGAATCCGAGTCGGAAAAGGAAGAAACGTATAATTCTTGATCAGCTAGGTTCGGAGTGAACTCGCTGATAGAGTCGCACGAATAAGATTCATGCATGAACAATGTGGTGCAGGAGAGTGGTCGCTCATTGGTTGCTGCGATTGAAATTCGCGATCGATCATCGGAGATCGAGGCAACCGAGTTCGTGTTGAACACTCTCGAAGTAAGAATATTATTTTCCGGCGTTTTGGGAATTTGGGAAAAATCGATTGAATAGAGCGGAAGCTCGTTAGTTGCCGATTCAAAAGCCGGTTCTGCGTTGAACTTGACAGATGCCGCTATGCCTGACCGTTGAATAATTATTGTTATAATACACACAAATACAACGAAAGTACATTTACGGGTTAGAGTTAACACAAAGTAATTTGAATAAAAATATATGTTACAGCGAATCGTTAGAACATCAATCGAAATAGAAATTAACGGTTACCATTGATTAAGTTTGATTGAATTCAAATCATAACATCGGTTTTATACAATACCCATCAGAAGAGGAAACACAGTTTTCCGGAAACACAAAACAGAACCATTAGTCAAAACAACATATTCGGGATGTAAAATGGAAAGAGAGAAAATAAATAGAAAATATAATGATAACAAATGGCAGAGACCGGCACCGGAATCCCACGTGTGTTACAATTGTGTGAGCGATGCTGATATTGAACATTAGGGGCAATAGCTGTTCAACGACAAAGAGCTGCAAAATTGCGCAGATGTGAGTGAGCGGGTGTTAGCTAGCGAGGCGAGCAATCGGAAGAGATTCAAAAGCCACCCCCAAATATGCACCATAAATGCGAACGTTCGTGTTAGTATATCCGAGAATCTAAATAAGGAAAAATATGAAAACTCTGAATCAAAACCAGAAAACCAAGAAAAACGAGAACCAATCAAACCTATAGCTAACTATATTCAAGACCCAATCGTGGAAGAGTTTTGTGTGATGGTAGTAGTACTGTGTAGTTCCAGTTTGTAGAATGCAACAAGGGTATCGTATAAATCCAAACTAGTCACTCCGTCAAATGTGTTGGTATTAATAGAGACTACTACAGGGGTAAAGAGATCACAGCTCTACAGAAGTCAGATCACATGCTGGAGTAAGAATCAATTCAAAGTTCTGAAAATTCAATAGTTTCAAAAATAGCCTTTGGGAACCTCTATATGTAGAACTAATTATGAATTTATTTTCAAGTTCATTAAAAAGATATTAAAAATCTCAAGAATAAAGAAATAAGATCCAAGACAAAAATTGAGGTGAAATCCACAAATCAATTTTTGCTAATAAATGTGTGAGCGAAACAAAAAAAAGGAAAAATATTTCAGAAAAACCAAAAACTTGAAATGTGAATACAGAAAATTCAAAATTTTTGTTCGGCCGCAACGCAACGAAAACACGAAGTTAAGGACAATCCTCACGGAATCCAAAATTAAATGCACTCGCGTTTTTAAGGGCACACCACCAAATACGGAACCATGGCACAACTGTCACAATTATCTCAGGCATGCTGTGACGCAACAAAGCTGAAATAATAAAAATGACAATTGTGCGTTGCTTCCGTATTCCGTATTGAGTGAAAACGCGAGTACATCTAGTTTTGGATTCCGTGAGGATTGTTTGCCATTTAATAATAATAATATAAGGATTGTCTTTAAACTGAACTTTAAAGATTTCATTCATCAAGTAATCATTTGCTTCGAGCAATTGCTTATTGACGATAATTTCACGTGGCAAGAAAAGGAAGCGTATAAACAAAAAACTCAAAGAGGCTTACGAAGAACTATGATTGAAATTGTTCTTAGAATTGTAAGAGCAGTTTTATCATTATTCGAACCGGTTTGAAGTGAAATGTTATTTATAATATCTTATAATCAAGTAACCAATAAGCACTTCCTTCTTCTTCTTATTGGCATCACATCCCCACACTGGGACAGAGCCGCCTCGCAGCTTAGTGTTCATTAGGCACTTCCAAAGTTATTAACTGCGAGGTTGCTAAGCCAGGTTACCATTTTTGCATTTGTATATCATGAGGCTAAGGAGGGCCCGCGCGGCTAAGGAGGGCCCCACGGCTAAGGAGGGCCCCATAAGCACTACAATTCGCCAAATCGACAATAATGCTTAAAAGTTAATGAATAGCTGTATTTTATTGTACACTCAGGAAAATGGCTCTTACAATTTTCATAAGACCAATCTTATGAGAACATTTCATAAGAATGGAATTATTAAAATCATAAGACATTGTTTTGACAAATTCTGGATTTATGTTGGCTATCCAGCGAAATATTTTCTTGAGGCGTTGATAGGCGTGTGATGTAATCACGCGCCTCCCAATCTCGACGTCCACTTTTCGAATCCGGGTTACATAATTTACATATACTCAAAATATTTCATAAGCTCGTCTTATGAAATTCATTCCATAAGAAAAACTTATGAAAATCAACACATTTTCTTATGTCGCAATTTCAAAAGAGTATCTTATGATGTTCATACGACCCGTTTCCTCAGTGTACGAGTCAGTCGAAAAGAAGCTCGGGCTTGAGCTCGGGGCGGTTTGGCAGAACCCCGACCGTTTGTGCCAAGGAGCTAGACTTTACTAAGGTGGCGCAGATCAGCGCTGCGTGCCATTAGTTCTCTCTTTTACTCTCCCACAACGCAAATAGTGACGTCACATAAGAACAGCGGGAGAGTGAAAGAGATAACTAGTGGCACGCAGCGCTGATCTGCGCCACCTTAGTAAAGTCTAGCTCATTGCGTTTGTGCAACGCCGAATAGGGGCGATTCCTTCATCAGTGCTGTCACCTGGAAAAAGTAGAATCATGGAAATTTGACATGGCAAGATATAGAAAATGAGAATTAAAATGCCAAATATTTTCTTCTTCAATTATTTGGTAGAAAATGTATAATAATTACGTTGTGAATCGTCTTTTCGCTTAGCACGCCAGTTCAATGAGGAGAATCGCATGGTCTGGAAGAGTAATTTCTGCTTCGATTAGCATAAATCTAAATTTGAGAAGGCTTTGAGAATTGGTCGTATGTGCAAAAGAGAGGCTCTCTTTGTTCACGCTCTCTTTCGTTAATAGATGGGCTAGATATCGATTGTTTGCTACTTTTTCACTTCAGAACGCTAGTCGAAGCTATTGTCTTTGAATATCTACCTACCAAGAAATCCGAAGAAAACTTTAGTAGTATAGTGTTGTAGTAATCGAAAGAAAGGGGAAGCAAAGAGAAACTCTCTGTTGCACATACGACCTATTCTCAAAGCACTATTTACTATTAAAGCACTAATATTGAGCATGAGCATGATGACCGTGCATTTCGTAGTTGCTACTCCGTGATCGACCGGAACAATTGCAATTGCACAGGGAACCAATGGATGGAAGCAGGGGATTTGCTCTCCAACCTCAATGTGCACAGTCCGAGAGCTCTAGTATTTTGGATGGTCGATAACGGCGCTGGCCACGTCCTCACGGTCATCGGGGATGGGAAGGAATTGATGATGCAGTCACTCGCCCACTGCAAGTCGAGAACACATCTGCACTCGCCACGAGTTCCTGCGGAATTTTATTGGAATCTGGGGTTAGGTTTTAAGGCAGAGGTTCGTCTTGGTTAACGGGTGGCCAATGTGATGGTAATGAAAGGGTGAAGTATATTCTAATTGGATGTCGAAACGAGCTTTTTTGCTTAATTCGTATTCTAACAGTTACTTGCTAGAACTAATCAAGATGTAGGTATATGGATAGAAGATGGAAACGGTACGAAATCCCATTCCCAGTTTTAGCGATTGCTAGAACGTGAGAAATATATGAAAAGATACAAAGTAGGAAGAATGGAACCGGCCTGGGATTTATCTCATGACCTCCTGCGTATAAGGCAGAAGTGGTAGCCATATGACCACCAAGCCCGTTTTTTATTTACTATTAAAGCACTAATATTTAATATTAACTTGTTCGATCATCGGTTGCAGCGATCGATATTTTTTGATTCGATTTTCACACATTTTAAATTATGCGTGTTGCATTCCCTAATGCGTAAAGTAATCAAACATATGAAAAACTTCCCATAAAATCGTGACATGTGATCAGACTTCTACCAGCTATGAAACATTCAGAGCTTCAATAAGACATATTGAATAATATAAATTATTTCGAAACATTTCAGGAATTATAATGGCATCATACAACTTCTACAAAAGAGTCAATCTGGGAGTGTAAATCATGCTTGTGAGACCCATTATTAAACCTGAATTGTTGTTCGTAATTTAAAACAAAGAATATCGTTCTTGTATACCAAAATTGCTCAAAGTTACACCCTTCCTGAGACCAGACGAGGACTATCGAGGAAAGAACTTTCCATTCGAAGATTCATTCGCATCGCTTATAATTACAATAAAAGGCAAATGAAACAAACCTTCGAATGTTCAATTAGTGAACAGTAACAACAGTGTGTCTTTCGACCCGACAGTCACCCGTTACGGTCTCTGGAAGTGCCGAGGGCTTCATGCTGCCAAAGATACGCCGAATCAGGCTCTAGGAGAGTACACCGGATCTCACTAGACCAAGGGGGGAGGGGGGACACAACCAAAAAAGTTATCAAAAACACGGAACAATTGCCGGCCAGACGAGGCTTCATTGTTATTGTTGTTGGTTGGTGTTTTTTTTTGTTTATTTGTTTTGTTGCTTATACGACAGAAAATATAATAATCAAAAAATATGGATTATTTGTTACTCTTGGAAAATATAAGAGATACCGGTGAAGTTTTGGAATGTTTATCGAAATACATTTTATAAACACAAGGAATTGAAACGGCACTACCGGTGTATTTGTGTTGGGGAATTTGGAATTTTGGAAAAGTGAACTGAGCTCGAACACACAATAGACAGAACAGAGTAGAAACAATAGAAAAAGAAGGACAGACAGTTTTCATACGAGACATAAACATTTCTATGTGAGAACAGAAAAATATTTAATGTATGTGCAAACTGAAAGATTGAAGGTTCTGAAACATGGTTGTAGTGACAACATGGAGTAAGAATAAATTTTATAATAATAGCAATTTACTTATTAAATTTCATGAAACTATTTCCCATAAAAGATACAACGTAAGCATTACAATACCCGAATAGAAAATACAATAGCATTACATTAAAATATCATAAAATTACAATACATTTTATTGATGAACAATGAATTCTATTGTTCTTCTATTGTACCAATTAAATTGCCTTATTGTTATTCCAATAAACGTACAATAAAATCTATTGACAGAAAAATGTTGACAATATAGAATTACAATAAATTCTATTGTATTGGCAAAAAATGTATTCGAGAAATAAACATTTTTTTTATTGTTACGGTAACTAACAACCCCTATTTTCTATTGTAAAATTGCCATTTACAATAGGATTTATGGTGGAAAACAATATTCTTAATTGTTATCCTATTGTAAGCAACAAGAGTTTATTGTAATTACAATTAAATGTATCGTATTGTTACAATAATTTCTATTGTAAGTCTATTGGACTTTTTTATTCGGGTACATATCTGACAACTGAATGTGGATACGCACAGTATGTAAAAGATAAAGTTCGAAAAATGTATTAGAGGTAACCACTTCATCCTTCGAAGGGAACTCACGACCTCTCAGTATGATCGACTGGTGCTTTAACCAAACGAGCTACGAAGGATCTCTGTTGGTCCCCGCAAGGCGCAAATCTCAGCAACTTCTGAATGAGAAGCACTCGCAATCCATTGCCCGAACCAACGCTTCCATCGGGGATAGTAATGGGTTTAAGGAATGAGATTAAGTCTGCGCCGCACAGTCTGGAGATCGGACATCAAAATCGAGATTTTAAGATGCTAATGAAAAAAGGAAAAAAAAACTTGAGTGGAGAAGATTGCACAATTGATGCCAACCAAATGCATGTTTTTTTGTTTGGTAATCACAATGGTATTTTATACCAGAGAAGTCGAGAAAATTTTCAGCACGGATCTTCTCAACCGTTTCGGGAAATTGGAACCAGCCACCTCATGGGGCCTGTCTAGGGTAAGGTGGGGCTTGAAAATGGGCTCTGTTGAACCTAATAAAGCATACTAGCCTAACCTATGAGCTTCAACAACGGAATCGAGATGTACCAGCCCCGTGGCAAGAGATGCTTCTCAGCGTAGCGAACATCTTCATGAATATGTCTAGCATACATTTTGAAAAGTACTTCTCCCGAATCGTGCATTTATAAGCAACTGGATTTTTTCCAAAATATTGTTGGCTACACTTTTTCAATTTGTTCAAAATTAATACCAGCTATTATGGGCATGAAAATATAATCCTAAAACATCTTTCAGCACACCATTTATTTCATTTAAATTTCACTAATGAATGTTGTTCGATTTGCATCCCGGGACCATTTCAACTGTGATGCTCAACACAGTATAAACAATAATAATATCTTTTGTTTGATTCGGAGCGGGAGAACAAGTTACGAAAAATGATTTCGTGTAGCGCTTGATTTCACCTGTAGATTCCCTCCAATTCGTAAGTTTATTATATTTTATCATCAAATAACATAATTCCCATGGTCAAAGATGTAAATCTTGCAAATTATTTTGAAAACAATTTTTAGATTTAACCAAAACAAATAGTAAACAAAACACATGATGTTTATTTTCGTACAATAACAACGGACGGTAATGAGCTACCGTCCGTGGACATGGTGGCTATTGTCAAACCCCTTGTGATAGTATAGGACGCCAGGGGGGTGAGATGTACACAATAAATCAAGAGATGACAGTTGTGTCATTTCACTTCTTGAGTAGAGCCTGGTGACAGCGTCTTGAAATGGCGAGTGGGCTCATGCCTTCCATCCCGTAAAACCATCAGGCCTTGGAGAACGCTGTCCCAATCCAGCCGTCTGGCTTTTCCACCCAGACGGGAGTAGAACCAGTTGATTCCATTCTGGCTTGCGCAGATCTGGCTCTGAACACCGAAGTGTTAACCCTCTCATGGCCTCACTACGGATGGAAGATAACCATGAAATCAAGAAGGCGACTATTCCAGTTGGGTAGGGGTTCCCAACAAACACGAATGAGTATACTAGGCCGATTTTGGAGAGCTCTCCACCCAAGGCGTTGGGTGCGAGGGAAAGGCGAAGCAATCGTCGAACAGAACGCTAACAGTGCGCCGGCATGCAAGAGCATAATACAATGGAGATAGGGTTGAGCGGCGTTTTTCCGAGGTTGACCGTCGTGATGGTGCAACTCGACGGTATTATCGACTTCATCAATGGACGGCACTATATGGCGAGAGATTTGAAGCTACCGAAACTTTGCAAGTTGGTTCTTGCGGCAAAGC
The DNA here is from genome assembly GCF_024139115.2 of Armigeres subalbatus. Taxonomy (NCBI): domain Eukaryota; kingdom Metazoa; phylum Arthropoda; class Insecta; order Diptera; family Culicidae; genus Armigeres; species Armigeres subalbatus. The sequence continues at coordinate 233,747,222 of NC_085139.1, read as the reverse complement.
AGGGACGGAAAGTGGGACGATAGGAGGCGGCGGATTTTTCATTCTGCGATAGAGAGACAGCAAGGAGGACAGACAAGCGCTCCAGGAAGTCTCTGTTGGGCTTCGGAAGAGCGATGATCGGTAGAACAGAGGCAAAGACAATGGCGAAACAAGCACGTTGGCCACGGGAGGTGGAACGCCAGCCCGACCAAAAGAACAAGTCGGTCGTACGCTCGCTGACAAACGATAGCGGTAAGGGGCGAAGAAAGAAGCGCTGCTGGCGAAGACGGGGAAATAGAGCTACGCTGAAGATCTCAAAACGATGCGCAGCGCTGAGAAGCTGAAGGACCTCGGTAAAGAGGGGTAACAGTCCATCGATACCTTATATGAAATGCTAGCCCAAGAAGTCCTAGGTAATGGTGTAGAAGTAAGGACTCTACACGATGAGGTGACCCTCCAATGTAAACCGCTGAAAGTTGGTTTGTCTGTATGTTCAGTCAGCCTCTATAAACCAGCGATAGTCAACAAGTGCTTCAGCTGCCTCGAAGCGAGACACAAAAGGGGGGAGTACAAAATGCCGGACAGGAGCAACGTGTTTAGATGAAGTATAATGAGAATAAATAAATCTATATACATAAAAATGAATTTCTGTCTGTCTGAACCTTATAGACTCAGAAATTACTAAACCAATCGGCGTGAAAATTTGTGTGCAGAGGTTTTCGGGGCTGGGGAAGGTTCTTAAGATGATTTGAGACCCTTCCCCGTTTTGGAAAGGGGGCTCCCATACAAATGAAACACAAATTTCTTCGAACTCGAGATCTAAGCGAAACGAAGTTCGTCGGGTCTGCTAGTAAATAAATAAAAATACGAGGAAACTGTGCAAGTAACTGGACTGGACCCGTATCGCATCTTCGTTGATAACGGGAACAGGGTAGCTGAAGGATCCAAATCAACAGCGATTCGTACGACGGAAAGGAACCTGATGTACGATGGCATGCTATGGAGAGTTCATCGAGGATGTCGAGTTATCTGCAACCCATTTGATCAGTCTTGTCGAAGAATTGTTGCGCAGCAAGAAGCTGCATCTGGCGCATCATACACCGGAGATAATAGTCGTTAACAACCGAAAATCAATTCAGGAGGCGCCAATTTTAATTGATGGAACTTTCAAACAATTGGGTTGATGCTCGACGATAACAGCACCTTCGAGGGTGTACTCCAGCAAGCGCAGGCTAATGGCAAGCGTGACCTTATCAATACTGCGGTACGGAGGTCCAGTCTGGATGTTGGCCTTGAGTGCAAACTGCTACGCCGCGACGCTGGAGAGTACTCATAAGCTGATCAGCGGAGTTATAATGCCCATAAAACTGGTGGTTGAGGAAGATGAGAAGTGTTACGCCCTCAGGGGCATCGGTAATGCTCATCGGAATATCAAAGCAACACCGGCAACAAAATGGCGAAGAAGTAGGACAATTTGACTAAGGGCAGGTAGATCCACCACCTAGTCCCAAGTGTGTCACTGTGGATTAACAGACCTCATTGAGAGCTAAACTTTGATGTGAACCAGTTCCTAACCTGCACAGGTTCGGGGGGCTTCATCCACCGGTTCGCGATCCAGACGTGACAGAAACGGCTGAGCACATTCTGTTAACACGCTCCTGATTCGAATCGGAGATGAGTGCGATGTTGGAGGCGTACGGAATGGACAGTAACAGTGATAACACCCTCGGAAGAATTTAACAGAACACATAGTAGTAGACATCCTACAACGACTCATGGAGTAAGTTTGGAGCTAAATGGCTCAGGGCACTGAAAATCGGTTATCGGAGAATATCAAGTAGACAAGTCCGGGAAGTTCGTCGTGCGTGAACTTACCGGTTTTTGCCCGTCGGAGCATCACTGAACCGAACGCTATCTCCACTCGTATCTGGATCGACTTTGTCACTCAACCGGTGACGCATTGAGGTCGTAGGAACTCCCCGTCGGATCCACCGCTGGGGACTATCGGAGTAGTCCACGATCAAAGCGATCGATCGATAGATCGTGGCATGAAAACGCACCGGCACCGGGTTGTCGGGGCACCATTTAATCCGAAGCTCTCTCCGCCCGGATTATTTTAATTCACCTCGGCATTCGTCCGGTCACCCATTGAGGTGGGTCCCTCTCGGAGTAGGATTGATCCACCGCTAGTCCGAGTAGTCACGATCGAGCCGGGAGCTGAATAGCTCAACAGAGTAGAACAACCCAAAGTGAGCGGTCAAGTGGATCAAGAAGTGATCCACGAATAGAAGCCAAAGGGCTCAATCGGAACAAGGAGAAGCAATGTTTTAAACAATCAATGTCCATAAATACAGTACATATGCAGAAAATTTGATTTAAAAAAAATGGGCACGGAGTAATTCCAGGTTGTACTGGAGTAAGTTTTTGTTTTATCATATATGGCTTGTGACACATCATTTGTCATTATTTTGCGATTAGGAGTTGAAAAATTACATCCAGGAATTGGTTTGACTAAACCTGGCCACATTGGGTGTTCTAAGGGCGCCCTAAATCCGGTCTCGGTGGAACATTGCTTACTTACTTTCGTGGGAATTTTGTAAAATATAACAGATAAATTGCTATTCTTCTAAAATTTATTTTTACTTTTCGTTATCACTACAACTACCTAATACTAAAAAGGAAACGTCGAGGAACAAAGTTCTAGAATCAATTGCATCACGGACAACAAAAGAGCTAAGGATCATATTTACAAATATATCAACACATGGTTCGTGCGGTACGTCAGTTACGATTGTATCTTGTAATACATAATTTCCAGAATGGTTTGTCTTACCCAGAATATTACAAAGTTTATAGGAAAAATCCATTGGATGGCTCTAACCAGCAAGTAGCAGTAACATAATATTTCTGTTTATTGTAATTTATTGCTTATGAAAAATAACAAAGCTTTTATTGCGCTTTTTGCACTTTATAAGAGTTTTGCGAGATTTTTTTTCTCACAGTCATCTTTTTCTCACACTCAATACACTCATAAAAGTTTGATTTTCCGTGTATAATGTTTGTGTGTGAGTTCTCAATCTGAAAACAAATAGACGTCAAATCATGGCGGGAATCGATTTAGTGTACACGCTTACATGTGACTAACAAGTAATGGGTTATAATTGGGTAAGTTTCAGTAACAAAAATCGATCAACCCGAAATGAGAGTGAGTGTGAATATTTATTTTATTCAAATGTCTCTTTAAAATTCTCTGGAGTTTCTTGAATTTCTGAAGGAGAAATGTACTTTCAAAGGGATTTTGCGATATATATTAATCATGTTATACATTTTTATTAACAAAAGTAACTGACATATGCCTAATCCAAAATAAACGAAATATACAGAAATAAGGAAATGATAAAATTAAACGTGTAGATTCTCGGGAAACCTCCCTCCGGGAAAAAGTGAACTAATAACAAAGAAACTATGCAACTATTTTCAATATATCACAAAAGAAGGTCAACAGCAATTATTCGGCATGAGTTAGATCCAACTAAACTATACAAAGGGTTGAGGGGATCAACTAACCAATTAAACAGAGAGAAAATTGATATTCTACACTAAAAATAATCTAATATAAAAACACAAAACAACATTACCTTGATTGTAAACCGCCTGCTGGCTATGATAGTAACGTGCATGATCTACTATGCCGACGCCCCCAGTCAGGACCATCAATGCCGCCGTCGTCGAGAAAACGATTGCACAGGGAAACGGTGCCAGAACGCGTCAAGCGCATACGCCCACGTGCACAGACACAAACGCACACGCACGCACGCACACACATGTGACGAAGATACAAACACAATGGATGACAATGGTCAGTGTTGTACGATTTTTTGTGTTGGTTTTTTTTTTGTTGATTGTGCGACGATGTTTCGTTTCGGTACGTGATGACGGGTGAAGGGGCGGAGCCACGGCAACCAATTAATCGGTGAATAGAGCAGGTATGATATGGAACGAGAATTTGGAAATATTATACAGAGGAGTATAAGTAGATGTAGAATTTTGAATCGGTACTAAATGATGCACGCTCTAATTTATTGAAATTTAGAAATCGAAAGAAGACAGTGGAAACAAACAGCTTCTCGCACAACAAATGAGAAGGTAGACGTGTTCAAACAAAAGTTGATAGTTATTTCACGCGAGGAAAAAAAGAGACAGTGCCACCTAGTTCGCTGAAAAAGGGCATCGAGCGTGTAGTGTTGTGAAGCGCCTCGACATAGCAGAGAATACAACTTAACAATTCTTCAGCACGAAGAAGCATTAAGTCACCTCTTGTATGTATCAAGCACGTAGCAAACCTAACGGTTTTTTTTAATCCCATACCCTATCCTAACCGATACTAACCTTTGATTCGGCTGTGTTTGCCATGTTCAAATGATCGCGAAGTTCGAGGCTCATCTGGACTGATTGGCCGTTGACTACCAGCCTGCTGTTGCGCGGCGAGTTCCTCACTTAAGCGCTTAGCTAAGTCCATAGCCTCGTGGCCGGATACGGTGTGGCACGACCCGATTGGAATCGGTTCCGATGTCTTAATTTTTCGGATCTTTTTCGTATGTTCCTTAGTACTTTTAGAGAAATTGTCTGTAATAGACTGTTGAAAAAAAATCCGTTACAGGAGAGAGAACAAATCGGGCACCAAATACCATAGCACTTACAATATCTTTGGAAATAGTTTGACTGGAACTGAGGGAACTTTCTTCCTCAGTATCATTCTCTTCGTCAATACGAGATGTACTCTCCTCGTCACCACTCTGAAACAAACCAGGAGACACCATGAAGGCACACATTACAAACGACGCAGTCATCAACACTCACCGCATTCTTCGAAGTGACGGAATCGTTACGACTGTGCGGCCTAAAGCCAGGCCCCGGCGGCAGATTCTTCTGTACACAACAATTTACCCCTGGACTGAAATGCAATTCGACGTGGAACCGTTCTTCCGAGAACGGATCTTTGGTCGGATCTTCGTACAGCATTATCACAATCTGCGACATGTAGTTTAGTTCGGATACCATCGATACGTACTCCATGGCTCGGCGCCACTGTTCGTCGGTCAGGATGTTCAACAGTCCACCGTTGCGCAGAACTGTCAAAAGGGAGTGCACGTGACTTTCGCTAGTGAAGTACAAACGAGTGCGGACGTGTCTTCCCGGGCTAGATACTCCGTGACTGTAGCGTGGATTCAGTCGATTGACGCTCTCATCACCCGCTTCTTCAATGTTTCGTTGCAAATCTGCACGAATCTTCTTCAACAGTGGCGTACAGATACCTTGTCCAATTGTCAGTTTCTCGTGTACGGTTAAACCGTACTCTTGTGGTATTACAATATCGGCCAAGTACTTGGCGTAAATGTACAGCTCCTCTGCCAAATCGAACTGTAACGTATGTTGATTATGCTGCAGATCGTACTTGATACAATCGTAAATGTCCGGAATTTTGGAAATATCAAAATTTTTGTTTTTCGTGCAGAAGTCCTTCTCGATTTTACCCCATCGCCTACCCATCAATTCCCAGGTTTCTCCATGATACAGTACTGCATCTCTCGTTTTCAAATCGTCCCGCTTAACGGCGACTACCCCGAGTAGCGACTGGATCAACGAATGAACATGTGCGCAACACTTCACCGGGTTCTTTACAAAGTCCATAGCCAAATTGATGCTGATTGCATTGCCCGGATTGATCGCAGCCCTATCCTCAATTGTAAACTCGCGATCGATTTGCATTAGTTCATGCAGCCGTGACTTGGCCATATTCTGGTATTTACTTGAATCACAGTCGTTATCCAACAACCCATTGGTGTTGGCGCTCTTCACCATCTGCACCAAAATCGGTGTCAGTTCACCTTCCAGGGCTAGCAAACCTTTCGCAAAGGCGGCTGCCGTCATCTGAACACGACCTTCATCGGATGCGTAGATTTTTAGATCGTGACGAAAAGTGGAATGTAATCGCAGTAAACCCAAACCCTGCGCACCGGGAGCTTCTTTGCCATCTCGACTCTGCCCACCGGGATACATGCAGCGAAAAATCCTTCCCAGTTCCTCAGCCTGGATTCGGCCGGCCGGGGTAAGCTCTCCACCCCATTTCAGTATCAGAACCAGAGACGGTTCCTTCGGGGCATCTACTGTTGCACATGAGTTGAACAAGCATGAGAAGAAAAACCGAAGAAAAAGGGTTTAGAGTTATTCGAGACGAGCGGGTGAGCGGGAAACACAAAGAATCGACAAGCGACAAGCGAAAGAAGAGAAGGCGCGTTTCGCAATTTTGAGTAAATCCAAACGGGACAGACATACACAGAGGGTATTTAAGGTACTACATGAACAAAACGCAAATTACAACGTACTAGAATGATGTTTACCATCGTCAGAACTTGATCCACGGGGCCGTCCCTTTGGTTGATATTTCATCTGCACCTTACGATTGATTCCGGAAAAGTGGCCGTACCTTAAATATCGATAAGCATTAGTTTTCCCTTCATTTATTCAGGTGTCCCACGAATCACGCGATTGGTGTAGCTTCCTTTTGTGTTATACCCATGTGACTTGTTTAAATCGTTTTTGTAAAAAAGTTATCTTACCATTGCGGACTAATGTTAATTCCTGTAGAGTGATAGAGATTTCCATTGAAATTATTCAGAATTTCTACGTGAAACTTGTGAATTTCACGGAAAACTGTACTGTCTATGAGAAGCTCTTTGCATTGTCCAAAAAAAATCTTAAAAAAAATCAACGCAAGTTTGAACGGGGAAGAGTCGTTAGGTCGAAAGTCATTCGACGGAAATGCATTTGGCTGAAAGTCATCTTGCCAAATTCCATCTGACCGAAATTTAGATATATGATCGAAAGCGACATATGGCGGTGGTACTTTGGCCAAAAGCTGTTTGCCCAGCCGAAATAGTCGTTCGGTCGAAATGGTCGTTTAACCTAAAGGGCTATTTTGCTAAAAATGTCATTTGGCAAAACGGGTAATAAGTATAGACACTATAGGTTCCATAGACGAGCGCAGGCACGGTTGGGTTATTTCGATTAAGTGTGTTTTTTCACTTTTTCACAGTGTACCACGCAAATTTGACGTCACACGCTGCGTTGCTTGGGTTGTAATAGTGACGTCACGCTCGTTTGGCTACACTAACTGGCAGTTCGTTTGGCTACACTCGCCTTCACCTCAGCTCGTCTATGGAACCTATAGTGTCTATAGTAATAAGGACTGAATAAAAAATTAGTTTGAAAGTATCACGACGAATAATTTGGACAAGCGGTATTTTGACTATAAAATCTATGATCAACAAGCTCGGGAAACACTACACGTTTACTAATCTACCGGGAAAAGGAAGAAACCCAAACAAAGAACAAATTAGCAATTCTATGTTGATTTGTGGTTTGATGAAAAAGGCTTCAATAAATGTTGGAATAGTGCAATCGTAATTATTTTATAATTTTTTTCCGCAAAACTGAACACAAAGACTTGCAATATATCAACAAACTATTTTACCTACATTTTTTAAGTTTTTATCGACCCGTTCGATAACTTTTGACCATAAGGACCTTCGCCCAAATTACCAGTTTTCCATTTCGGGCAAATGACATTTTCGGCCATATGAGATTCAGTCTAATGTTTTGTTCGGGCTCTCGGCTTAGGGGCTCTGCTTGTCATTTCGGTCAAATAGTTTTTTTTAGTCAAACGACCATTTCAGACATATGGGTTTCGGTCTAATGGTTTGTTCGGCCAAAATAAATTCAGACAAATGGTTTTCGATCCTTCCCGTCAATTGACCGAAATCCTTTCGGCAGAAAGCCATTTGTTCGAAAGCCACTTGACCAAATGACACGGTAAGCCGAAAGTCATCTAGCTCAAATTCAATTCGATCGAAACGGACTAAAATGGTTTCGCCAAAAAAATATGTTGCTGAAAGCGACATACGGCCCAAAAAGAATATACAGCCGAACTGGTCATTTGGCCGAAAAAACCGTTTGTCCTAAAATATCGTTTAGCCGAACAGGTTATTTGACCAAAAAAGCCGTTTGGCCGAATAGATCACTCGGACATAAAACGGTGGCACCTCGATGCGAACATGTCGGCGGACGTGATGCAAAAAAAACAGTCGACAGCTTGATCCGACGGTACACACCTCTAATGAATGATTGATCACTAAGTTTCAATTAACAAAAATGAATGATTTATTTACAGAATGCGCCGTGTTGAAAAACATTTAGAATAACTTGTTTCAATCAAAGACAAGTATATACATAACAATCGCGTGACTCCTGGATAACCCCACACCAGCCAAACTTACATCTCCAGTACACTCTTCAGCTGTTCCAGCTTGCTCTGCTTCTCCTCAATCTCTGAGTCAGCCGCTTTGGTTTGAATCTCCGCTAGCAACGACCTTGCTATATCCAAAATCTCCTGCAGCTGTTTGGGCCTCTTCAGCTTGATATGTCCGTACTTGTAGCCGTCGTACTTTTCGAATATTTCGAAAAACTTCTGATGCCTCACCTCGACCTTCATCTTCTGCTTGGGCGTTCGATCACCGTGCCGGATGATGGCCGTAACGCAACGCAACTCCATCATCTTCCCGAACGTGGTCGGCACGATGGGCGGATCGTCCAGCTGGAACGGAACCGACCACGGTATGTGCAAAGTCGGAGCCAACTCTCGAAGAATCATATTCCCCAGTATCTTCGCACTATCGTCGTAGTACTTGTTCGAGTTTTTCACAAAGCTAAACCCGTTCACATCACAGACGAACGATTTTCCGTTGGCACGCAGCAGATCGAATCCGCACACGGTTTGCTTGAACGCCAGGCAAACCTTGCGCGAAATCAACTTTTCTGCGTTGCTCAAGATGACCGGATAGCGGACTTCCTTGCCGTCGCTATCCCGTTCCACCTTCCCATCGAGAGCCGGACTCTTGCGCGCTTCGGCGTGGGCATAATCAGGTCCCACCGTGTACACTTTGACGTCTGTTCCATCCGTTGGCATAAAGTCTTCGTAGATGAAAGATCCGGTCTTACGAACCCGCGATTCCGGCGAATACACACTACTCCGACTACCGATCTACAACGAATCAAGTTTTCAATGATCTACTTTGTTACACATGCCTTAAATAAGACATCAACCTTTCGGAACAGTCGTTGGCTACCACCACCTGCCGACGTCGGATAGTATATGTAAATATTGTGGTCCTCAGCCGATACGGGTTTCTCCACAAAAGGTTTGTTGAAAATGATTCCATTCACCTCAACATGATCTTCTGATTCTACGAGCTCGTGCTCTGCAAACAATGTACAACCATTAGAGCAGACATTTTCCCTCCACTAATCTAAAACTAATCTCACGTTTTGGATCTGGTGAATCTCTATCCAACACCGCGTACCGCGGTATTTCAATGCCCTCCTTCTCCAGAATGGAATACACCCGTCTTCGATCCTGTAAATGAAATCCAGAAACCACAAGCACAAAAATATTTCCTCTTTCAAACAATACCTCTGCCCAGAACAAAACGAAACTAAACCGATCCTTACTACCTGTATATCAAACTGCATGTGCAAGTTGTTGATCACGTACGGTTGCCGCAGCTGGGCGTACTGGATGGCCTTCTCCAGGGGGAAACCCTTCGAGTGGAACGAAATCAGACAGTCGCACAGGGGCCATTTGTCGACGGGTTCTTTCAGAATGATCTCCTCGCTGAACACAATCATGCGGATGTACTCGAACTCCTGCAGCCGGGTAAGGATTTCCTTCATCGGTTTGGACTGGGACTTTTTGGCCATGGCACAAACGGCCACGACCACCTGTTTGTACGTGGTGGACGAGTCATCCGAGTCGAGCCCATCGGTGGATTCAAGGTCACCCTGTAAGGGGAGGAGAACGAGAACGACGAATGCTATGATTAGCAGGTCACAATTTTAGGAGAAATAATTAGTCTAATAAAACTGAATAGGATACATGAAGGATATACAATACATATTATACATTTTTATTTATATATGGACGTTACAAAAGTTAACAAGTATTCGAATAATATTGATCTGACTTTGATCAAACATTCAAGGCAATTTGTAAACGTATATTGTATTTTACGGATTTTCTATTCTTTTCATCATCAGTTCACCATATTTTTTGAAAAAAGATTGATATAGATTAATGATTGGTCGCATATAATTGATACATTATAATAATAATGATAGTCACAAATAATTGATACGGGAAGGACCGACAGTTGTTCATTTTTATATGAATAGATCGAAAAATTGTTCAAATTAATGAGAACAACACTTCGATTTTCAATCAACACAACTAGCTTGAGCTTGAGCTTGAGCTTGATTGACTGCTCGTAGTTGCTACTCCATTATGACCAGATCAGCTGTTCTTGCACAGGGAACCAACAGATGTTTGCTTGGGACTAGCACACATCTTCAATGTACAAGTACTGGTGATCTCATTTGTTAGGTCATACTGGCGCCTGCCACGTCAGAATGCAAGTCAATATAGGGAAGGGGGAGGAAATGATGATGCAATCACTCGCCCACTGCAAGCCGAATATACCTCTGCACTTGCCACGAGTTCATGCGGAATTTGGTGGAATTTCTGGGTTAGGTTGGAGAGGCAGAGGTCCGTCTTGGTTAACGAGCTGCCAATGTGATAGATAGGAGAAGGTAACTGATGGAAATTCTAATTGGATGTAGGAAACGAGCTCTATAGTTCATTTCCAATTCTATCAGGTTACTGATAGAATACTCAAGTTAAAGGTATAGGAATAGTAATGGAAACGGTATGGAAGTCCATTTCCAGTTCTAGCGATTGCTAGAACATGAGAAATAAAGAGAAAGATACAGAGTAGGAGAATGGAACGGACCTAGGATTGAACCCACGACCTCCTGCGTATGAGGCAGAAGCAGTAGCCATATGACTACCAAGCCCGCATTCGATTTTCAATCAATACCACTAACTGATAAACGGACCTTCTTCTACTTCTGCTTATTTTCCATTTCTTCTTCTTCTACTTCTGCTTCTTCTTTTATTTCTTCTTCTTCAATGGCTATAACATTCCAATCCCTTCCCGGTCACTAAAGCCGGATTTTTACCACTTCTCTCCCCCTGACTGACTTCATTTTGATCTCAGATTTTGGATTAACAGAATCGTTAGTCAAGATTGGAAGAACCAGTGTATGGCTTCCAACTCCACTCAGATTTAAAAGGTTAAGAAAACAACACCACCCTGGGTCCTGCTCCTCCATATTGTCGAGGCTGCGTCATACTACCTTGAAAGGTTTAGTACCGGAGTCATGGGTGTAGTACCGTAATCCGGGGAACAGTGATCATTTTTTTTATTGTTTTGTAAATATTTGCTCCGTTATTATCATGGATTTTTTTTAATGTTTAAAACAAGTAGGTACTGCTACATGTAGAACGTATAAGGCTGTTGTTCAACCGCCAAAGTGCTCACAGTGCTGCTATTGAACAGCTGCCTGTGGATCGACGCATTTCGGGGAGTTTGAAAGAAAGTGCATCGCAATCGGCGCGAGTTAGCGACTACAGTGCTGCAAATTTATAAGAGCATGTGAGCCAAAGCTGCAGTGGGTGAAAAACTATAAAACTATAAGTGCGCAAAAGGTCCTTAATTACAACTGATCTCGGAAGATTGTCCAGTTGAGGTGCATAGTGTGCTCTGGTTGTTCAGGTTGGTCAACTGCTTTGTATCGCTGTTTTTTGTTGTTTGATTGTTAGAAGATGTCTAAGCTAAGGGAGCTGATGGAAGGTTTTGACCCTGTTCGCAATGGGCACCAACTCGAAGGATGGAAGCAAAGGATCGAAATGGTATATAAAGAGTTCCAGACAAACCGTTTGAGTCTCGAGCGGTAGTTAATGCGCAATGTTCCTTAATCTCGCATCAAACTCCCCGAAGTGAAACTTCCCACTTTTGATGGATCCATTTCTGAATGGATCACTTTCACAGACACCTACAAATCTCTGATCGATTCGAACACTCAGTTATACTAGGGGCAGACATACCGTTGTAAATGCGCTGTAAGGGGTCTACTACGAAAGGCCGAATCACAAAAGGCCGAATCACGAATGGCCGAATTACAAAAGGCCGAAAGCAAAAAAGGCCGAATGCACAAAAGGCCGAAACCGAAAAAGGTCAAATGCACAAAAGGCCAAATCACAAAAGGCCGAAACCACATAAGGCCGAATCACGAAAGGCCGAATAAACTCGGCAGACCAACAAAGTGGACCGGAGCAAGCGCGCGCCAAATGTTGAACGGCTAATTTCTTAATATTAATTACTTAATTACTTAATATAGATTATTCGGATTATTTTGTGATTTCTTGCCAAAAGTCAGTTTCTCTTAAATTAGGAAAAAATGAAATACAATTGAGAACAGTGAGTTACAGTGAGTTATACAGCTTTTAGTTAAAAATGTTATATTTGGAAAAGTTGATTTTGTTTAGCTTCTGATGTCGCAATTAGATCGTGAGTAGCTTCATGATGCGCACAACTCCTACATTTATGTAAATCGGAGATTCGATTATGTGGTTCTGTGAGCCTTGAATCCGGTGGATTTTAACTCGGGCTCTTGCATTAGATTTGGGAATTTGACTTTTCCCAATACTACTGATGATGATAAGTTTACTGCATCAGCACTTTAAAGTGCTAATATTTATATGTATACAGTGTTCAGTTATGTTCATCCTTTTATTACTGCAATAAAGATTGATTTATTATGCAATATATAAGGATTCAAATTGACTCTATAAACACCGCCACTTATTTCAGTTGAAAGATTGAACTTCGACGTTGAACTGACGTTAAATACCTTAACTGAATAAGATTAATTACATCGCTGCTAGTAGCTGCAAAACACGTGGACAAGTTTTTCTCTATTTGGCAGCATAATAAAAGTAAACGTTAATTTTTGAGTATTCCAAGTTATCTTGGTTGGAAGATTGAAACTTTTGTAATGATTCGGCCTTTTGTGTTATTCGGCCTTTTGTATCATTCGGCCTTTCGTGGTTCGGCCTTCTGGGTTTTCGGCCTTTTGTGGTATGCTATAACATTTTCGGCCTTTTGTGATTCGGCCTTGTGTACTGATCCCGCTGTAAGCGTACAGCGCTGTAAGTGTACAGAGCATGGTGACAGACATACATTTTGTTCTTACCTGAGAGAATAGGAAGAAAAGCGAAGAGAGAACAACCTTCAGAACGGGTAGATTTCGGCTGATGCGAGTATGGTTGTTGGCATTCATTTGTGTTGTTTTTTCATTGCTATCCTTATGCTCACATAGGTTTTGTTTCTGATTGGAAACTCTCCCGCTATTCAATTAGAAACTGTCAAACACCACCATGCTCTCATTTCGGCCACACAAAATAGAGAGAAATACACAAAAAGAGTGAACCATATATCGCTGTGGGAAGTACGCATACTGAAAATACTGTTCTGAAAATCAAGATTTTGCAAATGATGTGAAAATTATATATAAGAAAGTTATAAAAAATGCTGGGTAAATTTCATTCAAGTACCGCAAATATAATTCACTGTTAAAAAAAATCAAAGCATGGTATAAATTATGGCTGTGCCGTACTTCGATAGGGGCAGCGAAGAAAAAAATTGGTTCGCATTTTGATCAGCTGATCATTGATGGAATATAATCCTTTTTTGTAAAACCAAAATTACTTTCTATTTGTCAAATGAGAGACAGTTGAGAAAATGCGAAACAAAAGATTTAGGCGTCCTATCAGTTAATAATACAATTTTGATCAGCTAACCGAATTTGCTTCCTAAAATGGCCTATAGCTTATTATTTATTATTATTTACCAATCATCGTCAAACTCTATCAAAGTTATTTATGCAAAAGGAAATAATTTAGTCGATATTCAATTACACTAAATCATTTCTGAAAAAAAATAATGATATGAATCACCATGAATCGTTGATATACGTTACGATATACGATCTACAACTAATTGAGATAACGATATTAATACATTCATGAACCGTCTCTGATTTATGATGAAGTTAAATCTCAAAGCAATGTATTTTGTAAAAGAATTTAATATAAAGAATATTTGATAAATATATTCTCGGGATAATTGGTCAAGTAATTAATTAGTAAATTTGTTTATGGACTTCTTCCAAAAAATCTCCAGAAATTCTTCCGTTAATAACTCCGAGACTTCTTCCAAAACTAATCCAGGAGTTTATCCGGATATCCTTCAAGAATTCCTTTGGAAAATTCCTCCAGCAATACATTCAGAAATACCTTCTTAATGAAACCCTTAAGAATTTTCTCTAGAATGTTTCAACAAATTTTCAAGAAATTCCTCCTGAAATTCCTTTGGAATGCCATCCCAATCCAATCCTATGACACTGAAATGATATTTCTAAGCACTGGGCTGAATAATCTCAATTGTGTTTGGGAAGGTTTATAAAGTACTTTACGCAAAAATAACCACGTCAGAGCTAACATTTTCCAACGATCCAAATGAAATAGAACACATGATTTTTTCCAAAGGGAATACTGTAGAAAGCTTTTTTTTGTCTTTATTAGCGAGACTTTCAGCCCTGGGTTGGCTCGTCTCGAGTAGAAAGCTCAAAAAATCGCTTACGTAATACGTGTATAGCCCCTCCAAGTAATTCAAAAGATATTTGATTTCGGTTTGATGTTCTATTATTCACCCTTATTTTTGTTTACGGACGAACGATACTTTCGAACGAATGTGATTCATTCGAACGGTTTCTCCATTTGATTTTGCTGGCGTAAACGAGAATGCGCTTCAACTTTCGTTCGAAAGCACGTGCGTACGTAAACAAGAACATGGGTAATTATTTTAGTGAATGTTCGAAGAAAGGTTTAATAATGCCGAATGCAATTCAGAGTAACATAAAAAAAACAATTTTTGATCAAGCGGAGCAGGAAGTATAGAAACCTATCTTAATTTTAAGAAAAATGTGGAGAAAATTTAGTTTACGAATTCCTGCAACGGATCAATCACCAAGACGCAGAGTTTGGTCCAATGTATTATTTTTTTCTTTTTAAAGCATTGCGCTTGTCATATTATAATTATACGTATTCTAGGTCGAGATATCCAAGTACTGGAGAGAGAGTCTACAAAATATTTGTTATATCATAGAGCAGGTGTTGGCAGAATTTATTTCAATTTACAATTTTTCACCTTAATGATTTTTACACAATCTTCACGGAATGTTTGTGGAGTTTATTCAAAAGTTTCTTATTCAATGTCTTCAACGATCCCATAAAACTTTACGAGTGCTCTCTCGATAGTTTTTTTTTGCAGGAGTTCTCTATGAATTTGTCTAGTATATTGTTTACGAAATTCCATGAATTTCTTTGAAAAATGTTTATATTCCTGTTTCTCAAATTCCAATATTGATAATAATTCTAAAAAGTCCATAACAGTATAGGAAGACAATGTTTAAACATATGATTTTTTTTAACTTTATCATCGTGTTTATTATTGGATGTGATTAATGTACATTAACCTTCAAGGGAAGTCCAGAATTACTTCCGGCATTCTACAAATTCTTCTTGCTATATAGCTTACCTTAACTCAGGATAACTTCGAGGATTCAAACTTGCAAGGATCGTTATATTAGGCTATACAAAATCTTTATTGACTTTCAGTCCAACTTACATTGTGGACGCTTGAGAGTATTAACTGGGATCTTGTTTATGTCTCGTTCCAGTTATTTAAACATTTCATTTTCCATTATGCAAAGAATTATTTTGAAAATTCAGGAATTTCATGAGTTCCAATAGTGTTCATGAGTACTTATAGTCATGCTTGAGTTAAAAATATGTCTCGATTCTATGACCGCTTTACAAAAAGAAAATGTAAATTTGGAAATATATTTCTGTAAGCAATGATACTTTCTATATTTTGGATTCATCATATTTTCATGCATGGAACTTTCTTAGGAATGGTCTGGAAAGTCAGAAAAACTCAGGGTATTTAAATCGTTCATATTTCTTGTGTTTTTCTTTTTCTCTGCTTGAATATACATAGTCATTAATTTGGATTTTAGATAAAAAATCTTCCACTTATTATATGGTATATACGTTTTCTAGTTTTTGTTTATCTTTGAAACGAGTGCAAAACTCGAGGAGATCGTAGTGTGCCGTGGTCGCGAGTGAACGTGTTTTTTTTTCTGCGTTGCAGCTTCCGTCATTTATTCTGTTTCATTTCAAAATGACAGAAAATTTTAATTTTGAATTAGAGGACTATCTAAAAAACCTTTAAATCAGCATGGTGTTTAAAAGGACAAACTGATTTGCTTTGTTATGTGTGCCGCGCTCGTAAAGATTGAAGATTGGACATCATCAGGATGAATGGCTGGTCGAGGGAGGAATTCGATTTTGGTGAGATCAACCCAAATACCTTTAGGATAGCTGGATAGCTAGATAGGTCTTTCTTATTGTCTTCTTCAAATAGAGGTTTCTATACGCTTATTAATTCAGAAGTAAGGGAAACTCCATTAAGCTCTTTTATTTAAATTTTTTTTCATTGCATCGTCACTTTTCCCATCACCTCTAATCTTTCCTCGTCCCGTAGTGTGATGTATGGATGTTTCCTAAGTGCATGCATCAATGCATTTACTAACTAAACATGCCTTTGCTTTTGAGGCAAGCTCTTTCTACTCAAGTCCACTAAATTACTGAAAGGTGAACGAAGGTCGAAAGAAATTTAATATAAAATGTTGTCATTCAAAACCACACTTTTGACTCGTACAGACAATAATTTCAACCCTCTTTTGCTCTCAAACGTACAACACTTTTATATAAAATCTACAATAAACTTATAATATTGTCATTTCCTTACAATTTGTTAGATAATTTGCTGATCTGGTGAACCGGATCTTCCAAAAAGTGAGCTTCGAATTATTCACTCACTTCAAAGATCCGGATCATTTAAACGGTTCCGGATCTGAACGCCCATAGCCGTTGACATAGTGGTCAATCACTATCCCTAATTGCAGATTAGTGCGTAGAATTGATTGAATTTGCTCCTGCAAAGTTTTTTGTGAGTTTGCCCCAGTTTGTGCACGGCCGCAGTACCATTATATTTTAGCTGTACAAGATTTTATTTGTGGATAGGTCCAAATCTTGAAACGGTCGAACATGAATGAACCCTTTAAGTTGTAGTTAATGTACGTGTTACAAGAATGTTCATAATATTTCATGATTTTCATAATTTTTGACGGGTTTAATCTAGATAACGAATGCAGGTAAGACAAATATGAAGCAGTGAAAGTAAGTATCTAATATGGTGTATTTTGATGGTCTGATTTCGCTTGTTTTTCATCGCTTTATTCATTCATTTTTTTCCAGAAGGCAAGTAATGGCGGAAAAAAGTAAAAGAAAAAAGATCAGAGTGCGTTTTTGCCTTTCATGTATTATTAGATATGCAGATTGTTCGCGAGAATCAGAAGCTTTTGATCTGCTTGTGCGGTCGATATGTGAATAGATTTAATTAATCGCAATCTTGAAACATGCCTCAGAGACGTTTATTTAGGAGTATCAAATTTTCTATCAGAATTGAGTGAAAAAAAGTAGATCATGTTTGTTTGTTACTTGAAAGACAAATGTTCAGCATTTAGAGGTCACGTACAGTCGTGATTTATTCAGTAGGCAGAATGATCGGCCGGTCATCACATAATTTGTTTTGCTTTGTGCGGTTAGCAGAACGATCGCCCGATCATCGAAATGTTGTTCTGCTTTGTGCGGGAGAGTAAAATAATTAGAAAGTGAAGATTCAGTTCGCGTCAGTAAGCAGAACGATCGGCTGGTCATCGAAAATGTTGTTCTGCTTTGTGCGGTTAGCAGAGAGATCGGCTGGTCATCGACAATTTTGTTCTGCTTAGTGCGGTCGGTAATTAAAATAATTAGTGTTCGTTCGATTATGTTTTGAATTGATCAAACTACACGCTATACACGGCATATAGTTTACCAAAACGAACCCTGCTTCAATACCTACCCCATGTATCCAACATCCCAGTGATTTCTCGTGGAAGTGCAGATGACTCGTCGGCTTCCATCAAAGCGAGTATCACGTCAACATTCTCCTACCCATTCCTTAATTGACCTGCATTCGGACACGGCCGGCGCTGGTATTGCTTAATATTTGGGTCACCAGTTCTTACACATTGAGGATGATGTTAGTCCCAAACATCATCTGTTGGTTCTCTGTGTAATTACTGCCGACCTGGCAATAATGGAGCAGCAACCGTGGGCGGTCAATCATGCTCATGCTCATGCTCATGCTCATCTTTGAAACGAGTGCAAAACTCCTCATTAGCACATATGTGTATGAATACATATATGCCAGTTTGTTTGAAATATAAATAAATATATACGCGAATCGAACATTTTCAAAATAAACTTATTATTATTATTTATTCAGACTAAGGCCGAAGTGGCCTGTGCGGTATATAAGAGTCTTCTCCATTCGGCTCGGTCCATGGCTACACGTCGCCAACCACGCAGTCTACGGAGGGTCCGCAAGTCATCTTCCACCTGATCGATCCACCTTGCCCGCTGCGCACCTCGCCTTCTTATGCCCGTCGGATCGTTGTCGAGAACCATTTTCACCGGGTTACTGTCCGACATTCTGGCTACGTGCCCGGCCCATCGCAGTCGTCCGATTTTCGCGGTGTGAACGATGGATGGTTCTCCCAACAGCTGATGCAATTCGTGGTTCATTCACCTCCTCCACGTACCGTCCGCCATCTGCACCCCACCATAGATGGTACGCAGCACTTTCCTTTCGAAAACTCCAAGTGCGCGTTGGTCCTCCACGAGCATCGTCCAGGTCTCGTGTCCGTAGAGGACTACCGGTCTAATTAGCGTTTTGTAGATTGTCAGTTTGGTACGGCGGCGAGCTCTATTCGATCGGAGCGTCTTGCGGAGTCAAAGTACGTACGATTTCCAGCCACTATGCGTCTCCGAATTTCTCTGCTGGTGTCATTTTCGGCAGTCACCAGTGAGCCCAAGTACACAAATTCTTCTACCACCTCGATTTCGTCACCACCGATGCAAACTCGCGGTGGGTGGCTCACATTGTCTTCTCTTGAACCTCTGCCTATCATGTACTTCGTCTTCGACGTGTTGATGACTAGTCCGATCCGCTTAGCTTCCCTCTTCAGTCTGATGTAGGCTTCCGCCATCTTCTCAAAGTTACGTGCCATAATATCTATGTCGTCGGCGAAACCAAATAGCTGGACGGACTTATTGAAAATTGTACCACTCGTGTTAATCCCTGCTCTTCGTATTACCCCTTCCAAAGCGATGTTGAATAGCAAACACGAAAGACCATCACCTTGCCGTAACCCTCTGCGGGTTTCGAAGGGACTCGAGAATGCCAAACTCGAACTACGCACATCACTCGATCCATCGTCGCTTTGATCAACCGTGTCAGTTTATCCGGAAAACCGTGTTCGTGCATTAGCTGCCATAGCTGGTCCCGATCGATTGTATCATATGCGGCTTTGAAGTCGATGAATAGATGATGTGTGGGCACGTTGTATTCGCGGCATTTTTGCAGTACTTGGCGAATGGCGAACACCTGGTCCGTGGTGGAGCGTTCGCCCATAAAACCCGCCTGGTACTGCCCCACGAACTCCCTTGCAGTTGGTGCTAGTCGACGGCATAAAATTTGGGAGAGTACCTTGTAGGCGGCGTTCAGCAATGTGATTGCGCGGTAGTTGCTACAATCCAGCTTATCGCCCTTTTTGTAGATGGGACACACGACACCTTCCATCCACTCCTGCGGCAAAACTTCCTCCTCCCAAATCTTGGTAATGACCCAGTGCAGCGCTCTAGCCAGTGCCTCACCACCGTGTTTAAATAGCTCTCCTGGTAGTTGGTCAACCCCAGGGGCTTTGTTGTTCTTGAGCCGGCCAATCTCCTCCTGGATTTCCTGGAGATCCGGAGCCGGTAGAATTATGTCCTGCGCGCGTTCTCCCAGGTCCATCACCATGCCGCCATCTTCGTCTGCCACATCGCCATTCAGGTGTTCTTCGTAGTGCTGCCGCCACCTTTGGATCACCTCACGCTCGTTCGTGAGAAGGTTCCCGTTTATGTCCTTACACATATCAGGCTGTGGCACGTGGCCCTTACGTGAACGGTTCAACTTCTCATAGAACTTTCGTGTGTTATTAGCGCGGTACAGTTGCTCCGTTTCTTCACGGTCTCGATCTTCCTGCTGGCGCTTTTTCCTCCGGAAAATCGAGTTTTGTCTGTTCCGCGCCTGTTTATATCGTGCCTCGTTCGCCCTCGTGCGGTGTTGCAGCAATCTCGCCCATGCTGCATTCTTCTCTTCCACTAACTGCTCACATTCGCCGTCATACCAGTCGTTTCTCTGATCCGGGGCACCGTGCCTAGTGCAGCGGTTGCGGTGCTACCAATGGCGGATCGAATATCTCTCCAGCCATCTTCAAGAGACGCTGCGCCTAGCTGCTCTTCCGTTGGAAGTGCCACTTCCAGCTGCTGCGCGTATTCTTGGGCTAGTCTACCGTCTTGTAGCCGCCCAATGTTAAGCCGCGGCGTCCGACTTCGACGCGTGTTGTACACCGTCGAGAGTTTTGAGCGCAGGCATACTGCAACGAGGTAGTGGTCGGATTCAATATTCGCACTGCGGTAAGTGCGGACATTCGTGATGTCGGAGAAGAATTTACCGTCGATTAGAACGTGATCGATTTGGTTTTCCGTTTCTTGGTTAGGTGATCTCCATGTGGCCTTGTGGATATTTTTGCGGGGAAAGAAGGTGCTTCGGACTACCATTCCGCGGGAGGCTGCGAAGTTTATGCATCGTTGGCCGTTGTCATTCGATACGGTGTGCAGACTATTCGGTCCGATGACCGGTCTATACATTTCCTCCCTTCCTACCTGTGCGTTCATGTCACCGATGACGATTTTAACGTCCCGCAGTGGGCATCCATCGTATGTCTGCTCCAGCTGTGCGTAGAACGCTTCTTTCTCGTCGTCGGGTCTCCCTTCGTGTGGGCAGTGCACGTTGATGATGCTATAGTTGAAGAAACGGCCTTTAATCCTCAGCTTGCACATCCTTGCGTTGATTGGCTGCCACCCAATCACGCGTTGGCGCATCTTACCCAGCACTATGAAGCCGGTTCCCAGCTCGTTGGTGGTGCCACAGCTTTGGTAGAAGGTAGCCGCTCGATGCCCGCTTTTCCACACTTTCTGTCCTGTCCAGCAAATCTCCTGCAGCGCCACGACGTCGAAGTTGCGGGGATGTAATTCATCGTAGATCATCCTGTCGCAACCTGCGAAACCTAGCGACTTGCAATTCCATGTTCCAAGCTTCCAATCGTGATCCTGTATTCGTCGCCTAGGTCTTTGCCGATTATATCGAGTCGCATTATCTCTTATATTGTTCGTAATGATTGGTTTTCTAGGCGGCTTATTGGGCCTGCGCAAACCTCCTGTCTCGTCGGAGGGCCGTCGTGTCAGGGCTGTTTAGCGTCCCACCTAACACCAGGACTTGGGCTTGTGCGCTTTGAGCGGCACACGGTCGCTTTGGTGGGGCCTACTTGCGGATACATGCAGCTTTTTATAGAGGTTTAACAGGGCCCACTGTCAAACCCCACCACATCCTAGGCAAGCACCACAACTCGCAGATGGCCTGGGGAGGGATCGTCAAGCCCTTGGACATAGTCCCTGCTGCCCACGAAACTTGTATATTTTAAAATCCAATAAAACAAATTTGTATCTGTAATCTAACGAACAGTAATCAAATGAGAAAGAAAGCCTTTTTTTCTTCTGAAAATGCGAGATTCAATCAGAACAACGCTGTTACAACGCACATCGAGGTTGGTACGGGTACAACGGTTGTAGCGCATGATTCCTATTCGATTTCATCGTTGTGGATGGAGAGAGACATACAACGCTGTACGATGATGGTACAGAAACCACGCAGGTATCGCGTTGCTTCCGTGATTCTAGCGTTGTAAATGGTGACAGACATACAATTTGAGGCGTACAACGCATTTACAACGGTATGTCTGCCCATAGTATTATCGGCGATAGATAAATTTTCGTATCTCGTAGCATCACTTGTCAAGGACGCTAGAAAGGTTATTGAGTCAATTGAACTCACTGAAGCAAATTATGCTGTTGCGTGGCAGTTATTGGAGAAAAGGTTCGACAACAAGAAGTTGGTGGTCAAAAGCTATCTTGATTCACTATTCTCCATTGAACCAATAAAAAGTGAATGCTATGAGTCCCTAATGCGTCTCATTGACGATTTCGAGCGCAACTTATGCCTAATTAAAAAAATGGGCATTCAAACGGATGACTGAAGCGTGCTTCTAGCTCATATGGTTTGCAGCCGCCTCGATCCCTTCACCCTCAGGCAATGGGAAGCCCATCATAGGTCTACTGAAGTTCCTCAATACAATGATCTGATGGAATTCCTGCGTACGCATCTCATGGTTCTACAGTCGTTGGTATCTGCGAGGTCTCGTTTATCTGAATATCCCAAATCGGAATCATACCGGCCGTTGAAATAATCGAAACTCAATACAGTCCACACCATTACTAATTCGACGCCGGGTTTCTGTCTGTTCTGTTCGAAGAACCATTACTCACCATTCAAATGCGAAGTGTTCCTGAAGATGGCCGTATCCCAACGCTTCGAGCAAGTGAAAAGGAAGAATCTCTGCATCAATTGTCTCTCTTCCTCACCACCGTCCAGCGGATATCGTGTCTGCAACCAGAAGCACCATACTATGCTACACCAACCTCCTAGCAATCACTCGTCCTCCCAGCGCAAACCAAGCACACCGTTTGTTGCTGGTTCCGGTTCAAACCAATCATACTCCTCGAAGCAGTATCCTCGCCATCTCGATCAACCTCTTCTTCAGAAGCACATCCACCCTCTGCCGCCACCCAAGCCTCAAGTCTCGTTTCCACCTCTCTCGTTGGTCACAGTCGAAATATCCCAGCTACAGTTCTGCTACAAACTGCCATCATCTAGATTTTCAGTCCAGACGGAAGCACACAGTGGGCCAGAGCACTGTTGGATCTAGCATCGCAACTTTCGTTGATAACCGGGAACAGAAGCTGAAACTTAATCGCTATCCCTGTCGTCAAGAAATTGGTGGAGTAGGAAACAGCCTGATCGTTTCCAACCAAGCTGTGGACGTACGAATGGGCTCGCATTGTTCGGATTATACTGCCGTTGAACCCTGACACATCCTGAAGAAGAGCACCTGTGAGCTTCCAGCGAATGCAGTTGATTCCTCTCGATGGACCCTCGCCGATCCGAAGTTCCATGAACCAGGCCCGATAGATCTGCTGTTTTGAATGGAGCTTTATTATGAATTCCTGTTGTTGGATGATTTTAGGAAGCTTGGCCCTGAGCAGCCTGTTCTACAAAACACCGTTTTCGGCTGGGTTGCAGCCGGAAAGGTGGGATTTCATCACCATTCGTGGTAACACTACCCAAGCGCACCGATGTTCTGTTCCAGCTCGGGCGCTCCAATAATATTGCGGTTAACAGATTCCATGCACTGGAACGTCGACTGGATGCCAACCCAAATCTGCGTTCATAACGGAGTACTTGCAACTCAACCACATGCGAGAAATCAACGACGTCAACGATAATTCTTTCCACATCATGACTTGTACACAATTTCGCTTCGCTTTCGGATGCGTCAGTATGCCATTGTCGCAGATGCTGAAAAACTGTATCGTTAGATCCGTGTACATCCAACTGACTTCCCTCTTCAACGTATCCGTTGGCGGAGTTCTAGTCGGGAGCAACTGAAAACGTTCGAACTTACCACCGTCACCTATGGTACGGCTTCGGCGCCGTATTTGTCCACCAGGTGCCTTCTAGATTTGTCTAAACAAGGATCCAACGATTTCCCTCAAGCACGGGAATATTAGCCAAAGATTTCTATATAGGCGACATGCTCACCGGAGTCGAAGACGAGGACGATGGAGCACAACTATGTATCCAGCTTCGGAACCTACTGAAGTCAGCTGGGTTTAGCCTACGTAAAAGGGCATCCAAATCCAATGCCATACTGTCAGCCATACCATCTGAACTACGCGACGAGAGCTCGATGCTTGCTCTGGACACACAGTCTACCATAAAAACTCTGGGGTTGATATGGAAACCGGCAACCGATCTCCTCCACTATACCATTCCTAAATGGTCACTCACGAACTATATTACTAGAAGAACGGTATTATCGGATACTGCAAAACTGTTTGACCCTCTAGTGTTGGTCGGTCTGGTGATAGTGATGGCTAAAATATTCGTTCAAACCCTCTGGCGAAGCTCACATTCTTGGGATGATCCTCTCGATGAACACCAACAACAGTATCGGCTTGCTTTCCACAACAGTCTGGATGCCATACCATCAATTTCCGTTCCACGTTGGGTAGCCTTTGACAACGCTCCAGTAAATGTCGGCTTCTCTAAAGACGGTAGCATTTCCGTGCGTCTTATGACTGCCAAATTCAAAGTGGTCCCACTCGGAGACTCGAAAAGGCAGAAAAGGGTCAGTCTACCCAGGCTGGAGCTATCTGCGGCTCTACTACTGAGTCATTTGTACCATAAGGTCAACTCCAGCATCGCTCTGAACACCCGATCCTTCTTCTGGTCGGACTCAACGATAACGCTTCACTGGCTCAATTCGGTTATCTCCAGGTGGAGAACTTTTGTGACGAATCGGGTTTCAGAAGTCCAACACCTAACAGCGAATGATATATGGACTCATGTATCGGGCATGGACAACCCTGCGGACATTATATCACGCGGGATGGAACCTAATCAGCTGAAGGAGTCCACGGTTTGGTGGACAGGACCGCCATGGTTGAAGCAGCCATCACGCTTCTGGCCTCCGCTCCTACAAGCGGAATTACAGGAGCTTCCAGCTGAAGCATTAGAAGAACGATCCGTGTTGCTACCGATTCGCACCCAGGAACCGAATCAGTTATTTCACCTACGTTCGTCCTTTGCATCACTAGTTCGTCTAATTGCCCTGATCCAACGTTTCGTCTACAATATCAAGCCAGAAAACCACTTTCGTCGCAGATTAGGATTTCTACAAACCACTGAACTAAATCAAGCCATTTCATCATTGGTGCGTTTAGCACAAACAGAAGTGTTTCCAAACGAGATCGCATCAGTAGCTTCCGATGGACGAGTGAAGTCGACTTTTCCTTTGAAGAATCTTGCACCTGTTCTGATGGATGGCATTCTACGTGTTGGTGGGCGCCTTAAAAATGCGTTGATTTCGGAAGACAGAAAGCATCCAATGATCCTTCCGGCTCGTCACCCGCTAACTGAAATTTCTATGGGGTACTATCATCGCATATATCTACTCGCCGGACCACCATTGCGTGTGGCGAAGTGTCCTGGAAATGTTCTGGCCGCTACGCATTCGTAACTTGGCACGGAGTGTGGTTCATTCATGCATCAATTGTTTTCGATGTAAGCCTACTACTGCCACTCATGGGAGATTTGCCCCCAGAAAGTGTAATGCCTTCTTTGTCTTTCCTCAACACCGGCGTTGACCTATGTGGACCATTCAATTATCGGAAGAATCGCAAAGCAGTTTCTACTAAGTGCTATATCGCCATCTTCATCTGCCTTGCAGAGCTGGTAGCGATGAATGCCGTTCAAAATAGTGACGATGACAACGATGACAAAAAAGTGACCAAATAGTAACTTTCCAATTGCAGAAAAAGTGACCACATAGTGACTGTATAATTCGTAGATTGCAAACTAGTGTGTTATTTTTGATATCCTTATGTAGAATGCTATCAGAAATCAAGAAAAGGCAAAAACAACAAAAGCATGATGATTACTGCTACTGGCCACGCCAATATTCATCGTAAGAAGGGAGAGGAGGAAAGCAGGAGGCCAGCGTCTGCGACACTCTCATGAGTATCACAAAATTATGTGGATGATTACAACAACATTTGTTGTTTAGTATGAGCTCGAAGTTACAGCTAAAGAATTATATAAATTTATCTTATAGATTCCTAGACTATTTGGACTCACAAAGTTTATAAATAATTGGTATGATCATTTGTTTGAAAGTAATTAAAATAATGAAGAAATTTTTAAAATACGATTTTACCTGTTATTGAACTATGGTTTAATAACAAATTTAAATGAAGTTTTTACCGTGGCATTCTGAGGAAAATTTTGAGAATCCAATAAAACCAATCCAAAAATTCTAATAACCTTGATTTCTAAATGGCAGAGTTTAGTATTAAAGTTAATTAAAAATATGTGGCCAAAAAATCTCGAGTTAAAAAATCTTTTAAATCTAATTAGTTTTTTGGTTTTGTTTTAGATTTAAAAACTCTGACCAATTCATTCATCTCCACACTAGTTTTTTGAAGAAAAGATACTCTTAATTGTTATTAAATAGAATCACTTCTACAATTTTTTTTTTGAGACTTATCTCGAAGGATCGCAAGGCGGATTTAACAATCATAAACGGATTTAACAACCATTTAACATCGACGCCCGTATTGCTCATTATTCTACGCAGACTACATGGTTCTGGTACCAAAACTCCTAAATTCTATAATTCTATACTTGAGGTTCGCATTTCGCATTTTAACAAAATTCGTGAAAAAAAGATCATAGTTGACATGAATCGGAAATAACCTCACGATTTCAACAACACACTTTTCTTTAATTTAATATATTGCTACCAGATCCACATTTGATTTGATTGATGAACAATCGTAATTGCACAGGGAACCAATGGATGGAAGCATGGGATTTGCTCTCCAACTTCAATGTACGCAGTCCGAAAGCTCTTGTATTTTAAATGGTCGATAACGGCGCTGGTCTCGTCCTCACGGTCTATCGAGGATGGGAAGGGATTGATGATGCAGTCACTCGCCCACTGTAAACCGAGAACGCCTCTGGACTCGCCACGAGTTCATGCGGAATTTTATTGAAATCTAGGGGTTTTCATGGCATAGGTTCGCCTTGGTTAACGGGTTGTTGCTAATGTGGTAATGATGGAAAGGTGGTATATGTAAATTGGACGCAAGAAACGAGCTTTGTCGCTCAGATATCGAACCGCCAGAACTAGTCAAGATGTAACGTAGAAGATAGAAATAGAAAGGGCCTGGGATTGAACTAACGACCTTTTGCGTAAGAGGCAGAAGTGGTAGCCATACCTTGACCGCCAAGCCCGTTAACACATTTGATTTGGTTGATCATAATGCGTAGGTACAAATGATTTTTTTTTGTGCTTTTTTACAACAGGCAATACAAAAATAGTGACTTTAGTGATTCATCGGTCGCAGAGGAAAACCCGAGGAAATCCACTGCGACAATGCTCGAAACTTTAGAGGAGCTGCTCGAGAACTAGCAGAACTAGCCAAACAATTCCACTCCCAACAACACCAGAATGCGGTTGTGAACCAAACCGCCAACGACGGAATTCGCTTCAAATTCATTCCGCCTTGCAGTCCGAACTTCGGAGGGCTGTGGGAGGCGGCGGTAAAGTCGTTTAAGCAGCATTTCCGTTGGCAATTCCGTTCTGTCGCAAGATGAGTTCGTCACGTTGTTGGTTCGTATTGAAGCCTGTCTGAACTCCAGACCACTTACGCCGATCTCCGCCGACCCAAACGACCTGGACGTTTTGACTCCGGATCACTTTTAAATTCATCGACCCTTGACGTCCTTCCCTGAGCCTGGCCTCGGAATCGCCTCGATCGTTGGCAAGAGGACCAGGAGATCCTTCGACGAGTATGGAAACGCTGGTCTACGGATTATTTTTCTGGCCTCCATCCACGCACCAACTGGACTCAGGTCCGGAATAACGTCGAAGTGGACACAATGGTGCTCCTCAAGGATAACAATCTTCCTCCGCTAAAGTGGCGATATGGAAGAGTCACCCAAGTCATTCGTGGAGCTGACGGCAACATATCAACGACGGGCCATATCAAAAATTTGGGTGCTTCCGGTGCGCCCTGCACATACCATGGAGGTTTCAGAGGCCCTCTAACACTGACGTCTACCATCGCGGTATTGTCATACTGCGCAACGACCGGAGGCCTTCGGGCCTCCGAGCCCTGTAAGTATTGTTTTTCATTGAAATTTCAAAAAATTAAGGAATGTTTTGTACTCCGGCATGTATCCTGAATCCATCGACGGCGACTCTATCCCGGTTCGAGTGCGCCCAACCCCGACGTCCCACTGGTGTTCCACCGGTTGAGCATACGAGGAAGGATGACCCTATCAGCAGCCGCCAAACCCACAACCAAGCCTGGCGACCTGACTCGAGCCTTAACGATGACGTTGACGTTTAGAAGAAGACTCAAATCAAACAAAGAGGAAAGTCGCCTGTACTACTTCTGGAGGATAGGCAGTACTAAACGTACTCCTCCCAAAACGACACTTCTGAGCCCTTTGGCTCCCTTGTTTGTGCCAGTAAGCACACAATAGCTTTGAGCCTTAAAGCACTCTTTTCCTTGTGCCATTCAGCACATCTTTTTTTTTATTATTATTTTCTGAGCCATTTAGCTCTCCACGTACTCGCAACCTACTCAGATAGTCCCCGGCGACGGATCTATCCTACTCCGACGGGGAGTCCACCGGCGGTAGAAGCTACCCAGATATCGACGACCCGCATCAGTTCTGCTCACTTTCTGAAGTGTCAACGGGTGACCGGACGAGTGCCGAGGTCAGACCAAAGATTCCGGGTGGAGATAGCTTCCGGTTCATTGGTGCCCCGATGACCCAGGTTCGGTGCATTCGCGCACCACGATCTACTCAACTGGTCCCCGGCGATGGACCTAGCCTACTCCGAATCATCGATTTCCCATGCACTGAGCTATTCAGCTTTTTTTTTTGCGTAACCGTTGAGCCATTCAGCTCCCGCCTTAACCGCGAACTACTCGGATAGTCCCCGGCGGTGGATCAATCCTACTCCAGCGGAGAGTTCCCACGTTCCCATTCAACATTGACATATATATGTTCACGACTTCCGCGGCGGAGTACTCATGGTCCGCTTTCCGCGATGGCGACCTGCTGCTGCTCCATCTGCCAACTTCGTTGTAGTATGTCGGCTATCCTGGACGTCACCCTTGCGACCGCTCTCCACTGTTCTGGGTTCTAGCACATTCTTCTGACTATGTTATCGGTGGTAGTGTCCATTCCACATGCCTCCAATATCACACTCATCTCCGTTTCGAACCGGGGACACGTAAACAGGATGTGTTCAGCCGTTTCTGTCACGTCTGGGCATTGCGGGCAGGCGGGAGAAGCCGCATGTCCGAACCTGTGCAGGTACCACCTGCATCCGTGGCCTGTTAAGAACTGGGTCAAGCCAAAGTTTAGCTCTCCATTAGGTCTGCTAATCCATGCAGACACACTTGGGACTAGGCGATGGGTCCACCTTCCCTTAGCCGAGTTGTCCCATTCCCTCTGCCATTTGGCTACCGTTGCTTCCTTGATATTTCTTCGAGCATTACGTGTGCCCCTGAGGGCGTAGCACTCCTCGTCTTCCTCCACCACCAGATAGATAGGCATCATGTCCGCGAGTACACATGCCGCCTCGCGAGATACGGTGCGATATGCGCTGATGACTCTCAAGCACATTATCCTATGAGTACTCTCCAGCTTTCGCACGTTGCAGTTTACGCTCAGCGCCGACACCCAGACTGGACCTCCATATCGCAGTATTGAAACCGCCACGCTTGCCAGCAGCCTGCGCTTGCTGGAGCACACTCTAGAGCTGTTCGCCATCATCCTCGATAGTGCCGCTATCGCCGTCGCCGCACGCTTGCAGATGTAGTCGACATGACTTTTAAAGCTTAACTTATCGTCGAGCATCACCCCCAATTGTTTCAGAGATCTCTTGGAGGTGATGTTGCAACCGCCTACTCTAATTGTCGCCTCCTGCACCGACTTCCGGTTGTTAACGACTATCATCTCCGTTTTATGATACGCTAGCTGTAGCTTCTTGCTGCGCAACCAATCCTCCACTAGACTTATTGAATAGGCTGCAGTCAATTCGACCTCCTCGATGGATTCTCCGTACACGGTCATGGTTACGTCATCGGCGAATCCCACTAACTTGACTCCTGGCGGGAGCTTCAACGTCAGTACGCCATCATACATCACGTTCCACAGCAATGGACTCAGAATTGATCACTGTGGGACGCCTGTCGTGATGGGGGCGCTAGCCAACCTTCTTCTGTCTCGTAGATCAATACTCGATTCTGAAAGTAGCTTCCCAGAATCTTGTACAGCCCTACCGGTACTCTCAGCCGAAGCAACGAGTTCGCGATCTCCATCCAGCACGCACTGTTGAATGCATTCCGCACGTCGAGTGTTATTACTGCGCAGTAGCGTATACCGCGCCGCTTACATTCGATGGCGACCTCTGCAGTGTTGACCACCGATTTAATGGCACCAGAGTAGACCGTCCTCTCCGAAAGCCAAATTGTTCGCTCGATAATCCTCCAGCCTCCTCCACGTACGGTGACAGCCTGTTCAGGATCAACTTCTCCAGTAGCTTCCCTACCGTGTCTATTAGACAGATTGGTCTGTACGCTGAGGGGTCTCCTGGTGGCTTGCCAGGTTTCGGTAGCAGGACCAAGCGCTGTCTCTTCCATATATCCGGGAATGTCCGCTCGTCCAGGCACCTCTGCATGGCTAACCTGAACATTTCCGGATTGGTCATTATGGCTGCCTTCAACGCCATATTCGGGATCCCGTCCGGACCAGGTGCTTTACTTGGGTCGAGGGACTTTGCCACCGTCATTAGCTCCTCTACCGTCACCCTCGCCACCTCATCGTCATCTGCTCCTACCCTCGCTGCTGGCGGCCAATGGGTTGGGCCGTGGTGCGGGAATAGTACTTCGATTATCATCTTCAGTCTCGTTGGACATCGCTCGGGAGGAGCCAGTGCTCCTCTTGTTTTGGCCATCACCACCCGATAGGCGTCTCCCCATGGGTTCGAGTTGGCGCTCTGGCACAGTCTGTCGAAGCAGTCTTTCTTGCTCTCTTTGATGGCCTTGTTTAGGGCCAGCCTCGCCGCTTTGAAAATCTCGATGCGTTCTTCCCTCACTTCCGCCGAGCGTGACCTTTGTAGTCTTCTTCTAGCCCTGAGACAGGTTGCTCGAAGATCTGCAATTTGCTCGCTCCACCAGTATACCTGTGGCCTGCAGTTCCGTGGTCGCGCCTTCCTCGGCATGGTAGCGTCACACGCTCGTGTTATGGCCGCAACCAGTTCATCGCCGCTCAAACATCCTGTATTTTCTTCCAGACCCATAGCTTCACGGAATGTCCCATCGTCGAAGTGGGCGACATTCCACACCCGGGTTGTAGGAGTAGATCTCCGGCTGTCTCTCCTTGCCTCGTTGCTTATCCTGTACCGGATAGCCAAATGGTCACTATGTGGGTAACCGTCGTCAACCCTCCACTGCAGATCACCGACCAAGCTTGGACTGCAGAATGTTACGTCTATTATCGATTCCACTCCGTTTCGCTGGAAGGTACTTCTCGAACCTTCGTTGCACAGCACGACATCCAGCTTGGCTAAAGCCTCTAGCAGCGTTTGCCCTCTCCGGTTAGTAAAGCGACTTCCCCACTCTGTCGCCCACGCATTGAAGTCTCCTGCAATTACTACTGGCTTGTTACCCACTAGGTCTGATGTCAGCCGATCGACCATCTGGGTGAATTGTTCTATCGGCCACCTAGGTGGGGCATAGCAGCTGCAGTAATACACTCCATTTATTTTTGCTATAACTGTGCCCTCTGCTCTTGTATTCAGCACTTCCTGGATCGGGTATCTTCCCGTCGTACAAATCGCCGCTGATCTGGATCCATCCGCTACCCAGTTCCCGTTATCCGCGGGGATGCGGTATGGGTCCGCCAGGATAGCTACGTCTGTGCTCGCTTCTGCTACCGACTGCCACAGCAACTGCTGGGCGGCCGCACAATGGTTGAGGTTGAGTTTGATACTCACTCTGAATTCTCATATATTGCCATACACGAACCAGTTCAAGTTAGTTAGAATAAAACTACCAATCCATACACGTCGATCGTACCATCATCTATCGCAATAGCAAGAAGAGTATCGAATTAAACGAAATTAATCGATAATAAAAGTGTTCATTATTCTACCAATCCCGCCGCGTTGAAGTGTGTTACGAACTCTGAAACCGCCAAAGTGCTCCGCGCCATAGTCGAGTGCGCGCATTGTTGTTCGGTTTCAGTCGTACGACGGTGATACTATTGTGACGATTTGTGCGTTTAATAGGAATGGGAAATATTATGGATGAAAACGTTGTGAATACTGTTCGATTCCATTTCCCAACGACTAGTCAGCGTCCGTCATCGACGGAGATTATGAATTTTCTAAAACAGTTGGACATCAACTTGACGGACATGGAAGCGGCCTACAGAACGGCACAAGAACGTTCGGTTTTTATTAAATTCATTTCTCTGGAAGCAGTCGCTTAAGAAGAATGCGGAGCCAAACAAATTTCATTACTCTAGCGGAAAATCGGTAGAGGTACGGATCGCAGGTAGCAATATGAAATACATCCGTATCTTCGACTCACCGCCAGAGACAAGTAATAAAAGCTTATCGATGGCACTCGAACGATATGGGAAAGTGGAATGTTTGTACACTGGTGTGCGTGGTGTATATATCGACCTGAAAGAAGAAATACCACTATCGCTAAATTTCGGAGCCCGTAAAGGACGAATATATTACGACGGTCTTCAGGATGTGTGTTTTCTTTGTCGGGCTGCGGGTCATCGGAAGGATTCTTGCCCAGAACGACCCCCTGGAAATCGTAGGAAAGATAAGCTCAAAGACCAATCCCATCCGAGTACATATGCTGGACTTGTATGTGGTATTGCTGTTGCTGATCAAGACTCAGAATGCGCGGATGAAATCATTGAAGATCTGGTGGAAGTGGAACAAATGGACCCGATCAGAAGAGAAGATCTTGAGAACGAAGGCACACTGGAAGAAGAAACGAATGAAGTGGAGGATAAAGCAAAGCGGATGCCATCTGTCGGTTACTTGACTGACTCGGAAAATTATGAAGATGTGACAGATGCCGACTTTCAAGTGATGAGGGAGCCACAGGCGAACCAACGAAGAGCCCAGTTTGCGTCTTCCGGCGGCATTTCGAGTTCCCGTCCTAAGAAGAAAATTCGACGTAAATTGAATTTTTGATTTGTAATTGAATATTAGACTATAATATTTCTAGAGATCTGCGGCTCTGTGAAGTTTTTGATTAAACAAATGAGCCTTATAAATAAATAACTTAAAAAAAAAGTGCTCCGCGCCAACAGAGCTATTTCTGCATCCAAAGCTATCCACATCCAAAATCCTATTTTATTCAATAAATTTCAGAATTGAAAGGTGAGTCACCTTAGGTGACCCATCTTGCCCCGCTGTTTGACCCATCTTACCCCGACATTTTTTTGATTCACAGAAAAACAGACTTCTACTTTAATGATTCAAAATGAAATAAAAAGTGGATTTTTTGGGCTTACATATTATGAGCTATTTTTGTAGATCCACGTTGAAAAGTTGAATTATATAAAATGTTTCTGTTTTGCGGCATTCAATGTTCGCCTTAGGTGACTCATCTTGCGCCATTCAACCCTGAATTTAAAAGTGATAGGGGGAAAGACGGCTTTGGCAGGTTTTGTTCTATTATTGGCAGGGGGGTTTTTGTCGACCAAATTTTATGAAATTTGGCCGCAATGTTCTTTGATATTCAAAGAATGTTTAGGCCAAATTTGAGCATAGTCAGACATAAAATAGAACAAATAATAGAACAAAACCTGCCAAAGCCGTCATTCCCCCTAGTTGAATAATTTCCGAATAACGCTGCTTACACAGCTAGATTACTTTTGACAGGCATTGAGTTATTTTTGAGAGGTGTCTTATCGGTCTAATTGGTGTCTTTGGTGATTTAGTCTGAAATTATTTCAGAATCTTATCAAAAACTTCAATTAATATAATCTGGGAACACAAAAAGATTTTTTTAATTTCTCATAAACTCCATTTGAAATCACTTCAACTTCTTGTATTTCTTTTGGAATTTCTCCAAGAATTGATCTCCAAAATTGCGGAAATACGGATATTTCGTGCGCGTTATTTCCACGAAGCTATCAAATTCTCCGTAATACGATATTTGAGACAAAAAATCCTTACAATTTCTTACTTATTATCCTTATTTTGCATAATTCGGTGGAAAATCATAAACAATTTTTACAGAGATTCTAGAATTTTAAAATGAAAACTCTTTCACACGGAACGCATGCACATTGTTAAAAAAATAACTGAAAAAATGAGAAAATTTCCCATCTGCAACATTCCTGGATCGAACGGGGATTCGAACCTAGTCATCTGCTCCGTAGCCCCACATATATTTGCTCAACTACGAAGTATTCTTTCTATGCACTATTGTCCAATAATCCTATATAACCGGTCGATGAAAGCAATTACTTAACTAAAATATAATTCAAAGTATACCACCATAAATAGCCGTACATTCATACATTCGTCACAGTAGCAGATGTAGTCCTCATCGTCGTCTCCTTCGCCGTAGTAGTGGCCTTCGGCTCCCCCATTTTCCCCGTGACCATGGGAAAATTCTAAATCGGCATCCGTATTCTGGTCGCCACGATAATCTTCGCCGGGAGATCCTTCCCGTCCACCCTCACCCATTTCACCGTTACATCCGGTGAGTGGCCTGCTGCGATGATGTTTACGTCTAGGCCGTTTCAATCGCCACCAATCTCTCAGCCACGACCATTCCATCTTCTTTTATTTGAGTTTGCTGTTTTGTTTTCTTCTTTAATTAAAACCGGATCTATTGAGTCACTTTAACCACTTTGTTCTTCACAGCTGATTGAGTCACGTGACACACGAACGAACAATAATTAATCACAGTAGTGGAGACATCTTAGATGAGCACACTTTCATTAGGATCGATTCCTTTGTTGATTTTCTCGTCCCACACTATAGTTAATTGATTTGACGTCATCACTTGAGATTGCCGCCGGTGTCGGTTGTCAGTGGAAATGAATGAGATGCACATGCCGGTGAAGTTGGAGAATTTTCGGAGACGGTGCTAACTATAAGCATCTTATTACATCGATTATTACTTATCAAGTATCTTGCACTGTGTCGGGTAGCATATCGCTAGCCGCGTCGGTCGTGAAACTGGTTTATAATATTTTTAGGTCAATATTGACCAATGTGAACGCATGCAAATTAATTAGGGGACATACACACACATCCGGTTCTAACCAGTGGTGTTCGGTCGGACGGACTACAGTCTACACGTTCACCGAGTGAATCACGTTGAAGTGATACTTGAAATTTTTTAAATCGCATTTACAATCCATAAATGCATGCTGAGCCTGAGAATATTATTTTTATTATCTTTGGGATAAAGCCTCCTCCGAAGTATTTCAGTTTGTTGGTAAAAGCTTGGTAAAAAGTTTTTAAGCATCTTCCAGAGAATCGTTTTCTTTTTCCAGAAAAGGAGTTTGGTAAAACGTTTTTGGGCATTTAGCAATTCTTACTGCAATAATAATGTTCATAGAAATCATAAAGGAAATATTACTATGATGCATCACGCAAAAATCATGATCTTGAACCCCTTTTCCCTAGTAATACTTTTTGGTATGAATATCAGAGTTTTTTAAATGATTTGTCACGCTCTCAAACCCCTTCCCTCAATGATGTACTTTACAGACGACCGTAAAGAATTTTCAACAATTTTAACGAGCTTTCAGCCCGTTCTGAATTGTTTTCAACGAGTTTCTTTGCTAGGTAAGATTCGAATTGTTTTATAAATTTAATTAATTTATTTTATTTTTCTTAGTGAAATAGGACCGCCCAACAAAAATTTTGCCAAAAGCGCTAGGGACCACGCTACGGATCTGGATAGGTCTCATTTTTCGCATTTATCATTTCACAAGGACACACGGTCGAAAGTTATTGGATATAAAAAGTGAAACCGTAAATATGTGAAACTATCAGCTTTGTTATGATGATGTTACGGTAATAAGGTGGGCGATTTAATTTTTATACCGTGGATTTCGCCTGAGTTTCTCTGTTCATGGATCTGCCAAGATAGGTGTAGATAATAAATATCCTTCCTCTTAAGTTCACTTCATTGAAAATTAAAAAATGAGGAAAAAATATGGAATTCTCAGATTTTAAGGAAATAAGTAACAATTTGTGCTCGAAAAAAAATACCGTACATAGATTGAGCGGAATGTTGTAGTACAGGAAGCAATCGATTCGTCTGCATTCGGATCATATTGCGAGCTCAATTTAGATTTCCAAAATTATTTTCAATTTGATTCTCTTCTTCATTTTGTAAATCCCAAATCGAGCTAAAATTCATAATTACACGATTATCAACTAATTGTTATGAGTGGCTAAATATAGCTCAAACTTCCAGTCCAATTACAGCGCCGCTGCCTGAGTCGCAATGCCGCCTTCGGTCGGAACCGTGACAGACCACACAGATGCGCCATCGCGTGACAAAGTCACCCGGGAGGCGGATGCTTCTCCGCCAACGACCGTGCCAATCCAAACGGTGACGGACGGACGACGGGTAGCAGTAAACATGTGTGATTGACAAGCCAGTGACAACACCCTCTTCTAGCCGTTCGCTTGAAACTGTTTTTCCATAAATACGCCGTCGATCAGTTTTGGACGTCAGCAAATATCGGTTCGGATGCTTAAGACTCACAGTTATGGATATTTTGTAAGTCACAATTGGCGGTTAATGGACCAAAATAAAAAGTTGTACATATTTTGTTTACACTGGTGGTGTCGTTCAATTGCTTTAGAGCGACATTGAGTTACTAATAGCTCAGTAGCAAATAAGGGGGGTCATAAACAAATTTGTATGTTGCACTTGCGTGTTATCGGTACAGATGGCACAGATAGCGTCCCATCACCGGAGCGGGAAGGTTACCCGTAGATGTCAAGGGCGCTAACGAACCAAACGACAATGACAAATAGAAAGCATCGGTCGGTCGTTCTTTCGTGCAAACGAGGGCTAATTGAGCCTCTCTTGGTGACACCGCATCGGTAAGTGATGAGTGTTCCAGCACAAAACAACTATAACTGGTATCTACTAGTAGAATCAGCAGTTCTCCACCAACCTGTCGATAAATGGCGTTCAATAGGAGTACATTTTTATTTCAAGAATGTTAGGGGAATGTTCAAAACTAAGAGGATCGTGGATCGTGGGGTCTCCAGTACTAGTACTCTAGACAGGTGCTTTCCCTACTAAGCTACGAAGGACCTCCGTCGTGCTGGTGTTGGAAATTTGATGCCATCAGTAGCCTTCAAAGTACCTGTCTAGCGTACTGGTTTCGTGGGATCAAACCCCATCGAAGGAAGTGATTACCCTCCAATACATTTTTCAAACTAAATCTTTCACATGCAGGGATTGAATTCAAAAGAGAATGGAAAAATCTCTCACCTATCATCTCCGTATACATATACGATATGTAGCATACAGTGATAGACTTTTTTCGCCAGCTGTCATGATAAAGCACTGATTCAGAGGCCTATACCCCATGATAAATTTCTTTTAAAAAGCTCCAAACGCTGGGAACCCTGGTTCTGATGATGCATTTCAACTCGTTCTAGACAGCTGTGCGGTCTTCAAAACTTCTGTACAATCAAAGGCTGCCTATCCAATTCTGTTATTTTCGCCCTTGTATTCAAGTTTGATAAATTTGTTATCATGGCTTGTTATGATTCGGAACAGTTTTTGCCTTTCTTTTAGCGTTGTTCTTTATCTTTTGAGAGCGATTTCTGCAATCCCCGTTCACATGTTGTGCAATTGCACAAATCGAGTTTCAGACAAAACTTCTGTAAAACAATTATTTGAATTTGTGTCAAAAAATAAATAATACAAAATCTAACATAATTGCTCAAGCTCCGTTGATTTGCCAGTCAGAATCCTTCGAAAATTCCAGAGGATGTTTTCAGAAATTTCGACAAAAATTTCTTTAAGAATTTGGCAGAATAGTTTGCGTCAACTTTAGCAAAAATTAGTCCGTTATTTCTCCGGGTATTCTTTCAAAAGTTCCCCTGTGAAATTTTGCGGAAATTCATTTGGAAATTTTGTCGTAAGTTCAAGTAAATTCTTCAAAAACAACTTGCGGAAAATCTTCAGAGCCTTCTTAAAGAAATCGTTTCAACGCTTTAGAAATTATTGTAGAAATTGATTGGCGACTTCGGAATTGGCGGAAAAACTCCCGGTGCAATTTTGAGAACTTTTTACAGAAATTCCTATGATCATCGCTATAATCGGATAACCTTCCAAAAATGCTTTTGAAAATTCAAGGCGGAATTCTGGCGGATTCTTAACAGTCGTTCCTGCAGTCACCACTCCAAAAAATTGCTGCACGGATTTTAAATGCTGCACAAATCCTCTTTAGGCTTTGGAATTTATTTTTTAAGGAATTCATAAAAAGAATCCTCGTAGGATCCTCGTGAAAATTACTCTAGGAGGTATCTTTGTTTTCTGTATATATTATATACATATTATATCATCGGTGTTATCCAAAAATATCACAAAAACCCAGATTAATCCACCTACAGTGAGATTTTGACCCTTCCTTAATTATAAGGAAATATTTTCAGACACCAGTATTTTAAACGAGATAAAACTACTCAACTTCCCACGGCGATTGAACAAGTAAAATGTCCAAATTATTGCCTACCGAAAGGCGGATTTCATGGGTTGAGTTACAACAAAACGAATGATAACGCACTGTACGTCAAGCTGCCTATCTATCAGGCGCTCGTCGGATTGAATAACTATTGTAACATGGCTAGTAACTATCGTAACGCTGGTATCATGTGTATACTCGTAATTTCCAAAGACCTAGATTTTAATTAATCTAGAAATAACTAAATCAGTCATTTATCTGAACGAAACTTAATAGCGTTTAATAATAACATGTATTTTGTCTTATGGATGCCTAATTTAGTAAAACTAATCTTGTTTAATACCTTAAAAATGAGTGAGATTTATGTGGTATTAAATTTCAGAATTTGCACACATACGCACATATACATGCATATAAGTGGTCTATTAGTGTCTCAAAACATGCTCATATTTGCTCTCTAGCTTCCACTGATGTAATTTTTGAAATCCCTTTAAATTTTTACGATTTTGCTTTTCTGAGAATTTTTTGGTACATGCTTCTATTTGTTCCTCAATTAAGATCAATTGTTTCTACCAAGTATTTTATTTCATAATTTAAGAGATTTATTGATAGCTTAATACGTAACACGCCTGCGTAACGCATGCAAAGTGAAATTATAGACTCTTCCAAAGAAAGAATCAAAACACCTCCTGAAATAACTTTAGAGAATTATCTTCTAATTTTTGAACAACTCTCTGCGGAAGCCCTTTTTAAAATGAGGCATCTGCATCAAATAAAAGAACATTTCTGTGTTTTCAATTGTTGTGATAAGACTTCTGAAAACTGATATGTTATAGGGGGAGATCACCCAGTGCCGGACACATAAGCCATATCACGAAAAACTCTCTAATTATCCGGAATATGTTTACTTGCATACCACATACACAAAATATAATCATTGATAATTCATACAAACTTTATTTCATCTTTCGAACACGTTTTTCGACGATGTATTTAGATGATGATTTTTGATGAAAAATTTGACGGTTCAGAAAAGTTGTCTTCAAGTACCGAACACTATTGCATCATGTTCAAATATGACCAAGTTCCTGGAATATGAGTAAAGACATCGTTTAGAATAGTAGGGGAGAATGTTCCCAAACCGACCCCCTAAATGGCAGAGGCCATGAAATTGCGAAAAATGATTTTTTGGCCAAGTTTAGACTATATTGTAGCGGGGACATTATTCTGTATTTCTGATGCTTTATTGTGGGTGCAGAAGTGGAAAGTTAGGAGATACAGAGGGTAAAGTGGAAGTATACGTTTTCTCCATTCTCAAAAATTGTGGTCCGAAACCGCCGATCCAAATATTTTGAATAACGAAAAACGAGAGTGCAGACATATCAGCCAACAGCGCCATCTGCGAGAAACACTAGAGAATCGGAACACTCCCCTCACAATTATGGAGCACTTTTGCCAAAAAATAATAATTCCACAATCAAATTCACTATTTTCAATTGAAAATGAATTTCTATCAGCAATATTAGATATCTAACTAGCAACCCATCATAATTTTGACTGCTTCAAATGCTTAAATAGCTTTAAATTTGATTTATTCAAGATAAATTAAATTGATCAGTGTTCCATAATATTGTGACAACGAACAGTTTAGTGTTTCCTGTATAAATCGCTTCATAATAATTTATTGTGCCGACATCCACCCTCAAAATCAATAATTGTAGGTTACTGTTACATTGTAGCAATCACATTTGCGATATGAACGAATTTGTGGCTAATATTTGCATTAAAACGGCATTGTTTACATTCGCCGCCATCTTGGACACGAAGTGTTCCATAATAGAGTTATTTGCAATCGATTGGAAGTTCAGTAATTTTGTTCTAAAAAATCTATTTTATATTGAATATCACATAGCTGACCGAAAGCTTAGATTCTAACGTTGGTTTTCATGTATTAATATCTACTACTGGTTGTTTTGTGGCGTGTTAGAAGTAATTGAATGTTGAGAAAGTCGTTAAGCATTCCATAACTGTGGGGTTAGTGCATGGGACCAGCATTATCCCCTACTCAAGAGTGATTTGCACGTATGACGATTACGTTCGCAGAGGTGATGTAGGGTAAGACGGTATAATTGACGATGCCTCCTGGCCAAGACGCCCCTGTAAGATTTCTAGAAAACTAGAACTTATTAAAGTCTAAAATCAGTTGGTACCTTTAAATATTTGTAAGACCATCATACTACGTGAATGTGGAAGTATTTTTCAGTTAGGTACATGATGAAAATAATTGCAAAATTCAAAAAGTTACAAATTTGATATAACTTTCAATGTTTGTTTGACAATATTATTAAGCGACGCTTGTATACTGTCTGCTAAACTTGCACTGAAGTGCTCAGTTGAGCAACAAAGGAATTTTCCTGAGTGGTGAATATGATATAAAAAAGACAGGGTCACCGTCTTCGACCAGAGGTCGCATCTAGCATGAGACAACGGACAGGACATTTACACAACACCCAGTGGACCAGTGGAGAACTTTTCGCTTTACGAAAAGTCGAACCCACGCTCCACAGCACATGCATCTAGATGACTGACGTCGCTAACCGCACGACCACGAAGCCCACAAAATAGGCAGGGAACTTCTCCTGGATTTCATCTCATGGCTCCGATGTGCATCCCATCAAAAACAAAGCAATGAAAAGGTACTTGATTTAATTCTCATTTTTGTGATTTTATTCAGCAGTTAGCACGCATGTTTATCAAAAGAAGCGATGAAATTGGTGCCGTATTTCTTTGTTTGACGATGAGATGAATATATGTTCAGTGAGATGGAAATCGGAACAGTTCCCCTATATGAAATAAACACAATATGAAATTGTGTTGAAAAGTAATAAGTCATTTAAGTATTGCCTTAGGGGGGGGGCATGTTATACCGTCTTACCATTTCTTTCTCCGTTTTGTTTCATCTCAGCAAATAAGGGAAGATCCATGAGCTACGTAACGTAAAAATCGATAATTTTCAACACCCCATCCCTTCTAGTCACACTTTTTGTATAAAACATTTGAAAATTTTGTATGGGATATCACACGGAACCCCCTCCCCCCTCTAAACGTTACGTAATTTGTGGGTGTTCCCTAATATATCACGAAATCATTTAGAATTTCGTCCACTCTCTTTCTCCCTTTCAAATCATGCAGTAAAAAGTAGAGTGCAATAAAATGGGGGGTCGGTTTCGGACCACTGCTTGTTGGCCGGTTTCGGACCACCCCGACTTTTTTCGTAAAATGACACGCCGTTCAACAATACAACCTCATACGACCTAATATAAGTACGTGCAGACTCTACGACACTACCCATAATTCCATTACCCATAATGCCATTACCCATAATGCCATTACCCCGAAGGCCACTACCCCGAACGCCACAACCCCGAATGAGTCACTACCCCGAATGCCATTACCCCTAATGGGACACTACCCCGAATGAGCCAGTACCCCGAATTAATCATTATTTCAAGTTAATACTTCATTTCAATGAAAAAAATTTTACTCACTAAAAGTTTATTCAAATTTCAGTGGGTGAATGAGTAATAATTAGTGAGACAGAGGAAGTGAGTGAGTGAGAGTTTGTGTATGAGAGTGAGAGAGAGGGAGATCTTGTTTGTCTTCGGGAAGTTGCGTTGACTTAAAGAAGGCATCATCTCGGTTCCCCTTCTATCGTGCAGACGTTCCTTTTAAAAAGGTAGTATTTCCTCTGTGTCCCTTATCGAGGTATAAGCACGTTCATTAAAAGGTGGTATCATCTCCTCTGTCTACCTTATACCGTGCAAACCCGTCCATTTATAGAAGTCATCATGTCCCCTTTCTGCCTTATACCGGGCAAACGCGTTTATTAAAAAAAGATCATATTTACCCTTTATGCCTTATACCGGGCAAACTCGTTCATTAAAACAAGGCATCATCTCCTCTGTTCGCCTTTTACCGGAAAAACGCGTTCTGTTGGAAAAAAGGATCTCTTACTCAATTTCGTAGAATAGTACTTTTCCAGGTCATAATGACAGGAATGACAGTTAAAGCTAATTCGAAGAAAAATCAAAACCGTTGGTTAAACTGGTTGGTTAAAAACTGTTGCGATTCATCGATATCTGTTGGTGTTAAACATAATAATAGAATACTATAGATTCTAAATGTTTTCGGGGTAATTGCCTTTCGGGGTAGTGTCCCATTCGGGGTAATGACTTTCGGGGCACTGTCCCATTCGGGGTAGTGGCCTTCGGGGTAATGGCATTCGGGGTACTGGGATTAGGGGTACTGGGGTGAAGCCGTACGTGCAACATAGCTAAGACCATAACCAATAAGGATAACTTATCGTTCAATATATCAATACAGGCTAAAAATATTTTACCGATGCAGCGGCAGTAAGGTACACTGGGGGAAGTGGAAAAAGGGGGTAAGTGTAAAAATCGACTCGAAAAATTGGAATTGTACATACTTTACAGTTTTTAACACATCATAGCATTATGCATTGTTATACTTTGATGCTCACACTAATACTATGTTGAAATTTGTATAACAAATACACTAACACGGTTAACACTTGAACCGTAATTTTAGGTTTCGCGAAAAATTGATATTTGCATTCATAAAATTAATTCTTATTTGCACCAAATGTTCTTTTTTCAAGTGAATTTATATCACAGGAGACCATTATATTACAATTGAACTAATCCCATTCAATTGGTAGTGGTTTGTACCAAGAAAGCAAATAATTCAAAGATTTTACACTTACCCCAGGTATCAAACACTGCGGGGGAAGTGGATAATGTTCTTATTACGCAATTTGTTTCTTCCCTCCAGGGTTTATTTCGATAGCTGTGAATCCTAATATGTTCCTTCTTTGTTATCATTGTGATTCCAGTGGTGATTGGACTCATATAAATGAGAAAATTCCTGATTAATCCACCTATCGGTACTGATGCCTTTCACATGTTTTACATATGAAAAAATATATATAAGAAAGTTAAAAATAGCACTGATAGGTAAATATATTGTATAATTCACAATTTTTTTGCGAACGGTTAAGGACAAGTGCTTAAGAATAGCTGATAATTTTGTACGTGCTTTGCGCACACACATACACACAAATACGCACATACAGACATCATCTCAATTCGTTAAACTGAGTTGATTAGTTTATAACCCTGTAAGTCCCATTTTTCCTTTAAAAAGTTCATCTTTGGGGCGAACATATAGACTTTACGTACACTTAGCGTTCGAGAAGGCAAAACCAGCCCTCCCCTAGCTATTACGAGAATTCCTTGAGGATCTATTCCGTTAAGGTAATGAAATTATTCCACCAAAGATACTCAGAACAATCGTATTGATTTTAGTTATACGTAACTACTGATCACTATTGAAGGTCAAGGCATAATGGGTTTTCCACTTACCCCCTCCCACTAGGGTAAGTGGAAAAACAACTCCTATTTTTAAAATCTATTTCAATAAATTTAAAGCGACCAAAATGGTATGAATTACCGCACAGTTGGTGCAAAATTGACTGTTTTTGATAGCCCATTTTGATTGAACGCATTTAAATCATTCAAACCGGTTTTACACTAATTCAAACATGCACTATCGATTTTTCCTTTTCTACTTCCCCCAGTGTACCTTAATGTGTAAGTAGAGCTTATTTAACTCTCTAGATAAATTTCTTACATTCTACTCCAAATTTCCACCATTTTTAATGACATCTTCATTTTTTGTTTCTTCTTAGTTCTGTGGCTTTCTGATGCCATAATATGAACAAACAATTGAATTAAAGTAAGTTTAACAAAACTGGTGTAAAGAATGGCTATTTGATCACTCGAAAAATCTCACTGTCCGGACCCGGGGGACAGCAAACGGATACAGAAATTGATTTTCCACCACAGTTGCATTATATATTTAACAAATCAGTATCGTTATTTGGAATATAGCTAATATCAACCATCACGTCATAATCAGAATGCATTGATTTTAATATTGTTGATTTAAACCGTCTAAAGCTAGGCGAAAAATGATTTTTTTGTATTTTTGTTCAATTTCAAATTTTGTACAAAGTTCACAACACGAGGATCTGATATTCCATGCAGGTAGAAAACTTTTCAATAGCCTAAACTTTTATTGCACTACATTAGATGGTGGATGAAGGT
The DNA here is from genome assembly GCF_024139115.2 of Armigeres subalbatus. Taxonomy (NCBI): domain Eukaryota; kingdom Metazoa; phylum Arthropoda; class Insecta; order Diptera; family Culicidae; genus Armigeres; species Armigeres subalbatus. Next base: position 233,702,299 of record NC_085139.1, on the reverse strand, counting down.
ACCTTTGCAAGTGTCGTTTTGAGAAGTGTTCAGAAGTGAAGATTCATCGTAAAAGAAATAATCAATCAGACACTGACAAATATCTCGGAATTACAACGAAACTTTCTGAACCTCCCCTCTAATGCGCCATCGTATGCAGGGGTAATATGCAGATGATATTTCATTTTATTACTAATAATGTTTCATTAACTCATTTCAGAGTATTGTGTAAGCATTTTTTCCCCTGTTCGGGTGTGCTACTGCGATCAGTTATTAGATCTATTGTAGCGTTACCCGTATCATTGGTGTTTAAGTGCATGTCGAATTACTCCATTACTATTGAGAAGCAATGCAGTATCGGTTTCGATACAGTTGTTGTTTTGCTTTCTCAAGAGCACCATGACAAGGTCCCACTATTTAGACCCTTCACAGAGAGCAATTCCATTGAAGGCGCGCCCCTTATCAATAGGAAATCAATCCTTTCTTGAGAAAATAGAACAGTAATACTGTTTTGGCCATGCAACGGAGCCCTAGCCACATCCTTGTCTTGCTTCTTGCTATATTGCTTCTGGATTATGAAGTTATCTACCGTGATACGGGATCTTAAGACTAACATGCTACAAAACACATAGTTGAATTTGCATGAATGCTTTACAACGCTATAATATGCCGTTGCAGCTAACTGTAGTCATCCCGAATGTAGTCTTAGGTTGTATTATACTACGCAAATATTAGCAATGATGTTTATTATCCATAGAAAGCTTTAAATTTTTTGTGGTATAATTATCTTGGCAAGAATACATTGCAGCGCATGTTTTTTCGTGCTTTTATTGGACGCAGAACGATCGCGCGTTTAACGAAATGTCCGGTTTTGCTATGCGGGCGAGTAAATTATTATGAAAATGAAACAATTAGTGCAAGTTTTTTCGAGTTTTATTTTGGACGTGCCACTCAGTATTCAGAAGGTGGCAAAAGCTGGAAGAGTACGATGGGCAGGGTATGTTGCAAGAATGCCGGAGAGCAATCTTGAAAAGATGGTGTTCGTTTCCAATCCGGCAGGTACAAGAAGGCGTGGAGCAGTGCGAGCAAGGTGGGCTGACCAGGTACAGAACGACATGGCGAGCGTGTGGCGCATTCGAGGATGGAAAGTCAAATTGTTGATTCAGTGTTATCCATTTAGAATAAAGCTAAATAAATGAATGAATACTGAGATTAAAGCCGTTGAATTTACTGATTTGAAAATTGCATTTTCTATGTGAAATTTGAAAACACTCATTAAATAAAAAGACGAGATATGATTGTAATGTTGCTCATTAGATAAATGAGCAAATAATTTGGGTCAATTGAAACATAATTTACTTTTTTGCCATGACACTTGAAAGTACTAAGCAAAAAAATAGAGAAACAGACAATTCAACAGCTTTCAAAATTAGTAACTGAAGCAAATCTTGCTTGACCGTTCTTTTTTTATGATTTGCGCAGTAATCTTAACGCATGAATCTCCAATATTGTACTTTTCTTATATGTTTTGCTGAATTGAACAAGTTTTCAAAGACAACAAATTCCTTCTTGTACTGAGTTACGTAGTTATACTTTACGAATGGGCATAAACACCGGAATGAAATAATAACGACACACTTTGAAAAATTAATTAGGTAATGGAATCATTCAAAACGATAGATAAAATACTTTTGGAATTTTATCGGCTTTATCGGATCCGCAATGAAACCTTAGAATTGAAGGTCTCAACTTTTCATTATACATATGCCGGTACAATAATACTCCATGAACTCAAACACACAAACTTGATCGTGAGCTGGAATCGGTTGGAAATCACTGGTTCCGAGGCGTTGATAGTAACAAATTACCGCCCGCTACCGACTGAGTCAACGGCACAGGACGGCAGTATATATTACCGTCTAATAAAGCCATCTTGCAATGAGAGTAAGACAACAGGGAACCGAAATCAACAACGTGATGATAGAAGTCAAGTCCGTCCGAGCGTCATCCGTTTATCTTCGTTATACAAACGACGTTTGATAAGGAACAGATGGACATTTCTATTGATAACGGGGCGAAATAATGAACTTCGTGACGGCTTTCGAAGGCAATTTGCAAATTGGTTCAATCAATTGAGCACATCGCGGTAATCGATCTGGATGTGACGGTGACCATGAAGTCAACCCGTCAAGGTGATCCGAAATTCCAAAAGTTCTCTGTCACGACATCTCATTCAAATCCACTGCGAAGTCAATAATAATCGTTTCGGTTTGTTGACACGAACATATGTATATCAGCACCATCACTTATGAGACATTCCTTCGAACGTGTTAACAATCTTCTTGCAATTTTGAACGGCGAAAAAAAATCAACACATGGGTTCGTGCCCACTCTCACGTGACATTCAATGGTTTCAATTTGGGCAACCCAATTCAAGCACAGTAAACCGAAATTCACAATTTCACGGAAGTACTACGGCGCACGACACCTCACTGGAGAACCACGAATCCCTGCGCTTATTTTGGATTTCCTTATCGCCAAACGCGTTCCGATCTTTGCTTCATTGCTCGCGACCAAATCATCTTAGTCAACAACAAACGGATGATTTCATCAGGCACTAAAAAAAAGGTCCAAACGTTCAATCGCATCGAGCTAGATCGAGATGTCGTCTTACCGACGCGGCGGCCGTTAACATACTACTTCGAGTCTAAGAGACTTTCAGCTACTACTGGCGAAATATAGGGGAGAGTGGTTCAAACTGGAACACTTGACACATTAAAACAAAAACATCGATACTACTGACCTCTTTTTAGGGAGCATTCAATTCAATATTCAATAGGAAGAAAGAAATTTTCTTGTCAATATTTCCTATTTAGATAAATGCAATATCCAATTATTGACTACTTTTCTCTTTCTAAATCATCACAGCGAGGGCAGAAGACACCCAACCGAATACGAACGCGCATATCATCATCATCATTCGCGGCCGGTCGCCACTCTCGAGCCCGCTATAAGTGATTTCTACGACGCGACGCGATGCCGTTGGAAAATGTGCGAAACGTGCTTTATTACACTTATTGATTTTGCAGGCTGGAATTCTGGAGACCTACACTGGTCTAGTTTGGTGTGAAAATGGTGGGGTTATAAGGGTACGGACGGATGCAAGTTCATAGACAAAAATAGCGGCATTGATGGCGTCGGAAAGTCGACAGGTCTGTTTTCAATTTCCTCCTATGCGGAAACTCTTATCAGATATAGCATAATGCAGATGTGAACAAATTATTGATGACCATTTATGAATTAGTAGCAGACCTATTTATATTCGGAGGCGCCGGTGAAGGCGCTAGATATAAAAAATGATAACAGTAAGTACAACTTGATAGACTGCAATTCGTATTAAAACTAAATACTAAATACTATAATATATAAAAAAAAAAAACAGATTAATCCACCTAGCGTTGGTGGTGCCTTTCTAGCATTTAGTTGAGACACCAACCTTATATGGGGTTTATATGGTCCGATGTACCATTTTCTTCATAACTTTTAAACGCAAAGACCGATCGTTATAAAATTCAATAGTAATCAACAAGGCTTTGTCCCCTGTCGAATGAAACTTGTTGCGAGAAAATCGGTTAAGTATTACTATACGAAAAGTTGTCTAATGTTTTTTATAGCTTTTGTGCACACACATACATACAACCGAGATGCCTGCTCTGCAAACCGGAGGAACCCCATACGACGGGTGGCTTCCAATGCCCTGCATACAAGAAGGCGATGGTGGGGCGGGATTAATGGAGATCATCCAGTTGAATCTCAATCATTGCGACACCGCACAGCAACTGTTGTGGCAGTCGACAACAGAAGCAATGTGCGACGTGGCAATTATTGCTGAGCCGTACCGGATCCCTTCTAACAACGGCAACTGGGTGGCGGATGCTACGAGGATTGCGGTTATCCAAGTGATGGGCAGATTCCCTATCCAAGAGGTGGTAGACAGCTCTAACGAAAGTTTTGTTGTCGCCAAAATTTGGACTTTAGAGCAGTATAATCGGATGCTGGATGCACTCACGGAGAAGCTGATCGGCCTTAAACCCGCAATCATCGGAGGCGACTTCAATGCTTGGGCAGTGGATTGGTGAAGCAGGCTGACCAACGCCAGAGGTTACAGTTTGCTGGAGGCGCTTGCAAAGCTGGAAGTCAGACTGTGCAACGAAGGTACCGTTAGTACATTTCGCAGAGACAGCAGGGAGTCCATCATTGACGTGACGTTTTGCAGCCCGTCGCTGGTGAGAAATATGAACTGGAGAGTTTGTGAGTACTACACTAATAGTGATCACCAAGCTATCCGGTATAGTGTTGGAACACGGCTACCGACTACGCGGAGAGGGATAAGGACTACCGGGCGAAGATGGAAAACGAAGGACTTTGACAAGGAGCTTTTCATCGAAGCACTTCGAGTTGACAGCGGCGCAACAAATCTGGAAGCAGATGAACTGACAGAAACGTTAGCGAGGGCTTGCGATGCGTCGATGCCAAGGAAACTGGAGCCATTGGACAGCCGACGCCCAAATTATTGGTTGAATGAGTCGCTTGCCAATCTTCGTGATGCCTGTCTCAGGGCCAGGAGACGTTTTCAGAGGGCAAGGTCTGAAACGGTAAGAAAAGAGCGTAAGATAGTTTTCCGGGAAGCTAGAGCGGCTTTCAAACGGGAGATCAAAGTCAGCAAGTCCAACTGCTTCAAGCAGTTGTGCCAAGAAGCTGACGCTGATCCTTGGGGCAATGCTTATCGGGTGGCAATAACGAAAATCAAGGGTCCAGCGACGCCAGCGGAGATGTGTCCGGACAAGCTGAAGATCATCGTGGACGGTCTTTTCCCGCAGCATGATTCTACGATGTGGCCGCCTGCACCGTACGAAGATGAAGACCGAGTCACCATTGCAGGTATGCAAGTCTCCAACGACGAGCTGTCATCAGTGGCGAAAGGTCTGAAGAAGAAGAAAGCTCCGGGTCCGGATGGAATTCCAAACGTGGCTTTAAAAACTGCGATACTGGCGTTTCCAGATTTGTTCAGGATGGTGCTGCAGAAATACCTAGCAGATCCAGATGGCTACTGTCCGAATAAGTGGAAGATTCAGATACTGGTGTTACTGCCGAAACCAGGAAAACCGTTGGGGAGTTCAGCTTCGTATAGGCCCATATGCCTGCTGGATACACTGGGGAAGCTTCTGGAAAGGATTATCCTTAATAGGCTGACGCAGTTCACGGAGGGCGAGATCGGCTTGTCGGAGAAGCAGTTTGGATTCCAAAAAGGCAGATCGACGGTGGATGCAATTAAGGCGGTCGTTGAAGTTGCAGAGAAAGCATCCAAGAAAAGAGGTGCGGCAATCGGTGCTGCGCCGCAGTAACGATTGACGTCAAAAACTCATTTAACAGTGCCAGCTGGGAGGCCATCGCCGGAGCGCTGCATGGAATGCGGGTTCCTGGCTATTTGTGTAGAACCCTTAAGAGCTACTTCCAAAACCGGATTCTGGTCTACGATACGAATTCGGGGCAGAAGTCGATTAAGGTTACGGCGGGTGTTCCCCAAGGCTCCATACTTGGCCCAATGCTGTGGAACGTTATGTACAACGGAGTGCTAAAGCTGAAGTTGCCCAAAGGGGTGCAGATCTTCGGATTCGCGGATGATGTCGTTTTAACGATAACCGGAGAGTCGCTGGAAGAGGTAGATATGCTGGTGGCGGAGACGACCGAGGCAGTTGAAAACTGGATGAATGGAGTCAAGCTGCAGCTTGCTCACCACAAAACAGAAGTGATGCTGGTCAGCAACTGCCGAATCATACAGCGAATGCAGATTATCGTCGGAGAGCACGACATACCGTCCGTGCGGGCTTTGAGACATCTAGGAGTGATGATCGACAACCGTTTGAATTTCAACACCCATATTGACTATTCCTGCGAGAAGGCGGCTAAGATAGTCACTGCGCTTGCAAAAATCATGCCGAACGTTGGCGGACCGAGAGGCAGCTGTAGGCGTCTTCTGGCGACCGTATCATCCTCAATACTTAGGTACGGCGTTCCAGCCTGGGGAGCTGCGCTCAAGACGAAACGTAATCGCAGGAACTTGAACAGCGTGTTTCGTCTAATGGCCATTCAACTGGCGAGTGCGTACCGAACCATTTCGTCACAGGCAGTTTGCGTTATCGCAGGGATGTTTCCAATCTGCATAACCCTAGCAGAGGATATCTTGTGCTACCAACGGAGAGGTACCAGAAATGTGAGGGAGACAGTGAGATTGGACTCTATGGTGAAGTAGCAGCAGGAGTGGGCAATGCAGACAGTGGAAGGTGGACCCACCGGCTCATCCTTAATGTGTCGACGTGGGTGAACAGGGAGCATGGAGAGGTGAACTTTCACCTCACTTAGTTCCTATCCGGACACGGTTGTTTCCGCCAATATCTGCACCGATGTGGCCACGCGTCATCGCCATTCTGCCCGGCGTGTATCAACGTAGAGGAGACTCCAGAGCACGTGTTATTCGATTGTCCGAGGTTTGCGGAAGAACGTAGAGGAATGCCTGCCCTAAGCGTGGACAACATCGCAGAGCGAATGTGTCACGATGAAGATACGTGGAATGCGGTAAGCAGAGTCGTGAGGCAAATAGTGTCAGAGCTGCAGCGTAGATGGAGAAGGGACCAGCAAATAAGCGTCGGCTCGGAGGAAAATCCAGCATAGTGAGCAGTGTTTGGCCTCGGGTCGTCGGGGCGCCGGTGAACCGGAAGTCTTCTGACAACCGGAATCATCGGATCGACCTCGGCACTCGATCAGTCAACCTGCTGAAGAAAGAAGAAGGAAGTGTAGGGCACCGCCAGTGCGGACGTCATCGACCACCGGAGCTGTCGGCGCAATGCGCGAATGCGTTCCCTGCGATAACCGCCGGTAGTCGGGGCACCATCAGTGCGGAAGTTTCCTTCACCGGATCCCTCGACGCCGGGGGAAGTCAGGAGAATTCGAGTGAGGAAGTTTGCGGCACGACCGCCGAGGGATCGAGACAACGTAGCAGTGGATCTCTGCAAGCCAACCAAGCTTATGTGGTTCAACACACCATTTTCATCAAAACTTTTGAACGCAATGACCGATCGTTATTATATTCAATAGTGATAGACTAGGGTTCATCCCCCGTCGAATGCAACTTGTTGGTTAAAAATTACTGTATGAAAAAGTGACTAAAGTTTTTCGGTTTTCGTGTGCACACGCACACACATAGGCCCACACACACATATACAGACGGACTGACAGACATTTATTCAGTTCGACGTAAGCATGTAAGCATGATCGTGCTATGCAAGCATGATCTTGTGTCCATTTAGGGCTGTTACAAACTAATTAAATTCCAATTCGCGAAATCCGAAATGAAATGAAATCCGCGACTGCAAAATCAAAACCGCGACAAACAAAAATAACATAGAAACATATTTCAATGCAAAATTTCAATTCGTTTGCTTTTGATCTATCTAAACTTTGATCAATAGAGAAAATGAAAGAATTTATGCCGTATAATGTTTTGAATGGTATATAGCAGAAATAATTTTATGGATTATAAATGAATGAATCCTTGCATTACTAATAGCCTAATCAAACTCCAGGCTATATCGCTTGTTAACCCTTTCCTTCCTACGACTTTTTTTGAAAGATTTCAATAGGAAGGAATCACCTTTGAGAAAAATGCTAGAACAAAAGTTATTTGGCATGACAAAAAATAATGGAAAACTAAAAAAAATGATGGAAAACTAAAAAAAATCAATAGTTACTTGATTGTTTTCAATAGTTTCACAATTTTTACACAAAATTGAATATAAAAGTAGTCTAATGAAACTATAAACATGTGCCAAATATTGCTTTTTGTTGTTTTTGAAACAATTCGATGAAAGTTGGAAGGTGCAGAATATGAAGGAGCTCTACAGCTATCATGGAAGAAAAGGGTTAAATAGTGCTTCGATGCCAAACTTTGAAAATTTGAATTTCACTGAAAATAAAATACATGTCGATTCATATCAAGATACATTACTTTATCATATGATAAAACTCGTGATTAGGCTATTATACGTTTAAGCAGAACTGACTTTCAAATTCATTTTGATTCTAGTATGATAAGAACAGTTAGCGACTCCGAAGTATTGGTGGAACCAAACTGGGAAGCATTTTAAATTTATCTAATTAATTACAGACAATTCTAAAATTGCAATTTTTCAAGGAACCGCGATTTTCGCTACTGGAAGACACATTCCGAGACAAATCCGCGAAATTCGTGAAAAACGCGAAACCCGCGACTGTTGTGACCGCCCTGAAAATGCGCTTTTAAAAGGAGGAATCATCAACCTATTTGCCTTATTCCGGGCAAATGCGTGGGTCGTAGTGGGTGCTATTTTTCCTCAATCAAGGCGTGCTTAACCCTTATGTTCACGATATCTGAATGATTTTCATAGCAGGACGTTGAAACTCTGTCAGATCCGCAATAATGACGATTAAAATCGATTGTATGGGTTAACGGAAGTTTTGATCTAGGAGGGGTGGAGGAAAGGGTAACGACTGTTATTTACCCTTTAAATGGCCACCAGGGTACACGGGTACCCACGAAACTGAAATTCTTGTATCTTATGCAATTTTCAACCGATTCCAACATTTTCAACCGATTCCAACAGTTTTGGGGTCATTTGATTCTGAATTTTCTTCTTCATTGTGATGTTGTTGGGTTGGATCAGCCCAGTCACGCTGATGTCCAGGAAATCGAGATTTCCAGGGACATGTCCTGATTTGGTAACACTGACCTTGGATCAATTTCCGCAGCAGGTTGATGTTATGATTATCTCGGGCCCATCAGACGTGTGAACATTCGAGTGGCCTTTTCAGAATAGGTTCCCAGAGGGGTCGGGAGAGGTCATAAGCATTTTTCAATGAAACCCCAACAATATGGGTATCAATCTTCTTTGAATAATCTAAAGGCCTGGTTTCTCATTTCATTTTTTTTATCTATCTTACCTCTCATTGATCTCTGTGACCCCAGTGGAAGAAGTTCTGGAACACCCGGAGAAATGGTCGATTCTTCCCATTTTCCCCAGTAAGATGCGACTATTGCTAATCACTCAGTCATTAACTCCAGGAGGCCACTAACAGGTCCTCCAGGAGGACATCCGGAACATCCGGAGCAGTGTTCATTTTTTTAAATAGCAATATGAGGGCAAAATAATGTTCAAGTAGACCAGTAACACCAGCAAGTGGTCCTCCGGAAGTTCCGAATCATCCAAAGCCGATTCCAATAATTTGTGTTACAAAGCTGCGACTTTTCTCAAAATTTAGTGTTGTAGCCATGAGCGTGCAAAATCAATACAATGACTCATACATTTTGGATGGATTCTTCAAAAATTTAGAAACATCCGGAGAAATGATCAGTTGAACAATTTCGTCGTTTGAAGCTGCGATTTGGCCAATAAGTGGCCCTCTGGAAGTTTCAGCACACATCCAAAGAGGTGAACAATTCTGGAATTCCGTCCTAGAAAACCATGACCTTAGAGATCCCTTATTGTAGCATTGTGAGAGCAATATCATTGCAAGGACAACAAATTGAACCCGAATGGACACCAAGTGGTACTATGGAAGTTCCGGAGCACCAGGAGTAGTGACCAAATCGGTAATCGTCCTCGACTGCTGTGACTTACATCATTTACTCTAGTAACGTGAAAGCCAAAGCCACTAAGTGGTTGTCCAGGAACTCCGGAACATCCCAGGGCTGGCCAATGCTGTTTAAAATAATGACTTTAGTGACCAACACTGGCGAAAAAAGGAACCAAACCAAATAGTGACTTTCAGCTCCAGACAAAGTGATAAAATAGTGACTTTGAATTTCATTTGCAGTGACAAATATTGACTTTTATATAAAGTTAATAAGGCCCATACAAATAATAAAAAAAAATTATGTCTCCTTCTTATTGGGCGATTCAAATATGACGTCCCCTACTTTTTGAGATTTCTAGAACACGCTTTTCTGTATATCTAGTAAATGTCCTTAGACCCCCCTAAATCATGTGACGTGATCATTGAACGACCCCTATATCTTTTGGCCAAAAAATCCAATTTGAAGGGGCAATAAATTCTGCAAGAATTATGAATTGCCAAAACATTATTCAACAAATCCGATGAAAGAAAATTGTGTGCTTATTTAGTGGAATGTCTTCACTTGTAATGATTTATTTGATTCCATTACTTTACATTCTTTACAAGTATACGTATTTTGACCTCAACAGTAATGACGGTACTGACGTCTTTAGTCTCTCAAGTCGAGTCTAGTATGAAACACTGATCAATGTTTACAAAGTGATGGAATAGTTCGTTTTATGACAAGTGAAATCTGATGAGTTTGCTTTATTTCCTTCTTCTATATATTTATTTTGCATTTTCCGCCCCTTTCACCGCTGGAAAAACACATTCAGGAAAGTCATAAAATGAAAAAAATTAAAAATTCACGAATTTTCTTTATGGAATATCCAAAGTTTATGCAATCTCGAATGTCTAAATTGTCATCAGAATATATTTTGGAATTTTTTTAAGTATTTATCGGAGCAGATGTCGAGACACCAGTAATTTTGCTCCTTACGAAACAAAATATGAATTAATCTTTCTATGAGGGATCCCTTACGTAATAAATGTTCTACTCCCAAAGTGCTGTGCAGTATCAAGCAATGATTATTTTTTTTTTTTTTCATTTTGATTTAAAAAAAACTCTTATGTTTCAAAATATATGTACATGTTTGTGAGTAAAACATATTTGTTGTAAAAAAAAATGAAAAGCTTGTTAGTTTTGGCTATGAACTAATGATCACTAGATTAATAAATCGCTCACTAATGATTTCCTCGAAACAACAGGAAATGTATCTAAAATTGTGTAGGATTGAAGTGGCAACATCAGAATTTTATTGAAAAGTTGAATCAGAATACTCAACAGTTCAATTGATAAGGTGTAGAGTTTTTATAGTTTACTAGCTTTATGTACCCGGCCTTGCTCGGAGTTGCCAGTTTGGTTCGCAGTTTTTTTTTCATAATCGGAAAATCATAAAACCAATTGGTTAACAGTGTAATTGTGTTTACTTGTTGATACTTCATCATTTGATGAAGGCTTTTGGAAATATTGACTGATTTTGAAGAAGGGATTGTGGGTTTGAATAGCCTTATTCCGGGCAAACGTCTATTTCTAAAGAAGGGAAAACATCCACCGATGTCTTATTCCGGGCAAACGCATATTTTTAAAGAAGGGATCACACCCACCATTGCCTTATTCCGGGAAAATGCCTACTTTTAAAGGAGCAATCACATCCACCATCCAGAAGGAAACACATTATTCATTGCTTTTCACTGGGCAAACTATGATTCCGATGAAGGGTAACAATTATCATTGCTTTATACCAAGCAAATGCATGCTTTCTATGAAAGATTTTTCTGATTCTGTTCAGTATTATCCCAAATTCACTTCATGTTGAATGACCTTAGGCCAAACAGTGTTATGTTAATGGCCTGCTTCATTCAGGGATATGTCATTTTCAGGGAAATGTTATTGTCGAGGATTTGCTATTTTTGAGGAATTGTTTTCGGATCATTGTACAATGTCAAAAAAACCTCGGATGAACTAAATAAGAGGGATTTTAAATTAAGTCGTTATCTAAACAATACCCAACCACAACATCCTCCCGCATTTCAAAAACTCCTCCCAGCCTCCCTAAAATAGTTTCCCTTGGGTTAACAATACATGTTCATATATTTGGTTTGAATTCACCCATGCGATAAAAAGGTATACTAAAATGTTCGTTTAACAAATATACCCGCTCTCGTTCAGCTATGACAGTCCTAGACAGAGAATATGGGTTCCAAATTTGGTGGATATCGGTAAATGGGTTCAGAAGTTATGCTGAATTGAATAAACAATACCCCTCTCTCATAACCTCCCCATTTTAAAAGGACCTACCAATATCCACTAAAATCGTTTCCTTACGACAGACAATATTTGATACAAATTTGGTTCAAATCGTTCATGAAGCTCAAGACTTACATTGAGTTGATCGATTGCTGAACAATACCCCTCCCCACATATCATCTCTTATTTCCAAAGAGCATGCTTAACCTCCATATCGTCGTCTCCTTGAGATAAAGAATGTTTGTTCCAAATTTGGTTGAGATCGGCCAAGGGGTTCAGAAGGTACACTGAGTTGATCGACGACTAAGCAATACCCCTCCCTCCACACCCTCCCCCTTTTCCGAACAGCATCCATAACACCCCTATCGTCGTCTCCTTAAGATAAAGAATGTGTGTTCCAAATTTGGTTGATATCGGCCAAGGGATTCAGAAGGTACACTGAGTTGATCGATGGCTAAGCAATACCCCTCCCCCACACTCTCCCTCTTTTCAAAACAGCATCTATAACCCCCTATCGTCGTATCCTTAATATAAATAATGTGTGTTCCTAATTTGGTTGACATCGGCCAAGGGGTTCAGAAGGTAAACTGAGTTGATCGATGACTAAGCAATACCCTTCCCCCCACACCCTCCCCCTTTCCCAAACAGCATCCGTAACCCCCCTATCGTCGTCTTCTTAAAATAAAGAATGTGTGTCCCAAATTTGGTTGAGATCGGCCAAGGGATTCAGAAAGTATACTGAGTTGATGGATGACCCAGCAATACCCTCCCCCCATACCCTCCCCCTTTTCCAAACAGCATGCATAACCCCCCTATCGTCGTCTCCTTAAGATAAAGAATGTGTGTCCCAAATTTGATTGAGATCGGCCAAGGGGTTCAGAAGGTACACTGAGTTGATCGATGACTAAGCAATACCCCTCCCCCCACACCCTCCCCCTTTACCGAACAGCATCCATAACCCCCCTACCGTCGTCTCCTTAAGATAAAGAATGTGTGTCCCAAATTTGGTTGAGACCGGCCAAGATGTTCAGAAAGTACACTGAGTTGATGGATAACTAAGCAATACCCCTCTCCCCACACCCTCCCCCTTTTCCAAACAGCATTCATAGCCCCCCTATCGTCGTCTCCTTAAGATAAAGAATGTATGTTCCAAATTTGGTTAAAATCGGTCAATGCGTTCAGAAGTTATGCTGGAACATACAAACAAACATATATACCAACATACAAACATTGAGTTTTATATAGAGATAGATAGATAGTTGATTGTATGACATTTGCCAGAAAACCATTTGCCAGAATCAATTTGCCAGAATGGTTTTTGCCAGAAACCCATTTGCCAGAATGGACCATATGCCAGAAAGCCATTTGCCAGAATGTAATTTGCCCGAATATACCATTCCCCAGAAATAGTAAAACTGGAAATTCCAATTATTACTGATGGCTAAAGAATATATAAAGAAGGTAATTTTGCATAACGTGGATTTGGCATTATTTAGTAACAAAGGGATTTGCGGTATAATTATTTTCATAAAAGGGATTATTCAACATATTAGACAATTTTCAGAAAGGTGGATACTATTTATCAAAAATATCGTATATCATGAGGCTAACACGATGATACTGTTATGCCCAGAGAAGTCAAGACAATTTCCAAACCGAAAATTGCCTAGACCGGCACCGGGAATCGAACCCAGTCACCCTCAGCATGGTCTTGCTTTAAAGCCACGCATCTTACCGATAGGCTAAGGAGGACACCGGGATAACATCTATCCTTGCCTTAATCGGAGCAAGCACCTTTTTTCTTAAGAAATGTATCATATCAACCATTGCTTCATTTCTGACAAACGCCTATTTGCAAAGAAGGGATCACATCCACCTTTGCCTTAATTCGGACAAGCGCCTACTTCTAAAGAAGGAATCACATCCACCATTGCTTCATTTGTGGCAAACGCCTACTTTCAAAGAAGGGACCACATCCACCATTGCCTTAATCCGAGCAAGCGCCTTCGTTTAAAGAATGAATTACATGCACAATTATCCTTACCCCGAAAAGCGCCTTCTTTTGAAGAAGGGATCATATCGACCATTGCCTTCATCCTGGCAAACACCTATTTTTAAAGAAGGGTTCACATCGACCATTGCCTTAATCCGGGCAAGCGCCTAATTTCAAAGAAGGTATCACATTCACCATTGCCTTTATTCGGACAAGCGCCTTCTTTTGAAAAAGAGATCATATCCACCATTGCTTCATTTCTGACAAACGCCTATTTGCAAAGAGGAAACACATCCACCTTTGCCTTAATTCGGACAAACGCCTACTTCTAAAGAAGGAATCACATCCACCATTGCTTCATTTGTGGCAAACGCCTACTTTTAAAGAAGGGACCACATCCACCATTGCCTTAATCCGAGCAAGCGCCTTCTTTTAAAGAATGAATTACATGCACAATTACCCTTACCCCGAAAAGCGCTTTCTTTTGAAGAAGGGATCATATCCACCATTGTTTTAATCCTGACAATCGCTTATTTTTAAAGAAGGGTTCAAACCACCGTTGCCTTAATCCCAGCAAGCACCTGCTTTTGAAGAAGGGTTCACATCGATTTTACTGATTTCAGATCTTCAAATTCTTTAATTCAATCTTTTTACGAATCGACGTATGTCAAAAATCAATTTTTGAAGTGTCACTGTTACATACGTCGCTTTAACATATGGGAACTAAGAGCGACCTATGTACCAAAAAAAGCAAAACAAAACAAAACTGCAGTTGCGTCAATCGTGCACTATGGAAAACCGACCAATGTACACCGACGTGCGTGCAGCATACCGGTGTATGTATAATTTTATCGTTTTTCAAAGTGAATTTGAATGAACTGAGATTTGATGTGAAGCACGCTTATTACGTGTCATGTAATGACGCATGCCAGCGGAAAAAAGTATTGAAAAAAGATTTAGTTTTAAAACAGTTTTAGAAAAAGTTTTGCCAACTTTCTGCAAAGGATTTCTCGAATCCTCATAATTGTTACATACGTTATGAAAAATTATGCTTGTAATGTCGTTTTCGGTTATTGCTGGGTCGAACCTAGTTCTGCACAGCATCCGCTCTAACAGCTGTCAAAATGTTCGGTTATTCGTTCAGGTTGGATCGCGATCCGCACTAGATCCGACCAAAAATGAATGAGGTTTGCTCTGCCGATTTATCGAGATCCTAGATTCACCAATACATTCGAACACAAACTGTCAAGCTGGTGTTTATGTTTACGCTAAAGGAAAATGAAAACGTAAAAGACACGGATGGGTAGGTATTTGATTTTGTTTGTTTCATTTGTTAAATTTATCAATTTTGTTGCTGTCTTCCACGCAAAAATTTATTATTTTAATGTTGTGCTGTCTTGAAGTTTCTCTGATGGTGAATCGGATTCAGATATCGACTGATTACCTCAGATGGTAGCTCCATTATAAACAAAATGAGGGTTGAACATTTTGTTGAAAATGTGATTTATAAAATGCAGTGACGAGAAGGTAGCTGCTATTTATTCACTATTACGTTGTGTATTCGTACATATACTTTAGATATAATTGCTCTATCAATGGGAAAATAGCGTACCAGAGTATCTGCCGCTATAAAGTTTTTTATACTAAAATGTTCTTACCATTATTTTATTCATTATTGCAGTTCTGTGCATAATTTGTTTAAGGTTACGGATTTGAATAATATACACATAATGTATTAATCCTGGCATTAACCATTTATAAGGCTTTAGCATTTATGTTGCCTTCAACAAATTTAGGAACAGTTTTCATACGAATTGTGTATAATTTTTGAGTGGAATAAAGGTTTTTAATTGTAATTAAACCGACAAAGATATATTTATTCCCATTGATATTTATTATGTTGAATCTCCTGTTTAGATTTTGTAGTGAAAAATTATTTGCCTCTTTTGTATATTTGGTTTTTGCAGTTCTGACGAAATCGCAATTTATCCCAAAGGGTCCCCTCTGGGGAGAAAAATAGCAGAAAGAATGCAAATAGCAAAAAAGAATGCTGTTCAACTCTTGTACGATTTGATTCTTTGTTTTAAAATAAAAGGCACCAAATCTAAATAAATTTTGTATTGCATATTTTCTTGTTCTGTTCCATTTCAATGACATAATTGATAATTCAAATCTATTGTAACACAATCACTACCCAAAAAGCCATATTGAATCAGCATAATAATTTATCGGGAAACACGGATTGGCATAAACTCTTTCACGGCAATCCACATTGCCGTCGTCATTCATCACAAGCTCCTAATCACATTAATTTATTGATGGATTAATAGTAATTTTAGTCATTAAACAATTAACAGAAGAAACGTCTGATTTCCCCCATAATTCATAAAACAAGAAAAAAATAACACTAATAACAAAATTCAATAGATAAAATATGTCTGTTTCTGCCAGTTGATAAAACTGCGAATTTAAAACAAAACAGATGATAGGGCTTGAGTTATCACTAATACCATCATACTGACTCGATCCCGATTCGTTTTTCGTTCGGTTATTCATGTCGTTTTCGGTTTTAGACCTGGGTCAGGTCCGACCCAGACTCTGAATAACCGAACGAAAAACGAATCGGGATCGAGTCACTATGATGGTGTTAGTGAGATCCTAAGCCCTATCATCTGTTTTCTTTTCAATTCGCACTGCCAGCTGATAGGCAGAAATATAAATATTTTATCAGATTTTATACAGATTTTATCTTTTGAATTTTGTTATTAGTGTTATTTTGTTTCTTATTATATAAATTGAATGGGGAAGTCAGATTTTTCTTCTGTTAATTGTTTATTTTAACAATGACAGTTAATCCATCAATAAATTTATGTGATTAGAAGCTTGTGATGAATTGCGACGGCAATGTAGATTGCCGTGAAGGAATTTTGGCGCTCTGGAACATTTCCGGTAATTATGCCAATCCGTGTTTCCCGATAAACTGTTATACTGGTTCTAAGTGGCGTTCTGGATAACAGTGATTGTGTTACATTTGAATTATCAATTATGCCATTCAAATGTAATAGAACAAGAAAATATGGAAACACTTTGTAAAAAATTCAATAGACAATTTATTGAGATTTGGGGCCTTTTATTTTAAAACAAAGAATCAAATCGCACAAGAGTTGACTAACATTTTTGTATTTTCCTCCCAAGAGGGGATCCTTTGGGATAAACCGCGATTTCGCCAAAACTGCAAAAACCAAATATACAAGAAAGGCAAATAATTTTTCTCTACATAATTTTCCACTACATAACGAAGATTCAACATAATAAACATCAACCGGGTAAAATATGTTTTTGTCGGTTCTTTTACGAATCACATCTAAAAATCCTCCTTCCTCACTCAAATTATGCTCAATTCATATAAAACTGTTCCTAAATTTATATTTGAATTTATTTTCTGGCCAAGTATCATCTGGAGTGTTACTAGGTAGCAAATATACCCTCTGCAAGGCGAATAATTAATAAAACTATTGTAAATAATCAGAAAAACGTATCATTAGTTGATGGCAATATAGTTATCACTGCCATATAAAGGGTTAATACATTATGTTTATATTCTTCAAATCCTTAACCTTAAACCAATTATTCACAGAGCTGCAATAACGAATAAAATAATGGTATGAACATTTTGGTATAAATAATAATCCGATACTCCGGTACGCTATTTTCCCATTGAGAGAACAATTATACCTAAAGCATATAATCGAATACACAACGTAATAGTGAATAAAAATCATCAAAATTTTTAACCATCATTTTGTTTATAACGGAGCTACCGTCTGAAGTAATCTGCAAAAAATATGTCGGTATCTGAACCCATTTCACCATCAGAGAAACTTGAAGACAACACACAATTAAAATAATCCATTTTTACGTGCAAGATAGCAACAAAATTGATAAATTCAACAAAAGAAACAAAAACGATTAAAAGTCAAATACCCATCCGCACCCTTCCGTGTCTTTCATGTTTTCATTTTCCTTTAGCGTAAACATAAACACCTGTTTGACAGTTTGTGTTCGAATGTATTGGTGAACCTAGGTTCGATCTCGATAAATCGGCAGAGCGAACCTCGTTCGTTTTGGGTCGGATCTGGTGCGGATCACGATCCAACCTGAACGAATAACCGAACGTTTTGACAGCTGTTAGAGCGGATCCGGGGCAGAACTAGGTTCGACCCAGCAATAACCGAAAACGACATAGAGTCGGGGTCGGACCTGACCCAGGTTTAAAACCGAAAACGACATAATAAGAACACCGAGATTCAGAGTGAATTTGAAGTCACTAGGAAGCTAACAGCTTTCGGGCCAAAAAGTACTAAGTTGTCATTTTTTCTAAATCCGTCATTCCATGTCCAACATGAATGTTAAAATTTTTCATAACTTTTTTTTTCATTCGGCGACGATACTCTTAGCGAAATCTAGTCTAAACTAAATAGTTGAAAATAGTGACTTTTTCCGAGAAAATCAGAAGGGTTATATGCAAGATACGACCGCCCGACGTAAACTACGTAAAGTAAATCATAAGATAATAATTAATTTGCTTAGAGCTTAGAGTGATTGAAAGTTTGACTCCCCTATGCTTGAATGATAACATTTGCTGTTTCGATGAACCTCCTAAATTTCCAACGGCATGGGTATCAGATCTTCATGTGGTAAGCTTTGTACAAAATTTGAAATTGAATAAAAATGCTTAAAATTTTCATGTTTCGCTTTATTTTAGAAGGTTTGAACCAACAATATTAAAATCAATCTAAATGTGATTATGTGGTGATTATGTGAAGATGGTCTATATTAGCCATATTTTAAATAATGATGACGATTTGTTAGATGTACCATGTAATTGTGGTGTTCGGACAATGAGATTTTTCATAGCCATTTTTACACCTGTTTTGCTACACTTATTTCAATTCAATTGTTTCTTCTTCCTGAGGAAGCCACAGAAATTAGCAACAACAAAAATTGAAGAGGACATTCAAAAAGGTGAGAATTTGGAAGATGTAAAAAAATTTAGCTTAAGAGTCAAATAAGCTCTACTAACAATTTTTAATATTTACAGCTTGAAGCACGTGACAAATATGATTATACTGAATGATGTCTTTACTCATGTAACAGGAACTTAGTCACATTTGAACAATATTTGAACATTTGATGCAATAGTGTCCGGTACAAGGAGACATTTTTCTGAACCGTGAAATTTTTCTCCAAAATTCATCGTCGTAAAACGTGTTCAAATTGTCAAATATAGCTTGTATGAATCATCAGTGGCCATATTTTATGTATAAGGTTTAAAAGGAAACACAATTTGGATAGTTAGAGTTTTTTTTGTCAAATGAATTATGTGTCCGGCACTGGAGGATCTCTCCCTAAATATAATCAACCCGAAGCAGTGATGGGAAATGTCAAAAAATGTCATGGGGTTGCTATTACTAATTTGCTAATAACTTTTTTCAAAAGTTGTTTACAATTCGGATTTTTTATTAACATGTAATGCTTAAAGGATCCTACAACTTTGCCAAACAGGTCATTGTTCTAAATATACAGTGTGAGGCATGATAACGAATTTAAAAAAATGTCACGGAATGTCATGACATTAATGTCATTTGACACTAATGCGGCTCTCACGCCGCAAATTTTAGTTTTAGAGCAATGACCTATTAGACAAATTTTAAGCATCCTTTGAGTGCTTTATGTTTATATAAAACATACGATTGTAAATTACTTGAGAAAAAAGTTATTAACAAATTAGTCCCATGACATCGATATGACATTTCCCGTCACTGACCCGAAGACTTCGAAGAATATTTCCTAATCTGTAAGACGGTTGTTGTTGCGAACCGATCGATTTCGTAAGCAAAGTTATAATGAAAGCAAAAATGCTCATTATTGATATGTTATTCTTTTACGTGCTCAATTGAATTTCCCACGATTTAGTATTTCCTTAAAAAAAATCTTGCAAGCAGCAAATTGTTTCGCAACAAAAACGATTTATTCGCTCGCTAAATTTCCTATGTTGCCAACGTACTCATAAATTTTTATATATTAATGAGCAACATTGCAAAACGGTTTTCCAAAAAAGTTACTGTTTTCATAGTAATTCTCAAACTTCAAATCGCGCGTGCTAAGTCAAATAACAACCAATTCTGCTAAAAATTAGGGAAGTTCTAGAAAGACAACTGATGCCACCGTTTAAGCATAGGGGAGCGAAAAAGTCAAAATTTGAACCACTCTTATGAGCATGATTGACTTCCACGGTTGTTACTCTGTTTCTGCCAGGCCAGATGTAATTACAAAGAGAACCGTCTAAGACGAATTAAGTACTGTCCATTTAATTCCACCAGTTAATTAACTGGTGGAATTAAATGGACAGTACTTAATTCGTCTTAGACGGTTTAATACATTCCACTAATAAGAGCTTAATATATTTTTCTATACAAAGAGAACCAACATGATATTTGACGTGATACTTTTATTAATAGAGGCCGACGAGTCATCTGCACTTCCACGAGTAACCATTGGGATATTAGATATATGGGGTCGGGGCCGGGAGGTGGCGAGGTTCGTTTTGGTAAACGTTTTGCCACGTGTAATGTGTAGTTTTCCGCAAATCATCTTCGATCTCACACCAATTCATTTGTGTTACGAACAAAATTAGCGTAACTCAATATATGAAAATGGTTGGATATGACAATTTAAAATTTTAATTTAAAAACCCCAAATTTATTATTCCGCAGTGGTGATGATGCCTTTACTTTCTCCGACTGTTGTGTGACTTTTGAAG
This sequence comes from Armigeres subalbatus, assembly GCF_024139115.2. NCBI lineage: Eukaryota > Metazoa > Arthropoda > Insecta > Diptera > Culicidae > Armigeres > Armigeres subalbatus. Next base: position 233,681,545 of record NC_085139.1, on the reverse strand, counting down.
TGTTATTATAAAGGGGTGCTGCCTGAATAGTAGTCCAAATTTGTTTATAGTTGATAATCAATTTTAATGCTTACATCAACATGTCCAGCATCTGTAGCACTTTATTTCATAAACACTCCTTTTTTGCTCCGACCGCGGTCATTGCTCTGGTTCTATTGTTGCACTTTTTGTGCGAATCACCGCACAAAAGTAGAGCGCAAGAACCAACGGCACCAGACGGCGGTCGTAACGAAACTCTGAAATTTTACTGGGTTGGTAAAGAATTGAAATTTTCAATGTTTTTACATTTATAATCAATATTTCCAATGGACTTAAAAAAATGCTGGAGAGTTTCCGATTCGATTGATAATAAAATCTCGAAAATCCATTAAGAAATAAAGGAGCTATTAACGTTTGAAATCTTACATGATTTCGTGACGGTCTCGAATTTGGAAATTTTCATTCCTGTATCCGAGTCTTCCCCTTAGACGTAGTTTACGTCAAAAAATATCGAGAATGAAAACAATGTAAAACAAAGATTGTTTGCATACCATCGTTATAATTTGTGGTATTTTTAATTATGGCTCTTTAAAGTAAGACATAACAAAATAAAAAGGTGCCACGTTCCTAGTTTTGATAAAACTTCTACTCAGTGAATCCAAGAGTCAATTCCCTATTAATGTCTTGATGATATTTTCTACTGGTTAATTCCTACCTAGCTATGTTTAAGCGTGGCTACGACTCATCATCATCAGGGAACGCCTCAGAAAAGTATTGCCGCATAGCAGAGATCATTATCACTGATGAAAAGGACCTCTACCTGTCTGCACCACCATTCAAGGCTCCAAGATACGATGTCCGTTGAATCACATGCACATGCGTAAAATCAGTGCATCAATGCCGGATTATATGTGACGCGGCATTAAACAAAAAATAGTCAACATGTGATATCACCACGACAGGATATGTCTCTGATTGCCATATCAGTGCTAATGACGTAAGCCCACCCATCGTGGCAAGATAACATATCCGAGGGGAGGGAATTTCAAGAAGTTTGATATCTATATTGATAATGTTCCATTGAAAAATGTTTTAGGCCACCTATGACCCCTCGAGGAACCTGTTCTGGAATCGCCAATCGAAGGTTTGCACTTCTGATGGACCAAAAACAATAAAGATCAATCTGCTGATAAAATTCCAAGAAGTTTGATACTCAGATTGCGGATTACCTACCGAAATCAACGACCAATATCATCTAAGTAAGCCTTGTCCCTGGAAATCAGATTCTCCGGACATCAGAGTGGCCGGATCGGTCCATCCCTATAACAACTTGATAGAAGAAGTTTGAAGATTGAAAATTGCCTGCGATATAAGCAGTTTAGTTTTGTGGGTACCCTGCCGGCCTGTTAAGGGTGTTTTTTCCGGCCACACAACGGTTAAAAAAAAGAAGAAATTCACTCATTCGGTTTTGACCATGGGAAAAGTACACGGTCGAACATATTAAGCGTGGGATCTAAATGTCAATGAAGAAAAAATACATACGATTTGACAGTTTGATACCACACATGTTTCGGACAGCAGAACAAAGGGAACCGAAGCGACAATCTTTATCTAGTAACTAAAATATCTTTGCGAGACCCTAATATGCTAATATCCATTATCTAACTAAGGGCATCTCTTTGTATAACCATAATATATTATATCAGATTGAACTGTACTTCTTTGTAGTTTTTTTCCCGAGCCGTTCTTTTTATTCCAATTTTTAAGTTGCCTAAATCTTATTTCTTCACTGCAGGAATCTTTTTAAAGGTATAAAAAAAATGCATTCTGGGAAATGTTATAGAATCGTTCTTAGGGTGTCAGATTTACCCCCACCACCCCTACAATTGTATGCCCCAGGGTCTGGCAATGATGTTTCATAAGAAAACAAATGAATGTCTATACTGCTGTTATACTCATAACTGTCCCATATACATGAGAATCTCAGCAAACATGGGACAAATATGCGCATGACGGCAGTAATGATACATTTTAGGGAATGTTTTTCTGGGATGAATTATGGGTATCGATATATTTCTTTAAACTAAGGGACCCTCCTTAGCCTTGCGGTAAGATGCACGGCTACAAAACAAGACCATGCTGAAGGTGGCTGTGTTCGATTCCAGGTGTCGGTCTAGGCAATTTTTGGATTGGAAATTGTCTCGATTTCCCTGGGCATTAAAGTATCATCGTGTTAGCCTTATGATATGCGAATGTAAAAATGGTACCTTGGCTTAGAAACCTTGCAGAATAACTGTGGAAGTGCTTAATGAACACTAAGCAGCGAGGCGGCAATGTCCCAGTGGGGGATGTAATGCCAGTGAAGAAGAAGAAGACTAAGAAGTATATATTATTGTGGGGAATGGTTGCTATCTATCTTTGATTTGCAAGTGATATACTGCCGTGAATCGCATATCTGTCCCATCTTTGCTGGGTTTCCTATTCATATGGGGCAAATATGCGATTCACGGCAGTATATTGTAATGATATTGTTATTTGCGTACATTGTTCCAAAAAGATGAATCCAAGCGATGATTTTTTGGTTGTGTATGAAGGATTCAAAACTTATTCATCCCAGGAGAAATGTGTCCTTCCTAATTGGATGCGCTTGCACCGAAGTCCTTGACCTAATAACCTTATTCGCAAAACTGAATGAGTATGCATTTTACTTTGAGCAGCAGGAGCCGCACATCTGGTTCAAGATCTGTACCGAATTTATTTATAGCAGCCGGTGATGCCAGATATGATATGATATGAGATATAAGAACAAATTTACCAAAGCACACAGTATAATGACTGGTATTCATTGCTTTCACACTTATTTTAAAATAATTGAATAGTTTTAAATTAGGTCATTTAACTGCAATGTGCAGCCGATTTGGAAAGGTCATTTAAACCAAACCCTAGGTATAGTAAGTTAGTAATCGGAATAGTGGTGCACAATAATACAATATACAAAAATCACATGGCATCCCTGATATCAATCTATTCGTCGCTGCTTGATGCCTTCATGCAAATCCAATGCTCAACAACCCATCAATAATGAAGGTATGAAGTAAAACTATTACAACGGTCCTTACCCACGCAAAATTATCACAAACAGATAGAAACCCTAGCGGCCCACCATGGAGACCTACATGCAGCACACTGAATCCTTCCCCTTGTGTTATGTAACTTCCGCTTGACTTGCTGAAGCCTACCTCTTCATAATCGATATCAGATACCTATACTAATGAATGACTCAGTTCAAAAGGCTTATTGCTTCAATACTTACCCTTCCGATGGTTATAATGGCACCATCATCCCCAACGTAGAATCCGGGCCGTCCGGATGGGGTCTGATTGGCACTACCGTTGCCCTCGCTGCCATTGCTACTACCGCCCAATCCGCAACTGCTGTTTATGTCCTGCTTCAGGCCCTGATAACCCGACTCCAGCTCCGTGTAGGACATTATTCAGTCACACTCAACTTTTTGCAATTATTACTAGGAAATTGAGTCTGCATTCACAACTATTACTTCTAATGGAATTGAGCAAGACACATGCCATTAAATGGGATTTTAGTAATCATTATCATCGCCCAATGAAAGCCAGGTATTAAAAATTATGATACTACGACCCACACTTGACAACGCGACCGATTTCTTTACTTTCACAAAACACTGATTTCCCCATCAAATCGCAACTGTACAGCACCAATTTTTACATCAATTATTAGAGCAAACATTCACGCATTCAAATTAATTCGACTTTTAAGCTACAAATCGACGGCACATTTTTCACTTACATAAATCAACAACAGTTCGTCAAAATCTTCGAAGAAAAATTCCGACATCTTTGTTTTACACTCCACTCTGTCGTCGTCGTCGTTTACCTTTTCCTTGCGATTCCCATCAGGAAGGATGACATTCGTTCCATCAGAGGTTTTTTTGCTTCCGCACTCCTCTTTCGGCGCACATCCTATTGTTTAGCCCATCGCCAGATCGTAGCCAGGATGTCCTGGGCTATATTTTTTTTCATACTGCGTTTCAATGATGACAGCGGTCTATGTCTATTGATGATGATGACACCGCGCTTGTCACCGGGTCGGCGCAAGCCGATTAATGACAGCTTGACAACGAAGATGGCTGTCAATGAAACCAAACAACCTCAAACAACAAAACACACCGTAAACGTAAATAAATAGATACAATCGCGTCGCGAATGCGCCGATAAACAAAAAAAATCTCAAACGTTTCACAGTGTTGAGTGCGCTCTTCCGCGACCCGCGAGAACCACCGAGAAACAACAAAAAAGGACACCTCTGCCGATGCGTGGGTGGCGAAGCAAGTTAAAAATAAAAGACGAAACAAACAAGCCGGCTCCGTTGATGGCCAGAGAGGAAAAACCACGCGAAATAGGAGGCATAAATAAAACGAAAAACATCGCATGATTTCAGGGTTGTAACGCATTTTTCGCCTTTAGTCTCAAAAAGACGTAACTGTGATGATCTATTTGAATATTTATGTTCATCGATCGATTCAAAAAAAAATATTCAAGAAGTTTTTTCTGAAACATGTCCGTAAGAGGAACGGGAGATGGAGTACCTCCTTAAAACGGCATTGCAATTGAAAATGTTCGTAATTCTGCTCAAATCAACGGTTCTGGAATGTGGATGGTGAGGGAATTGCTGATTGCTGATGTGCGAACATAGAGTTCCATTCAACAGCGTGTCCCATCAATCTCTGGAGAAGCTAAAAGGCCGTGACGACTATGCGGCGTGGGCGTTCGGAATCCGGATGGTAATAATAAAGAAAGAAACCTGGTGTGCCATTGATGCTCCGGATAACGTTCAGATAAGTGATAACCTCTCGGACCGTGCTTTAGCGACGATTTGCCCGAGTATCGAAAGGTACAATTACTGGTCCAGGACGCTCGAACAGTCAAACAAGTCAAGTCTCCGAACGGTGTTCTAGGACAGCGGGAAGTATAGGAAGATTAGCCTGCTGCGGAAGCTGATGAGATGGAGCTTGAAGACTGTTCATCGGTTGAAGAGTATGTGTTCACAGTTGTTTTTCAATTGGGTCCTAAAATGAAGAATCGATGTTCGATTTTCTTTCAGAGAAGGACGAAGTTAATCATCCTGAACGCGCCAGTATTTCTTTTGACCCAAAAATCGAAAGGAACATTGTTTAATTTGAAATTAAAAAATAGATGAAAAATGCTTCCTCGACATTTTCAGTCTTGTTTGACATACGGAATAATATGATTCAATCGCACTACCAAAACACCGCAGGGCACTTGACTCATCCTTTGACAGTTAATATATGGGCCTGACGTTTTGGAATGATGGTTGTTCGTTCTGAAATGTTGCACAGGCCAAAATTTGCCTCAAAATGTATTAAACATAAAAATATTATTTTTACTGATTTATACTTTTACCAGAATTTTTATAACATCAGTTCGAGTATTCTTGACCGATGCACTATCGTTTGCAACCATAAACGAGGTAGGACTTAAGGACATTGTTGTGTCACCCACACTGAAACATCTATATGATTGTAAATACCTTGGTCAAACTAGAGTCCTATAAGAAGAGTAACGTCATGTGCCACGTTTGACAGGTCTCCTGCTCGTTTGGAACGCGCATTTGTATGGAATTGACAGACGATTCTGTTCCAATTCTGACACTTGACGACACTGTTATTATAGTCACTGTAGGTCAAACCATCTTGTCATACGTCAAAGAAGCGTAACACACGTAACGCTTCAAGCTAAGAAGATGATCAAAAAATAAACTAAAGGTCTCTTTCATCTGGACCAGCCATCAGAACAGACGTCTTTTTTATTAACTGGCGACGAGGGATTTTTTTTGAACCATTTGTGAATATTAATTCAAAGTAGTGCAAAGTTAGCTTGTGCGTGACTGTACGTAGTGGCAGTAAATGTGCTAAAAAGTGGATTCTCGATAACAACGGTAGTAAGAAACGCCGGCAAATATATCGACGATCGCAAACGGCTGGCGACATTTTGTGAAAACGGTGCCATCTTTTTCTCAACGGCGTCGGTGAAGCACGCCGGGGGCGGCTTTCGAGAGAGTGCTCTAGTTCCCCATAACAACGACGGTATCTATTAACCTCGCGACGAAATCTGCTCATCGAGTCGAAATTTCCCACTGTAACGACACTGGACGGCGACAGAAGCACCGATCGATACAAAAAGTGCGGTTCTTCTGCGAGTTGGTCGTCAAGAGCGCCGGATAAATCAGGCAGAGGCAGTTATTTCGTGGTAATCGTTCAGTTTGCAGTGGATAGAAGGCGTTTTCGTCGGAAGGTTAGTAAGCTAGAGGTAAATTACTTCTGAAAAAGCGTTCATTTTGTGGGGTGGGTGATTCCACTTTGTTTCTTTGTTCCTTAGTGCACATGGTGCAAGACAAAAGCAGAAGAATCCTTTGGTGATTTTAACCAATTGTTCCTTTTATCACAGGATTGAGACATTGTTTTGAAGTGTACTAAAAGTGTTTTCTTTCAATCCTTAGATCTCAGACAATAGAGGAAGTGTTCGTGCTACCAAGGAAGTATCAATCGTGGTCCGAATAATACGACTCCGCGTCGTTTTCGGAGAACACAGTGTAGGGTAACTGCGACAATTGTCGGCACGGGCAAAGGCCTAGGCAAAAGCCAATAGCATCTGAACGGGTAAGTCGTTTTGATCCTTTTATTGCGCGAGCCTATAATTGAAGAATATTTATATTTCTTTTGTTCATTTTATTTATTTTGTTCATTTTATTTCTTTTATTCATTTTATTTCTTTTGTAAAGAATTAAACATGTTTGCAAATCAAATCCCAGGCGGCATGGCTTCTAGTATTGAACCATACCGCAAGGGAACTTCCTTCTCAGACTGGGTTGACCGTCTGCAATTTTCTTTTGAGGCAAATGAATTGTCAGAAGTACAAAAAAAGTCGCATTTCATGAATTTGTGTGGACCCTATGTTTATTCCCAGTTAAAACTAGTGTTTCAGCAAGGAACATTAGCGACAGTTAATTACGCTGAAATTGTAAATAAATTGAAACAAAGGTTCGACAAAACCGAACCAGATTTAGTTCAGCGATTCCGGTTTAGTCATCGCGTCCAACAACCAGATGAGTCAGCCGAGGATTTCGTCTTGGCGGTAAAACTCCAAGCGGAATTCTGCGGTTTTGGCGGGTTTAAGGACATTGCTATTCAAGATAGAATTCTGCATGGACTTAGAGATGAGGCATTGAAGCAAAGGCTTCTGAATGAAGAAAACTTAACCCTTGAATCTATGGACAAATTCATTACAACATGGAATATAGCAAAAGACAATGCGAAAACTATTAACACGGGGTTTCCTCAGGGTTCTCGGATAAATCAACTGCTTCAGGTTTATAATACGGCAAGGGACAGTCCGGTGGGAACACCGGAGCGCCCAAATCAAGTTCGGATACCAGTTAGGGAAAGATTAGGTTTCCAGCCCTACAGACAAAACAACCGGAATACACAACCATACAGTAACATAAGACGTACCCAAGATTACAACAATCATGCACAAAAGACAATTAGATTCAATTACCGGAACAATGACAGACGTAGGACAGACTACTCTAATATGACGTGCGATTTTTGTGGGGTCAAAGGACACATAAAAAGGAAATGTTTTAAATTAAAGAATATGAAGAGGGATGCGGTAAAGTTCGTGGATGTTGCGAAACCGGGTACGAGCGCAGAGAAAAACCTGAGCACCTTAATGGGCAGAATGTCGACGATTCAGGGAGCTGACGATGACAGCGATGATAATGAATGGAATTCAGGTGATTTGCAGTGTATGTGTGTTGCGTCTCTCAATAGAATAAGTGAACCATGTCTTATAAATGTCTCAATTGATGATCGTTTGGTACAAATGGAGGTTGATTGTGGTTCTAGTGTAACTGTTATGGGAAAATCTCAATATTTTTCGTTATTCAAAAAGCCCTTAACTATGAGTGATAAGCAACTACTAGTTGTCAATGGATCAAAACTAAAAATTGAAGGGGAAACAAATGCTTTAGTGAATCTAAATGGATTGAAAATGAAAATGAATCTTTTAATTTTAAATACTGATTTTAAATTTATTCCCTTATTTGGCCGAAATTGGCTTGATGTTTTCTTTCCTCGATGGAGGAACAATTTTCTTAGTGATCAAATGGTGAATAGGGTAGATTCAGCGAACAAAGAGTGTATTATTGGGGAAATTCAAAGCAAATTTGCGAAAGTGTTTATGAAAAATTTTTCAACGCCCATTAAAGATTTTGAGGCTGATTTGGTGTTAAAAAGTGATGTTCCTATTTTTAAAAGGGCCTATGATGTACCCTATCGGTTGAGGGGAAAAGTCCTGGATTATTTGACAAAATTAGAAAAAGAAAATGTGATTACACCGGTAAAGACTAGTGAATGGGCATCACCAGTTGTTGTAGTTATGAAAAAGAATAATGAAATAAGACTCGTAATTGACTGTAAAGTTTCTATAAATAAAGTTTTAATACCAAATACTTATGTTAAAAGCAATCGAAGGAGCTGTTGACTGTGCTATCACTTTTCACTTGGTAACGTCTTCATCAAATATTGATTATTAATAAACAAGCTCTTCAACTGATCAGACGTGTCTTTTCATGGTTGTCTGCAAGTCGCCCTAATATCTATAGGTTGTGGGCCCAGCATATTGTTCCGATTAAAGAAGTGGAAATGGCGTCTACAGCTCAGAAAGCAGGAATTACGTAGTTTTCTGGGGAGGGTTTTTATACCTGGCTATTCCGGTTTGAAACCCAATTGGATGCGCATTGAGTAAAAAGCCGATCGTTGACGAACCACCATCAAATGAAGCTACGGCGGAAGAAAAGGCAAGCTACCAGGAGCGGGATGAAAAAGCCAAAGCCTTGATTGTATCCTATATTGCTGACAGTCATCTAGAACATGTTCGGGATATGAACTCGGCCAAAAAGATGTGGGAAAGTTTGAAGAGGACCTTCGGAAAAACTGGATTTGCTGCCTTGAATTTCATCCGACGTTGCCTACATAATCTCAAGATGCCAGAAGGAGGATCGTTGAAGGAGCATTTTTGCAAGTTTGATGAACTTATTCGCCAACTCAAGAACGCAGGATCGGAGATGTGTGAAAAGGATGTTATCAGTCAGCTGTTTATGACACTACCTGCCGTGTATGATACAGTTACAACTGCTTTGGAAAATCTGAAAGACGAAGAACTTAAAATAGATGTTGTGAAAGCTAGATTATTGGCGGAGGAGCAAAAGAGAGCTGGAAGAGAAGAGGTTCATGAGCGGCATAGTGAAGTTGTTTTGGCCGACAAGTCCCGGCGAATTGGAAGAGACGAAGACTATGGAACCAGTCATGGTGAAGAAAGGTCTGGATTGTACAGAGGTAAAAATAGAGCGTTTCCGGGAAAGTGTTTTGGATGTGGGGAATTTGGACATAGGCGATCTGAATGTTCAAACATGATTGAGAAAACTGGCAGAGCACATGTAGCTGAGATACCAATAGATCGGGAAGTTGCACTGATGATGACAGAAAGCGAGAAAGCGGGAACTGAAAACGAGTTGGAGTGGATTATAGACAGCGGTGCCAGTCGGCATATGGTCAATGAAAAAGATTTATTTGATGTACTTGAAGACTTACCAGAACCTGTGAAGATCGATTGCGCAAAGGATGGTGAAAGCATGTGGGCTACAAAAGGTGGCACTGTGTCAGGAAGATCAGTAATTCATGGAGAGACTATAGCATTTAAAGTAGGAGAAGTTGTGTATGTTCCGAATCTTACGTTCAATCTCTTATCACTGAGGAAGCTAGTGAAGGCTGGAGTGACGATTGATTTTCAAGCTGAAAAGGCAGTTATGATGCAAGGCAATCGTTTAGTGGGTGAAGCTAAAGTTAGAGGAAATTTGTACTATTTTCGGATGTGGAAGAATAAGAAAGATACTGCTCTAATGTCAAAATTGAATTACGAAAGTCAAACTGCGTTATGGCACCAAAGGTATGGACATCTAGGATTCAAGAACTTAGAAAAGCTGAAGAAATCTGCAATGGTCGTTGGTCTAGATTCGTTAAGAAAATGTGAAGAATTTTTCTGCGAGCCCTGTATGGAGAGTAAGTTGGTGCGATTGCCGTTTAATGGATCGAGACCGGCGACGAGTCGACCTTTAGAAAGAATTCACACGGATGTTTGCGGAAAGATAACACCTCCTACATACGACGATAAAAAAATATTGTTAGTTTCATCGATGATTTTTCTCATTACGCTGTTGTATTTCTGATGAGTAACAAGAATCAAGTTTTCCATTATTTCAAAGTGTATGAAGCTATGGTTACTGCCAAATTTGGAAAGAAAATCGAAACTCTGAGGTGTGATTTGGGTAGCGAATATTTCTCAAATGAACAGTTATTTTTTTATGAAAAACAAGGAGTACAGGTGGAATCCACAGTCGCATACACACCACAGTTAAATGGGGTAGCAGAAAGATTCAATCGTACTATAGTAGAAAAGATGAGAGCTATGTTAGTATCATCTGGTGCGCCAAAGACGTTTTGGGGAGAAGCTATTTTGAATTCAGTTTACGTAACCAACAGAAGTCCTTGTGAAGCTTTGAAAGATTTGGCCACGCCTGCAGAGTACTGGAATGGACAGAAACCTGATGTTAGTAAACTAAGAGTGTTTGGTTGCCTCGGATTCTCCTGGATTCCAAAGCAGAAACGCGGAAAACTCGATCCAACAGGACAACGGTGTGTAATGTTAGGGTACGCTCCAAACGGTTATCGACTAGGGGTTCGGGAAAATAAAAAATTGTTTGTTGCCCGCGATGTGAAGTTCAACGAGTCAGCATTTCCATACAAAGAAGATGATGTGCGGCCATCTGTAATAACTGTGTCTGATGAATTTCCAACAATGAAACAAACACCAATAAGTGTTCCTGTAGTAAATATTGTAACGAACGAGATAGACGGTCAGCAAAATGATGTCCCTACAGACGAAGAATATGTAGATGCAAATATCTCGGCACCCGAGGAAGAACAAGATGCACTCCCACCACAATTAAATGGGAACTCTCAAGAGGAGAATGTTCCGAGGTCTAGTGGTCGGGAGTGCCGGAGACCAGGTTGGTTGCATGATTTTGTTTCTTCCTATCGAGCTTTTTCTGCTGCTGTTAACGATTCACAGATTCCGTCAAAATATTCGGAAATTGAAGGTCACTTAAACCAAATTCATTGGAAACGTGCCGTTGAGGAGGAATTGATGTCTCTTGTGAAAAATAACACGTGGGAGTTCGTTAGATGTCCGGATGCTGTTTCACTGGTTCCATGTAAATGGGTTTTTACTATCAAAACAGATGCAGATGGAAATCCTGTGAGGTACAAAGCGAGGCTAGTGGCGAAAGGATTCATGCAGCGAAAGCACTTGGACTACGAAGAAACTTTTGCTCCGGTGGCAAAGCTTGCAACGATTAGGACTTTACTGGCATTAGCTAATGAATTCGATTTATCAATTTTCCAAATGGATGTCAGGACAGCATTCTTAAACGGCCAATTACGTGAGAAGGTTTACATGGCCGTTCCAGAGGGGGTAGCAGCAGTTCCAGGAGAGGTGTGTCTTTTGAAACGTTCATTGTATGGTCTAAAACAATCATCTAGGTGTTGGAACAATCGATTTAACGAGTTTTTGATCAGCCTTGGCTTCCGTCGTTCCCGCCATGATTATTGCTTGTATGTGAAGAGTGGAGGAAAAGATGCGGTATATCTTATCATTTACGTTGATGATCTTCTTATTGCTGGACAAGACACTGGAGCCGTGCGAGATATTCAAGATAAATTGAAACAAGAATTCGAAATGGCTGACATGGGCGAAGTACATCATTTCTTGGGCATCAAGGTTGAGCGTAATGTAGCAGCAGGTTCATTGTCACTTTCTCAAACGGGTCAAGTTGATAAACTTCTACAACGTTTTGGAATGGAGCAGTGTAATCCAGTCAAAACCCCAGCGGAACCAAACCTGCAGTTAAACAAATATGAAGGAAACAGCAAAAATCCATACCGCGAGCTAATTGGTGGTTTGATGTACATAATGATGGGAACCAGACCTGATTTATGTTATATTGTTGGATATTTGGCTCGATTTCAAGATGCAGCTGGCGAACCACATTGGCAACAAGCAAAACGTGTTTTGAGGTACTTACAAGGAACTAAAACTATGAAACTAACATACTACAAAAGAAACTATCAGCCTATTGTTCATGCCTTTGCTGATGCTGATTATGCAAGTGATGAAGTAGACAGAAAATGCGTTTCAGGATATTTACTAAAGGTTTATGGAAATACAGTAATTTGGTCATCGAAGAAGCAGCAGTCCGTTGCGATGTCGTCAACAGAAGCAGAATATGTGGCCATGAGTGCCTGTTCCAGTGAAGCTATTTGGTTGGGAGGGCTGTTGAACGATTTACTGCCAACTAAAACAATCTTTCCAATACCAATTTCGGAGGATAATCAAGGTGCAATTGCTATGTCCAAAACCGAAGAAACGAAACGAGTTAAGCACATTGATGTAAAATATCATTTTATTCGTGATGCTGTGAAACAAGAAAAAATCAAGATCAATTACGTGCCAACACACGATCAGGAGGCAGATATGCTGACCAAATCTTTGCCTTCCGCTATATTTCAAGAATTTCGAAAAAGGATCGGTTTATTGTAATATTTCAAGCAAGTCAACAAGAGGGGGTGTTAAAAGCAATCGAAGGAGCTGTTGACTGTGCTATCACTTTTCACTTGGTAACGTCTTCATCAAATATTGATTATTAATAAACAAGCTCTTCAACTGATCAGACGTGTCTTTTCATGGTTGTCTGCAAGTCGCCCTAATATCTATAACTTACCCTTTACCTTTAGCAGCCGACTTGTTCGCTAAATTGGCAAATTGCAAAGTTTTTTGTACGCTAGATCTGGAGGGAGCTTATACACAGCTAGCATTGACTGAACGTTCTAAGAAATTTATGGTGATTAACACAATCAAGGGGTTGTTCACATATAATCGTTTACCTCAGGGGGCTTCCTCAAGTGCATCGATCTTCCAACAGGTTATGGATCAAATTTTAGAAGGGATTAAAAATGTTTATGTTTATCTTGATGATGTACTCATAGCAGGTGAAAACTTGGAGACTTGTCGTGAAAAATTGTTTCTTGTTTTGGAAAGACTCGCAAATGCAAATATTAAAGTAAATGTTGAGAAATGCAATTTTTTTGAGTCAGAATTGCCATATTTGGGCCATATTCTCAGCGAAAACGGGTTACTACCTAGTCCAGACAAAATTTCAACCATACAAAGAGGAAAGGTTCCTAGAAATGTGACTGAGCTAAAGTCATATTTAGGCTTGATCAACTACTACAATCGTTTCGTGCCCCATATGTCTATCAAGTTATTCCATTTGTATAAACTATTGAAGAAAAATACTAAATTTGTTTGGGACGGTAATTGTGAAAAAGCGTTCCAAGAAAGCAAAAACGCACTGGTTAATACCAGTTTTTTAGAATTTTATGATCCATCAAAAGACATTGTAGTAGTAACAAAGACTAATTAAGACGGAACTGTGGAGCTCGTTCGAGGGACCACTTCTAGTACTGCATTTGGTCCCTCGGTACCCAAGTTTGAAGTTAAGATTTTTTATTCTGATCACCTACATTTTATCCACCTTCTATTGCAGTAGCCTATGGGTACGAGTCAATGTTTGTAATGATGCCTTCAAGATTGTTTTGAAACGTAATATGAAAGAAAAATCAGGAATACCTAATGGAATTCTGATTTTTTTTTCTAGAAAATTATGGATGATCAAATTGGAGTCGCTCGAAGAAGCAGGAATATACAAGCTATGAGAATGAGACACTGTATATAAAAGCTTCTTTAGCAGCAAACAACCTATTTCTGGCCGAGAATTATAGATTGTATTCTGTATTATACTTAATATCGTTTACATAATACCTATTATGTTTTAACTTAAAAAGGTAAATTAGTTAGAAGTAAAAATAATATTCAGAATATCTCAAAGTGCTGATTGGAAAACACAAGTATGTTTTCTCTCTAAATAATGATTCCAATTTCGTTACTGGATAAATGTTATGGATTATAAAGTGGTGCATGGAAAAGAAAGTTGGATGTCTATTAGACCTATAGACAAAGCGCGGTCTTTCGTGTTCAAGCTATCAAATCATTCGAAGCAAAGAATAAATAACCATTACAGCTGTAGACAAGTCAGTTTACAATTCATTGTTTTATAAATTTAAAGCTTACTAGAATAATTTATGGTAATAATTGCATGCCTTCTTCGTAAAATTTATTGGTCTTCGGTGGTGGTCTGTATTAGACATAAAACTCATTGATGTGGAACTAGAATCAGGAAAAATTACAGGGATTAAGTACCATTAACGTGGTCTCTCTGGGCTCCCAGATGTGTGAGTCAGTCAGAACGAATTATTAAATTCGCGGAGGCTTCGCTGGCAGTTTTGGACGAAAATTTGACGATTCCACAAAACTTTACGGTGGGAATTCTTATATGAATAACACAAAATGCAAAGTGCTATAAAGTGCGACTGATATTACATTGATATTATGAATATCTCTTTAGTATCCTGGTCATCAGCCCTGAAAGATAAAAGTTAGTTTAAGAATGAATTCTGTTTTCTTTTTGAATGTTGCGTAAATGTTATGATTTACCAAACAACCATCAACAAGTAGCCTTAGCAACAATGAGGTAGTATTAGTTGCTCAGTTTTTACTACAAAGCAAGGTTATTTCAGAAATGGTTATGCAACTTTTTGTTCCAGTACTTCATGAGCGTAAAAAAATCGGACTGTTGTATGGGACATGAACGTCTTAATTAGTCTTTGGTAGTAACAGACGCTTCAGGCTATGGCCTAGGAGGAGTGATTGCACATGTGATAGAAGGCATCGAAAAGCCTATTAGTTTTACTTCTTTTACGTTAAATGACGCGCAAAAAGGTTACCCAATTCTTCATCTGGAAGCTTTGGCCTTGGTTTGTACTATTAAAAAATTCCATAAATATTTATATGGGCAAAGGTTCATTGCTTATACTGATCACAAACCATTGATAGGGATTTTCGGCAAAGAAGGGAAAAATTCCATATTTGTAACAAGACTCCAACGATACATACTTGAACTCTCGATTTACGATTTTGAAATACGGTACAGACCTTCTGCAAAAATGGGAAACGCGGATTTTTGTTCGAGATTCCCATTAGAGCAGAAGGTTCCTATTGAGTTAGATCATGAGTTTATAAAAGTATAAACTTTGGTGATGAATTACCCATTGATTTTGCTTTGATTGCCAAATGGACAAAGGACGACGAGTTTTTACAACAACTTATGAAATATTTGCGTGATGGATGGCCAAAAAGTTGGATAAATGTCTTATGGACGTTTTTGCAAATCAAACTGATTTGGAAATTGTTGAAGGGTGCGTTTTGTACCAGAACAGGGTGGTAATTCCACATAAAATGCAAAACGGAATTTTGAAGCTTTTACACGCCAACCACGCAGGAATAGTTAAAATGAAACAATTGGCAAGAAGGCAAGTGTACTGGTTTGGCATTAATAAAGACATTGAAAAGTATGTATCGAATTGTGATGTATGTGGAAGTATGGTAATAGTACCAAAAACAAAAGTTTTATCCAACTGGAAACCTACTACAAGACCCTTCAGCCGAGTTCACATTGACTTCTTTTATTTTTCTCACCACACTTTTCTACTGATTGTTGATTCTTTCTCAAAGTGGTTGGAAGTAGAATTGATGAAGAAGGGCACGGATTGTGCAAAAGTGGTGAAGAAATTGGTAGCTTATTTTGCTAGATTTGGTTTGCCAGATGTACTGGTATCGGACGGTGGTCCTCCATTCAATTCATTCTCATTCACAGCATTTCTTGAAAAACAGGGAATAAAAGTTTTGAAAAGTCCAGCCTATAACCCCTCCAGTAATGGGCAGGCGGAACGGCTGGTGAGAACTGTTAAAACAGTATTGAAAAAGTTTTTATTAGAACCAAACTTGCAAGATGTTGATTTGGAGGATCAGATAAACTTATTTCTAATGACAACTTCCCTCGGAGAAAATATTTCTTTTTAAGCCAAAAACGATTTTGGACCTTTTGAATCCAAAAAAGACTTATAGAAATTATTTACAAGTACCGCAAACTACAAATATAAATGATGACAAAAATGTGTCTAATATGCCGAGAAAGTCGAATGACTGCTTAGACACACTGACAGAAGGAGATACTGTATGGTATCGAAATGTTCATCATCATTTACCGAATAAATGGATAAAGGCAACGTTTCTCAAACGTTTTTCTATTAACACTTTCCAGATAGCAATTGGAAGCGCTCTCACCATGGCCCACCGAAGTCAGCTTAGGTGCTACAAGGGGCAAACTCCGCAGCCGAGACAAAACGTGTGGCTGGGAGTCGGTACGGGTGGTAGAGATGCTACGGTCGAAGAACGAACTGGAATTGAAGAACGAAACCAAGAGGACACCGAAGAAGTTAACGCTGGAAGCGGCTCTGATGATGAACCATTCAGGGGATTCCCTATGGTTCCGGCAAAGGCCAGAAAGCGAAACGCGACTTCGGCGGACTTGCCGAACGTGTGTCTACGGCGATCGAAGAGGGTCCGCAAGCGAAACGAAGATCCGGAGTTCAGTTATTCGTAGAGTATAAGTTCAAAGTGATGAATTATCGATAAAGTGAATTGATTTAGGATTTAAGTTCATTTGAAGTTGTTAAGTTTGATAAATGATATTTCAAGTTCGAATTTTTTGAAATATTAATACTAATGTATTAATTAAAAAGGGGGAACAGCTGTTGTGTCACCCACACTGAAACATCTATATGATTGTAAATACCTTGGTCAAACCATCTTGTCATACGTCAAAGAAGCGTAACACACGTAACGCTTCAAGCTAAGAAGATGATCAAAAAATAAACTAAAGGTCTCTTTCATCTGGACCAGCCATCAGAACAGACGTCTTTTTTATTAGACATCACATTTTGACGTTTAGCCCCAATTAGCGAACCCCCAACTTAAAAGCGCCCCAACTATAAAAAAAAAAAACAATTAGCGAAAGTTCACTGTAATAATTTTCCGGTAAATGCGATTACGAACTATTTTTTTTTTCATTAAAATGTACTGCAAGTCATTAAACTGCAATGCTTTTCAACTGCAATTTGATAGTTGCAACAGTTTTGCAGTTATAGGACCACTAAACTTCAAACTGATGTCAGACTCATTGACAGTAGCATGGTTGCATTGCGCTGCACATTTAGCGGCACTTTTATTGCATCTGACGCCGATTGACAACTGTTTGACTTCAGAATGCTTTGCAGTTATCGAACGGTATTCGTTAACTGAAAAGTAAACATGTTGCAGTTATCGAACGGCTACTGTACCGATCTATCAGTAAATTCGACGGATTGTCGACTGATGCAATTTACAGATCTGGTTCAGTTTTTCGGTAGACATTACCGAACAGTCAGTAAATTTGACAGCTTTCCTCTCAATGGCAATTCACAGATGTTTCGGTGGTTTTTAAATTTACCGAAACCATTATGCTACGTTCAGACAAGGCAAGTGAAATGAGCAAGTCGCTTGAATCGAAAGCGAACTGAACGTGTAAACACCTTAATTCATTTCACTTGAACGAAAAGAAAGTTGAACATGTTCAACTTTTGGCAAGTCAATTGAATTCAACTGAGTTGTTCAATTCACTTGCACTGTCAAAACGTAGCATTACCGACTGTTTAGCTGTTGAGAATTCGGTAATCGAATTACCGAAGTCGGTAACTTTTTCTAAAGAACCCCGCACATAGGATACATTTGCGTTGCGTTTGACAGTTTTCCCATGAGACATGTGTCAAACGCAACGCAAACGTATCCAATGTGCGGGGCTCTTAAGGGCCGATGTCCACGTAGTGGCTTTTTACGCTGCGTGTACGCCGGTTTCACGCAAGGTACCCAGCATCAAATGGAGCAATGCACACGCAAACGTGTGCACGACTACATTTGATGCTGGGTACCTAACGTGGACGCGGCGTGCACGCAGCTTGAAAAACGACGAGTGGATGTCGTTGATTCAATAGATGTAGTAAACTATAGAGGAACATTGTCGCTGCGGTTCCCTTTGTTCTCGTTCCCAAATATGTTAGGTACACAACTGTCAAAACGTACTGATTTTTCCTTCGTTGACATTTAGTGCCCTATCCTCGCCAGCAAAAGATGTTTCGCCAGTGACGACAGCGACAGTCTTCCTCTATAGTTTATTACCTCTATTGTTGATTCTCGTGATGGGACTAGCGAAGAGATATAAGCCAATGGTCATGGGCATGGACGCATCAGGTCGTGACGTTAGACTCTGGTTTTAGGACTGGCTGATCAAGTGGAGCAATGACAACGTCGTGTCCGACCCAAGCGGTCAAGAGCAAGGACAAATCAAACATGATATGTTTCAAGTGCGATAAGCTTGGGAACTATACGCGTCGAAACGCCCTCAGAAACCGAGTTTCAAGAACGAAAACTCGAACAACATATTGTCGGCGTAGCACCAAGTTAGAATTCGGAAGTCGGGACTTCCGAACCGAACTTTCTTCCGAAGTTTTATTTGTCAAACTAATTGATGCGTTGTTTAGCGCATCTTTAGGCAAATCCAGCGCACTACTTCCGAAGTTGGGAAAGTTGCCTGTATCTGGAGAAAAATCCAACTTCGGTATAAAAAGCGGTATAAATTTAATCCGGATACACAATATAATTATGGCCGAAAATCCAACAATGCTGAATCGAGAAAAACGAGGAAAAAAATTTCTATATGACTAATTTAATTAATTGATTGAAGTAGAAATTCATTTCATTGCCAAAAATATGTCAATTCTATACGTAAAGGTAGCCTCACACCTCGGGAATTTGGTCCGCGGATTTTTCCCCATGTATTTTTGCATATGCGATGTTTTCGGGATTTGAGCACGGAAAATCAAAATCCCGGCCCCATTTAAAATGCACGGGGGCCAAAATCCGGCGGAAAATTTTCCCGAGGTGTAAGGTAGCCTTAAATGGTTATATTACAGCAAATTTATAGATTAATTGAAAAACCATAGTGTGGATAGTTCAACAGTTGAATAGTTACTATAGTGTGGATGGTTCATGGTTAATCAATCTGCCCACCCCTGGTATTTTCGATGTTTTTATAACCGCGCGACGCTTGCGGTTGCCATGGTAATGGAAGTAAACAAGACGTCGTGATTCTATCCGTTACACTGCTAAAAAAGTTTACACACAAAAGACTTTGAAGTATGCTCTTTTGACTATAAAGTATTTAATTATGACTTCAAAGTACGCTCTTTCGTGGGAAAATGGGACTACACACAAAAAGGAATAAATATTATGCATAATTATGACTATCTTATATTCACAAATGAATAACATTTATGCATAAAAACAGGAAAGTGTGTAAAACTTATTCTTTTTATGCGTCAAATTTTACTCCTTTTGTGGGTAGTCCCATTCTCCCGGAAAAGAGTGTATTTCTGCCCAAAAGAGCATACTTTCAGCTGTGCGTGTAAGTTAGCAAGATTTTTGAATTTATTCCTGTTTCATTACTGAATTCAATATAAAAAAAAAATGGATTTCTACTAAATACTTTAACATATTTGCATTCTCGAAGCTCGTGGTGGACAATGGCCTCCAGTTTCAGTTCTGTGTTCAAAATTAATGGTGTGCCGATACTTGCACCGGTGGTAAGAGAGAAATTATGTCATCTTTTCAAAAAGGCAATTAAATTTTTATTCATGTACCGAAAATAATCCATACACAGTTGACCGATGAAGTGCGGGAAGAGGTTGTACGCTACCGAGCTGCGGCAGTAGAGCTTGAACAAAAACTTCAGCGTTTGAGGATTGCTCGGAGTACGCCGGGAGGGACTGAACATTATGCTGCAAAAATAATCGAAAGAGAGCCACAACAAGAAGTAAATTCTCCACGGGAGTCAATGTCTGACGGTTCACTTCTTCGACGAGGTTCATTTACTTTGGACGCACCTAGCCCGGGTCTAGGAAAGTTACCGCTATCCATCGGCGTTGAGGAAATTAATGACAACCCTGGCGACGACGAGTCTCCCAAACCCAGAATGATTCGCTCCAATTCGTACACCCTGGACAGCCCGAGCCCGCTGCTGATGAAACATATGCACAATCAAAGTTTAAATATCAAATGTTCGTCGTCGATGGGAGAAATTGAAATCGGAGGTGTAAAGTCTCATGTGAAGAAACTAGATTTTGGAGGTGGCGGTGAGCAGATCAAGAGCAGTTCCAAAATCTCCAGCAGTGCCAAACCGAAGTGGGTGTCCACGAAAAAGGTCTCACCGAAACCGATGAGTCCAGTCAAAAAGCACAAAAGTCCTTATCAATCCTCGGGAAAACTAGTTGTTGGGTGCAAGAAGAAAGCTAAGCCCGTAAACACTCCTCCATCTAAGGTATGCTATTCTAGCCATCGTTTAAGTCCTTGCAACGGAAATAGTTAGTTTGGTTTTTTAAAGTATTGATCAATTCCGATAATTTAACCTTTGAAATTTATTTATCTTCTAAGGCCAATTTCATCACCTCCGCTCTTAAGCGATGCTTACTCATACGCTTAACACTCATTTAGGAACTAAGTGAAGGTGAAGAAATCGTCCTTTAAGATTTGGTTTTTTTTTTGTAGCCCGGTTACTGGCCATTAACAATCTTATTTTTACAATCCTCATACATACCTATCATCTATATTAGTATATATCTTTAAACCACTTTTAACCTTTAATACAAACATAGGGATTTTGCAAATTGCTATACTGACTGTTTCAGATTGTTGATAGTTGTAGTACTAAACAACGCGAGCGTTCTCAAGAAAGTCCCATCAAAAAACATCGAACACCACTAGAACAGACACCGTTAAGCGATTGCCAGCAACGCATACTGGACATGCAAGCCGAGCACGAACGACGAGTCAAGGAACTGCTCGGACGGCAGGAGGAAGAACAAAGAAAATTACAGGAAAGCTTCCGCCAACAGCAAGAAGAGCTAATGAAAATGCTGCCAATGCCGCTAATGAATCAAATTCACACATCAACTCCTCTGCTGACAAGCCCAGATGAGTCTGTTGTTGATCAGGAAGAGGCTGCCAAGCCATCGTTCAGATCGCTGAACATCAGTTCGAAGGATTTTGCCAATAACAACGAGTCCCAGTCCAGTATTGGACATCCATCTTCGACCCATACTTTCGTATCCTCCGATGCCAGCAGGACAAGTTTGGAATTTGAAAACTCCGACGATCTGTACCGTACTTGCGAAAACAATGCCGTCAGTGCTCGTTCATCGCTCGGTGATGCAAACGGCAATACTCAATTTAATGACGTCCGCAGCTATTTAGAAACCATCGGTCGATCTCTTCAGGACGATGACCTTAAACAACTGTCTATTTTGGACACGATCGAAAAACCGTCGAATAAACAGACTCTCATCCGTCACAACGCTGCTAGTTTAATCAACGCCTATGCCCGAGGCTATCTCACTCGGAGGCTCTTCCAAACGGAGCATGTGCAGAAAATGGTGCAGGTGATCCGCGACACATTGCTCTTCGTATTGGACCTGCATCACGAGAAGCGACATCCCGTTCGAAGCCCGGCCGATCTTCAGCTCAAGCGTACTCTGTTGCAGCAGCTTACGTCGGCATGTTACCAACTGCACGGCGTGTTCTTCGAAACAAGTGCCAAAGAACGCATGGCGATCATACGACGGGATCGGGAAACAATGCGCCGTAAGCTGGAGAATCGTCCTCACACCGCTAGCTCGGTGGGATCTGGGCGATCGGCGGCTAGCAGCAGGACTGCTTCCAAAGGTCGTGGGAATGCCTACCGGAAACTGCAGATGTGCTCTTTGTAAGTATGATTAACTTCTAATTCTCGGTTATGCATTGCAGGAAAGTAGAGGCTATCCTTAAAGTTGGAATAAATTATTAATCAGTATTTTATTAGGAATTTACTGTTTAGACTTGTTCTGCATTATATTTAGTAGAATAGATATATCTTTGTAGTAGAGGAAAAATAATTGTTATACTCTCATAATAACCAAAACCACAGACCAAATAAACTAACACTGCTTAATAGACTGGCCCAGCTTAGTATGGGGAGAAAAAAATGTTGTCGAATTCCACGGGGCACCCCCCAGGATTGTGTCTTTTGGTGAGAAAATCAATCTCTGAAAATTTCAGCTCAATCGGTTGTTGCATAAGCTGGCGCAATTGATTTGAAGTTTGTATGGAGATTTCAGCCAAAATATATAGGAAAATACACCTCCGTCACTAATTCGATCTGAAAATTGTTTCTGATCGTTCGATTCAGCTCAGAATTACAAAAAAGGCACTGGGTATGTTACAGAACAATTTCACAGAACATTGTACTATGATTAAATGAACTTTTACTTAGCTTTCGGCTGATGTATTGAGAGCTGGATAGTGCAATTTTGGATTTATTGATCGAATCGCATCAGCCGAAAACTATATAAAAGTTCATTTAATCATCATACAATGTTCTGTGAAATTGTTCTGTTACATACCAACTGCTCTTTTTGCGATTCTGAGCTCAATCGAACGATCAGAAACAATTTTCAGATCGAATTAGTGACGGAGGTGTATTTTCCTATATATTTTGGCTGAAATCTCCATACAAACTTCAAATCAATTGCGCCAGCTTATGCAACAACCGATTGAGCTGAAATTTTCAGAGATTGATTTTCTCACCAAAAGACACAATCCTGGGGGGTGCCCCGTGGAATTCGACTACAATTTGTTTCCTGGGCCAGTCTACTGCTTAATCATTGTAGGCATGGGGTAAGTGTATCGATTTTGGTCACCTTTGTGCCTAATTTGACCAACCCTGACAAATGCATATTTTCCTAAAACTATAGATCAGTTTCAACATACGAAAAAGCATAAGGGATAAATCTCCTATTTGAGCTAATAAAACCCTCGAAAATTTGTTTTTTTTTCTTAGTTATGTAAGAAACTGGCCAAATTAGGAACATGGCCCAAACTGGTACAGTTCTTCTTCTTCTTATTGGGCATTACTGGTACATTTACCCTACTCATATTACTTTATCTTGTTCTAAATGTATCTTTTTGGGAAAAACAATGAAAAAATATATTGAGTAATTTTTTTCACTGATAGAAATAAGTTCTTTATTCACATTCAATTTTCCTAAGCACTTTTTCTATAATAAATCTGGTTTAGTATTTTGACGTGCCTCCTCAAAGATGGGTAGATTCTTTGTTTTCAAGTTTTAAAATTGTGTTTTACCTCATTACGGTATTCAAATAGTTGACCTATTCGAGCGTTTGATTGAAAATCTTACATTCATTTGCCAATTCGGGAAATGGACTAAGCTTAACAGTGCCTTCTATGTTTTGGGATGTCAATAATATTGCCGTAAAAATGGGCCGTAAAATGGAGTGACGTATAGAGAAGCGCCGTAAAAGAGGTTTTCTGAGTATATATGCAGAAGTAGACGAGATTGTATGTCATACCCCAGAAACCCATTGCCCAGAAAGTGATTCCCCAGAAATTAATTCCCCTGAATGCACTACTCCCCAGAAAACCATTCCCCAGAATACCACAATCCCCAGAAAGACATTCCCCAGAATGCCCCTATCCCCCGAAAGACATTTCCCAGAATGCCTCCATCCCCCGAAAGACATCCCCCAGAATGTCCTAATCCCCAGAATACCATACCCCAGAATGCACCATTTCCTAGCTCAAACTAAATACTTCGTAATTGCTTCATCCCGGGCAAATGCGTACTTTTAAAGAAGGAGTCATCTGCTCTTTTGCATTATCCCGGGCAAATGCGTACTTTTAAAGAAGGAGTCATCTACTAATTTGTCTTATTCCAGGTAAATACTACTTCTAAAAATGAAAATCATATATTCTTACGACCCATTGCATTTCATACTCTTTTCAACGATTATGCCAAACGGCTTTATGCCAAACGGCATTATGCCATATGGGCTTCCCCCAATATGAACAACGAGTATAATGGATTATATGCTCCTTCGTATTATATGTGAGCCCTAACAAACATATCAAATGAGCTCCATTCCGGGCAAATGCGTGCTTTAAAATAAGGCAGCATATGTCATTTTGCCTTATTCCGTGCAAATGCGTACTTCAATTTAAGTATTTTTGCATAGAAATATAGTATCTAGTATTTTGAATTTATAGAAATGACAGCGAAAAACATAGTTTCTTAGACTGATACCTTTTTCTGCGGAACGGGTCATTCTGGGTTTTTGGTTTCTGGGGTATGGGTCATTCGGCTTTTTTTTTTGGGGATGGGTCATTCTGCGGATTCTTTTTCGGGAAAATGGTGCATTCTGGGGAATATCATTCTGGAGAATTGGTCGTTCTGGGAAATGTAATTCTGGGAAATACCATTCTGGGGAACTGATTCTGGGGATTGGTATTCTGGGCATTGACATACAACCGTAGAGGTTGTAGGTCAATGCCCAGAATACCAATCCCCAGAATCAGTTCCCCAGAATGGTATTTCCCAGAATTCCATTTACCAGAACGACCAATTCTCTAGAATGATATTCCCCAGAATGTACTATTTCCCCGAAAAGAAATCCCCAGACTGACCCATTCCCCAGAAACCAAACACCCAGAATGATTCGTTCCCCAGACAAAAGTCTCAGTCTAACAAACTCTGTCTTTCGCTGTCATTTCTATAAATTATAAATACCAGATACTATATTTCTATTCAAATATACTTATATTGAAGCACGCATTTGCCCGGAATAAGGCAAAACGACATATGCTGTATTCTTTTGAAGCACGCATTTGCCCGAAATGGAGCCCATTTGATTTGTTTGTTAAGGTTCACATATAATACGAAGGAGCAGATAATTCATTATGTTCATTGTTCATATTGGGGGAAGACCATATGGCATAAAACCGTTTGGCATAACGACTTAAATGTCTAAAGGCCGTTTGACATAATTTGTTGGGTACCTCGAGGTCATTTGGCATAATGAACATTTGGCATAATCGTTGAAAAAAGTATCAAATGCAATGGGTCATAAGAATATATGATTTCCATTCTTAGAAGTAGATGACTCCTTCTTTAAAAGTATGCGTTTGCCCGGAAAAAAGGCAAACGAGTAAATGACTCATTTTTTTTAAAGTACGCATTTGCCCGGGATAATGCAAAAGAGTAGATAACTCCTTCTTTAAAAGTATACATTCGCCCGGAATAAGGCAAATAGTAGATGACTCCTTCTCTAAAAGTACGCATTTGCCCGGGATGAAGCAAAAGAGTAGATTACTCCTTCTTTAAAAGTATGCATTTACCCTAAAAAAGGCAAAAGAGTAGATGACTTCTTTAAAAGCATGCATTTGCCCTGAAAAGGGCAAAAGAGTAAATGACCGTTTCAAAAGTACGCCTTTTTCCGAAAGAAGGCAGAAGACTAGATGATCCATTTATTAAAAGATCGCAAAAGTCGAAATGTATATGATTTCTTTTCAACGCATACGAACCGAATAAGATAAATGACCTGATGATTCCATCTTTTAAAGCTCACGATTTCTCCTTATAACGAGGAAGCATGCACGCATTTGATTGGAAGAAATCCTAGAGTTTTTATGAATTTTTCAATTTGTATGCCAAATTGTCATTATACCAAATGGTCGTTATGCTAAATGTCCCTAAAATCATTATGACTATTTTTCTTGTCAAACGATCGTTATGTCAAATGGTCTTTATGCCGAATGTCATTATGCCAAACGCACTTATACCAAACGGACTTATGCCAAACGGCATTATGTCAAACGAGTATTTAGTATATATTTAGTATTAATACGAACTTTTTTTAGTGGTATTTAGTCAAATCTAGAAAATGGTGCATTCTGGGGTATGGTATGCTGGGGAATGTCTTTCGGGGGATGGGGGCATTCTGGGAAATGTCTTTCTGGGGATTGTGGTATTCTGGGGAATGGCTTTCTGGGGAATAGTGCATTCAGGGGAATTAATTTCTGGGGAATCACTTTCTGGGCAATGGGTTTCTGGGGTATGACATACAATCCTAACACAGCACTTTTCTATTTCACATACTATCTCTGCTTGCGCTTGGTGTATGGCAAACCTCTGTTGGAACAATTGTTCTAACATCAAGACATTCAGTAAATATTGAAGGGGGACCCGCCACCGCAGAGGATGCTGGCAACTTTGACACCAATGGAACAGTAAACGATGATGATCCTCTTACTTGCAAACAAAATGCACATGTCGTTACGAGGATCAACAGTACTCCTTCCAGCAGAAGCTCTCTAGGATCATCACCCCGTGAGACCCCGTCGCCTACTCTATCGGCCACGGTCGTTTCTCGATTAGTGCATCAGATGAAGCAAGCCATTGTGCCGCAGCAACAACAACACTGCCAACTGACCAGTAGGCTCCGTCCCAAGACCTCGGAAGCGGACTTGTACAGTGCCACGGCCTATCTCCGACGTACTCCATGGGATCAAAAATATTGCTAAGAATTTCTTTTATTTGTTAAGTCAGCGTTAATTCTAAATACTAGATTTTATTTTGATGTAAATTTAAATATAATTGTGCCTCGAATATCAGACTTCAACAATTATTGGTATTTCATAAGATCCACGAGAATGTGTAACAATTCATACTTAGGTTTTGAAGATTCCTATCGCACCCCTAGTGACAAACTACGTTTGACGACCATTTTTGTACGGATTCATGGTTTTAAGCTGTTCGGGATCATAGCGAATGTGGATTGGGGGCATTGCCGGTGTCATTTCGATTATGGCCGGATCAGACATGCATTGCATCTGTTGTTGCTCTGCAGCTTTGTTATTTATTGGAACACGCGAAACCAAATGCCTAGGTACAAAGTTCTTTTCCTTGAAGTCGAAATAGTGCTCATGTTTATAATTCTCTACCGTTTTCAGCAATGGTAGAACTGGTCTGTTCTTCGCTTTAGCATCCGATATTAGCTCATCTGCATATTTCAAGAAATGGTTGTTCTCCTTCTCGGCACTATTTCGCATGTACTCAAGTTCCGCATATGTGTCAGCTTCCTTCTTTTCGCGCGCCTCGATTTCATCGGCTTGATCAAGTAGCAATTTGCGCTGGGCATGGGTCTTGAATGTTTTATCTGTGACCTTACGCCGATCGAAGCCGAACGTCACGTCAACATTCTTCAAACGTTCGGCCATTTCTTTCCGTTCCAGAATTGCTTTCTCCTGCTCTTTCTTCTTTTGCCACTGCATTTCTTCCAAGTGCGCCTTGATACGTGCTGCTTTAACCTGCTTCCTTTTTTCCACCGCCTCGCGCTCTATTTCATCAGCCTTAGAATTTTTCTCATTTATTGCTTTCTCCCGGTTGCATTTTTCCTCTGCTAACATTCGTTTCTCTCGTTCAATAGAATTCTGAAGCAGATGCGAATTGTCGCGAAACTTATGCTTATTGACATGAATCTCCTTTCGTTTCTCTGCAATAGCCCTTTGACCATCGTTGTAGATTTGATTCACAGTTTCCTCGATATTTGCCTCCCGTTTTAAACGCTGTTCGCGCTCTTGTGCCATTTTCATAGCCTCCAGTGCATGTCGTCTTCTCGTCTCTTTCTTCCACTCCAGCATTTTCTTCTCGTGCTCCATATCCCGCCGAATCTCTTCCTGCAGCGCTTGATGTTGCTTCTGCTCTTGCTGTAGCATCACGTCTCGTATTTGTTTCATCTCCGCACGGTCGTATTCAATTTTCTCCTTCAGTTCCTTCTTGTAATAATCGAATCGTTTGCGGTCATCAATGTGGCGTTCTGCCTGCGATTTCATCCATCGGTTAGCTTGAGCAATATCCTGACAGTCTAACTGTTGGCGGCGGGCTTCATGTTGTGTTTCCTGTTCAACACGAAACTGTCGTTGGAACTCACGTGCTTTCAAAACTTCACAAAATTTAGCCGCACTCTCCAGCACGCGAGGACCTTCCTTTTCTTTCTGGATCATCTCTTCTGCCTTCTGTATCAGTTCTTTTCGCTTGATCTCGTCTGCCGCTTTTAGCTCGCGATAGTGTTTCTCATCTGGAAGTTAAATCAAGAGATTCAAATTAATAGCGCTGTTGTGTAAATTGTGTAAAAAAATCTTCAATTCACGATTTATATCTCAAAAAAAGTATACCCAATGTTAAGGGCTGTCCATACTGATCAAAACCAAGGATGCTATCGATCATATTCATAGGCTTAATTCAAAAAGGGTTGTATGGTGGACTTCTAGTGCGAAGGTTTTTTCACATCTCTGTCTAACAGTTCGATCTTTGAATTTCACTAATAACAGACCTGTACTGCCAATGATCGCATATTTGTAACACTCGCATTTTTGTTCATTTTGTAAAAAGCCTGTGAATCGTTCTGGAAGCTCAATTCATTACATCTAATCCCACAACAGTAAAATAGGCTTTACCATCTTGCTTACTGTCGTGAATCGCATATCAGTCCCATCTTTGCTGGGTTTCCTATTCGTATGGGACAAATATGCGATTCACGGCAGCTTATCTGTGGTAAATTGGAAATGATTGAGTTTGTGGGGAGGATTGACAAACGATTTACAAAATCAACCAAAATGCAAATGATACAAATATGCGATCATGGGCAGCATATCGCTAGTAACAGTAACTTATACTAAATGATTGAAATTTTGTTATCATTTAGGCTGTGAACCATTCCAACGATTCATTTAACTTTTAGTTAAAACTGGACAGCTCGATGGTTATTATAATAACCCTGTTCCATAGCATGGTTAGATTTGACAGTTCGATAGTTAAACTTTGTTCGCGAGAAAATTGGCGCCAAAAACATTTCGCTTCAAATAACTATCAATCTGTCAACAAAAAAATTTAACCACGATGGGAAAATAAAAAAGATATTTTAGTTACTAGATAAAGATTGTCGCTTCGGTTCCCTTTGTTCTGCTGTCCGGAACATGTTGGGTACCAAGCTGTCAAATCGTATGGATTTTCCTTCTTTGACATTTAGCTCCCCTATCCTCGCTAGCAAAAGATGTTCCGGACAGCGACAATCTTTATCTAGTAACTAAAATATCTTTTATTTCCCCCCACAACCATATCTTTTGTGCTTGGTTTCCTCCCCTATCCTCGCCAGCAAAAGATGTTCCGGACAGCGACGACAGCGACAATCTTTATCTAGTAACTAAAATATCTTTTTTTTCCTCTTACAACCACATCTTTTGTGCTTGGTTTCCTCATCACGCTGTTGTAAACATGTCAGAATATGCACCCAAGAAGCCATGAGTCTAGCCAACGACAATGATAAGTTAGAGTTCTTTCTCAAAATCAACACGCGCAACACAGTCATCGTTGTCTACCTGCCAGCTATTTAAGAAGAGTTATGGCCCGTTTACATATGAGCTAGTTCTAGCGGACAATGCACTTGTAGCCGGCACGGAGCGATCCGTTCATAAAAGCGCGTGGCTTAAGCGCCACTCCATTAAGGAGACCACGGCCCAATTTATTTTGCCCGGATGAGACTCTCTCAAGGCGAGTCCATTTAAATTTTCCCGATACGGATTTATGGATCGGTCCAGCCAGCAACAACGGAACGTGCCAAATTGGGTCCACCCTATCTTCCATCCATACTTTACAGTCACATCACACACTCAAAGAATCGGTGAGAGCCCACAAGAACCTAATACACTCTAAGCTTGAGTACCGCTCTCATCATCGGCGGACTATCTCCTCTCACCAACAACCATCAATGAGTTGGAAGCAACATAACACACCACAGTCAAACTCGCAAAGAGGACGGGACTCGACACTAACAAACAATATCGCGTTGTGACGTTAAACACAATCAATTAACTAATTGGCTAGGGAGACACATTGAAACATTTTATTTACTAACAACTGAAACATTTATTGTCTTAATACTAACAGGGGCACATGTTTGTTCGGGGTTTGTGTTCTGTTCGTTTTAGTGTTTGTGTTCATTCATAATTTCTGTCTCCTATAGACTTATGCAGGAGTTCATCGAATTCACTCACCCTACGGATTTTGACATTTGAGCGGGTCGTTTTCTCGAACAAAAGTTCATTTTGCGTTCATTATGCGACCCGCTCAAACGTCATAATTTCTTGGGGGAGTTCATTTTGCGTTAGTCTATCTTGTGTGCGGTTTCTCTTCCCTAGCTCTCTCTTTCGTTTGTGCTCGTGCTCTATGCTGTGTCTTAATGTGACGTCACTCTTAAACGCAGCGCAGCTGCTGACTAGTCTGCGCTCCTGCTACTTGATGTTATTTTTGGTGGTGGCGAAAACGGCTCACGCACGCATGTTTCACGGGTCCGTGATGGCGGACCCAAGCGGTCGTCGGTGGATTGCGACTCGCGAAAATTGTTTCAGCTTCTATTAGCACATTAGATGGCTCTTCAGTCTAAGACTGGCACAAAAAACGTTTCCTCCGCGGCGCCCTCCTCGGACGCCGCACTCCAATCAATAAAAGGGTTTGATGACTCACCGGTTTGTTTGGGCTTACTGACCCAGTCGATGACCTGCTGGTGGGGTCGACGCTCCCGGCTTGTTGACGCCGGCGATGACGCTTCTTAATGAAGCTGACGAGACGTGATCGCGATGGCGGTTGCTAGCCGGCGGTTTTACGGACCGGCTGGTGGATCTCGTCCACGTGGAAGTCCCCTGGCCTTCCCTCGGACCGATATGGCGACGGATCGGTCCGCTTCTAGCAGGTGACGATCGCCAGGAATATTTCGTCCGTCGGGGAGAAATGTCGCGCTGGGGTACGATGTGATTGCTGCGGGTGGGAAAATACACGCCAATCTTTCTCTTTATAATTGTTTCCTACTACCGCACACAATCTTGCAACGCACACTTAATCTTGGCCTATTATGCACAACGAAACATTACTAAACCAACGCGGACACTTCCAACTTATTGGATGATCACGGACGAAATGATCGAGCCCGTGAATCTTCAGATCAAGGAAGGTGGGCTCGGACTCAACCGGAAATACGTCATTTCCCGACTCCCTTCGTGTATGATCGTGACCTTATTGGTACGATGGACAATCCGACACGAAAGTTGTGCTGCTTTCCCTCTCCCATCTTATCCGAAAAACAAATGGCCTCGACCTAGGAGAGGATGGCTAATTCAAGACAAAATTTTCAAAAAGACTTATCTGCTTTTGTAAACAAAGATTCAAACGACGAATTGGCGAATCTGATAGCTCTCCGACGCAAACCAACACCATCAACAGGTAGCGGAAACCTTCATCTACCTATTGATGGTGTTGGTTTGCGTGGGAGAGCTATCAGATTCGTCAAATCGTCGTTTGAATCTTTGTTTACAAAAGCAGATAAGTCGTTTTGAAAATTTTGTCTTGAATTGGTTAGTGCCCGTTTGCCTACGTCGAGGGACAATTATGTACATTTTATTGGCGATTGAAAGATGCAAATTCTTACAATCTACCTTATACACCAAAGCTATTTACAAATTTATTCACAATTTTCCTGACTGCTACACACTATCCGACAAAACTAGCGCGATATTAGCACAATGTAAACAGGAATTGTCATCTGCTAATAGTGTTTACATTATGCTAATTTCGCGCTAGTATTGTCGGACAGTGGATTGTCCGCTAGAACTAGCGTATATGTAAACGGGCCATTAGTGTCATTCAAGAAAAGTGCCTAAGCGCACTGCTCTTGGAGGCGCGGGTAACCCCTCCAAGCAGCTTTTGCAGAGCAACGTGTTCTCGCCGTTGCCGCTTGATGACGCCGGCAATACGCCGAAAAAGAGATAAAAGCAGCAATCGCAGCTGCCGCAGGGGCAAACTGAGCGGGTGTAGAAGTGACCGCCTGTTTTCGTTAAGGGCGATCCACCGGATTTGCGGCCGAAAATCCGCCAGTTCATTGCAAAGGGCCTCAAGTGCACGTTCCGGCTTTGCAGTGAGGGAGTCAAGGTGATGCATGCCAATCCAGATCATCACAAATCTATCGTGGAGTTCCTACAGGTCTACAAGTATGAGTTTTACATTCATGAACTCACCGGTACGAAGCCGCTCAAGGCTTTGCTGCGAGGGCTCCTTGATATGAAGGAGGAAGAGCTTATCGCCGAGCTAGAAGGTAGTGGCCTCAAACCTGTCGCCGTCCACAAAATCGCTCGCCAAGACAGGGCGAGAAAATACCGAGACCAGCTTCACCTGGTCCATCTGGAACATTCACCACCTTCAAGGATTTGAAGCTGGTCGGAGTGATAAATTACACCGTCATCGGCTGGGAGCGACACCGGCCCGTGCATCGTGACGTAACACAGTGCATCAAATGTTACAACTTCGGGCATGGCACCCGAAATTGCCATATGGTCGCACGATGCAACAAGTGTGGCGAACTGCACCCGACGGATGAGTGCGACAAGATGGAGGTGGCGAAAAGCATCGGGCCACTACGAAAGGCTGTCAGAAACGCGCGGAGTTCCTGGAAATCCGAAGGAAAGCATCCAACAAAGCCCATCCGAAGAGGAACCGTGTTTCAGTGATCGACGAGATGAACCTTCCTGCTATCACGGCTCCCCGACGAGCGGTACCAGTACATCCACCGTTGCGGCCGCACAAGCGACTGGCTACAGCAACAGCATCGATTCAAGCCCCAGCACCACCAGCTCCATCCTCCAGCGAATGGCCCCCGCTTCCTCCTCCTGGATTCCGTAGGCAGCTGGAGAATCAAACTGGCCCGCCGGAAGAATCTGCTCCGCTCTACACCCCGGAGCAACTGATGCCCATCTTCTCCCGGCTCGCCACTCGGCTGCGTGGTTGCGAAACCCTATTCGACCAGGTCTTCACTCTTGGCATGTTCATCATTGAAAATGGATGCTAGGGTGGGCTTGGTCAACTGGAACGCTTGCTCGCAAAAGAGCAAAACAATTGACCTGAAGGATTACCTTGAGGAGAAGGAAATAGACGTGGCGTTAATCACTGAAACGCACCTAAAACCGGAGTCTGCTCCCAAGTTTCCATCGGCTGCCCTTCGGAGGGACATCGTCTAGCTTACGCGGAGGCAAGGCCAGTATATCATTGCCGGCGACCTAAATGCCAAACATCAAGCCTGGGGCAACATTCGCGGCATTCGAAACGGCACCATCTGGAGCAACGACATGGAGGAAGGCCACTACACGATCTTGAGCCC
Organism: Armigeres subalbatus; assembly: GCF_024139115.2. Taxonomy (NCBI): domain Eukaryota; kingdom Metazoa; phylum Arthropoda; class Insecta; order Diptera; family Culicidae; genus Armigeres; species Armigeres subalbatus. Next base: position 233,648,195 of record NC_085139.1, on the reverse strand, counting down.
GGATTCCCCCACTAGGCTGAGTCGGTCCGGTTTCCACGCAACCCTCGACCTCTACATAACAAACATGAACGACCACGTCTCGCAGCCGGTCGTCTACCAGGAGCTCAGCTCGGATCACTATCCGGTGGTGGCGGAAGTGGGCTCCTCGGTCAATCGGCACCAGCAGTTACGGCGAAATTACCATCGCGTGAACTGGCAGCGGTTCCAGCAATGCGTCGACAACACCATCGATTACGAGGTGCGTCCGGAAACGCCGGAAAGTATCGACCGCCAGCTGTGCGCCATCGAAAAGGCAATCTCGGTGGCCAGAGAGCAGCATGTCCCGACGGCTCGGCAGGTAAGCAACTCCTTAAACATCGATACACTCACCAAAGATTTGATTCGATTGCGGAATGTCACTCGCAGGCAGTTCCAGCGTACTGGACTGCCTGAGATTAAGGCACGCTGCAATCAAATCACAAAAATTATCAAGGTCAGAATGGTGGATCTCAAAAATAACGCCTTTTTGAATAAGATCCGCACTCTCCCAGATTATGCTAAGCCGTTCTGGAAATGACCAAAATACTAAAATCTAAGCCTCGGCCCATTCGACCTTTGATCCCACACTAGACAATAATGGCTCTAAGGATCGCTTGATAACTCCTGCAGAGAAGGTCGCTGAAATAGGTCGTCACTTCGTCAGCTCATACAATCTTGGGCAGAACATCGTCAGTCCACACGAAGCAGCCGTCAACGAGCATGCTAACAACATCCATTTGATTCCCAACGACTTCTCGGAAGAGTTGGAGATCTCAGCTGGCGAACTGACGGCCTACATCAAATCTTCGAAGAACATGAAGGCCCCAGGCTTCGACAGCATCCTGAATCTCGAGCTCAAACACATGAGTGCCCCGTTCTTTGAGCACCTCTCGCTGATCTTTAATCAGTGTCTCCGGCTCAGCTACTTCCCATCGACCTGGAGTCAGCGAAAGTCATCCCCATCCGGATGCCTGGGAAGGATCCTTCCTCCCCCAAAAGTTATCGACCCATCAGCCTTCTCTCAGGGTTATCCAAGCTATTTGAAAAAGCTATTCATTATCGGTTACTAGAGTCTGCCGAAAATCTTAACATCTTGTTTGAGGAACAGTTTGGTTTCCGACGCGGTCGGTCAACTGTACACCAACTGACTCGAGTTACCAACGTCCTCAGACGGAACAAGTTTATCTCAAAAACATCCGCCATGGCCTTACTCGATGTCAAGAAGGCATTTGATGGCATGATGGCCTGGTGTACAAACTACAACGCTACAATCTTCCCAGCTACCTGGTGAAAATCATCAACAATTACCTGTCGGCAAGAACATTCCGGGTCTCAATCAGCGAAGCGAGTTCCAATGCGCAAAACATCGTCGCAGGCGTCCCCCAGGGCAGTATCCTCGGGCCCCTGCTTTCCAATCTGTTCACCTCCGACATGCCAGAACCTCAAGAAAGCGGCATTCTGTCTCTGTTCGCAGATGACACCTCCATCGTCTACAACGGTAGAGTAATCAGAGCGCTAATGGCAAAACTCCAACGAGGCCTGGATGCCCTGACAGAGTACCTCACCAGCTGGAAGATCTGTATCAACGCGGCGAATACCCAGGTCATCATTTTCCCCCACTCTAAATCTCCCAAATATGATCCGCCTGGGGACTGTAAAATCATCCTCAATGCCACGACTGTGGAATGGGCCAATGATTCCGACTACCTTGGCTTGACCCTCGACAGCAAGCTTATTTTCAGGCAACAGGTTGACAAGATGGTGACGAAGTGTAACGTTTTGTTGAAACTACTGTACCCTTTGATCAACCATCGGTCGTCATTGTCCTTGAAAAATAAGCTTGCTGTCTACAAGCAAATCATCCTCCCTGTGATCGAATACGGCATGCCGGTCTGGGAGAGCTGCACTAAAACCCACCACCTCAAACTTCAACGGATCCAAAACTAAGTCCTGAGGATGATCCTCAACACCCCTCCCAGGACAAGAACATCCGAGGTCCACCGTCTGGCCGGGATAAAAACCTTACATTAACGCTTTGGTGAGTGTAAAGAAAATTTTAGGGTCCGTTGCTTGCATTCGGATCAGGCTCCAATTAGGGCGCTAGTTCCAATCTAGGTTATTAAATTTCTACTGTAAATATTAGTGTATATAGTGTGTATAGTTAGGTTATCAATTTTTCAAAATGAACTAATGCCTGCAATAGGCTTCCATGTCATATTAGAAATATTTCAAATTACTTCCTTTTCAAAATTAATTTAAAAAAACAAACAAGGGTGAAGGGCCGTGTGCCCAAACACTTACAATGTACATTAGTTTAAAATCAAACCAAATAAATAAACATACATTTGAAAAAAAAAATGAATTTGATTTTTGTTCATTCAGTTTCATAATTTTGTACAGTCCACATCGAAGAAGAAAAATATAGCCTATGTGATAAACAACCGCCTTTCAATCCACTAGAGGCAGCTAGAAAACAACCTTTTTCAAGGCTTCAATTAAGCCATAAATTTTGGTCGAGCTAACGGTCGTGTCCCGGCGTTCCTTCAACCGAGGGTTCTGGCCATCATCCCGGCATACTTCACCCGGAAGGATTCACTGCCCAGCCCAGTTCGTACCCAAACAGATGCAGTAATTTTGTATGAAGGTTTACTGGCGGGACTCTGAATAGAGTAGAAACCTCTGCACCAGGCCTTTGATGATACCGTGGCATAATTCCGTTTGAAGCAGTTTACCAGCATGAACATGTCGTCCAGGAAGACGCTGTTGCAACTGAATCAGCGGGAATTACGTTCATAAATAGTCAGAGAGGATTCAACTAATAACGGAGTTAGAGCGCTAGTTGCAGTAACTTAAACTAAATGATTGGAATTTTGTTATCATTTAGTCTAAATTACTGGAACTATAGCTATAACTCCGTTACTAGTGGAATTCAAACAACGAACCATTAGGCAGAGTTGTAGAAAAACCTTTGCACTAGAAGTCCACCATACAACATATTTTGAAATTCAGCTTCTGGAATTTGTTATTGACAATCTACTAAAAAATCGAACGCAAATTACTGAATGTTCTGAAAACTCATATGTGAATATGTACGTTATGTGGAAGATATTGATTTGGAAAATGTATTGGAGGTAACCACTTTCCCTTCGATGGGACTCGAACCCATGACCCTACAGTACGCTAGACTGGTGCTTTAACCAACTAAGCTACGAAGGACCTCCGTCGGCCTTCGCAACCTAGCGGCTACAGAACGAGCTCGAGATTCCCAAATTGGACGCATAGTCAAATCACTCGCAATCCATTTCTCAAGCCAATACTTCCACATGTGTATTGTACACGTCCACATTAGAGGAGCGTGAGTATTTAGAATGTCTGGCGGCTATACACATTCTTCATCAGCAACGGTACTGATCAAGTGAGGTTGTGTAAGCTATGCCAGTCGGTCGTCAAGCTCAGACCCGACCGCATTGCGTAGGCAAGAGCACGCAACTCAAGTTCAGTTCAATCAAAGGTAATTGCCTATTTCCGGGGATTAAACCACCCGACTTGGACGTTAATTTACAATGTTATGAAAACTCATATGTGAATATGTACGTTATGTGGAAGATATTGATTTGGAAAATGTATTGGAGGTAACCACTTTCCCTTCGATGGGACTCGAACCCATGACCCTACAGTACGCTAGACTGGTGCTTTAACCAACTAAGCTACGAAGGACCTCCGTCGGCCTTCGCAACCTAGCGGCTACTGAACGAGCTCGAGATTCCCAAATTGGACGCATAGTCAAATCACTCGCAATCCATTTCTCAAGCCAATACTTCCACATGTGTATTGTACACGTCCACATGGGTGGTTTAATCCCCGGAAATAGGCAATTACCTTTGATTGAACTGAACTTGAGTTGCGTGCTCTTGCCTACGCAATGCGGTCGGGTCTGAGCTTGACGACCGACTGGCATAGCTTACACAACCTCACTTGATCAGTACCGTTGCTGATGAAGAATGTGTATAGCCGCCAGACATTCTAAATACTCACGCTCCTCTAATGTGGACGTGTACAATACACATGTGGAAGTATTGGCTTGAGAAATGGATTGCGAGTGATTTGACTATGCGTCCAATTTGGGAATCTCGAGCTCGTTCAGTAGCCGCTAGGTTGCGAAGGCCGACGGAGGTCCTTCATAGCTTAGTTGGTTAAAGCACCAGTCTAGCGTACTGTAGGGTCATGGGTTCGAGTCCCATCGAAGGGAAAGTGGTTACCTCCAATACATTTTCCAAATCAATATCTTCCACATAACGTACATATTCACATATGAGTTTTCATAACATTGTAAATTAACGTCCAAGTCGGGTGGTTTAATCCCCGGAAATAGGCAATTACCTTTGATTGAACTACTGAATGTTCGTTAACATCCTTGGTCGTCCATTAAGACACTGTTGAACTGGCTCAAAAGATATTATATTTAGAACTTTAATAGATATACGTGTACGATGAGCAAAATGCATCACTAAACACTGTAGCTACACCTCAAACGACACGAAAACGGCATTAGCTTAGCCATTTTTCAATGTAGACTCGTCTACTGAAATCCTAAGTGGATTGTTTGAAGCACTGATGATTCCAGGTTTGACTAAAATTTTTTTTCAATATAATTATCGTTTTCATGAAATATATAAACAGAAAATGTGTTCTTATAAAAAAAACCTCTATTAAAATTATTTTTTCACCTAACCCACATTGATGAACATGAACTATACGATTTCCTTTACCCACTTGCCCACTGTACCTTATTGATTCAACAAATTCGGCATTATTCGGCCGAATATCGCGATTTACTATTCGGTGAAACGAATATTCGGCAAAATAAAAATTTAACCATTATTCGGCACGAATATTATCATAAATTTATATTCTATTTTACATTAATCTAAGTTTATATTTCATAACATATGTTCTACAAATATTCTCATTCTCATTGACGTTTTGTCAAAATCTAATGATTATAAAACGAGATTTTTTCAACAGTTTTTTCCTATTGTTATTTTTTTAAACAATTTGGTATTATTTTGTGAGAAGCAAAGAAAGTGGCAGATATAGGGTATGATGGGGCAAGATGGGTCGCCTAAGGCGAACCCTGAATATCTCAAAACAGAAACATTTTATTTCAACTTTTCAACATGGATCTATAAAAATAGCTCATAATCTGTAAGCCAGGGGTATGAAATAACAAAAACTCCACTTTTTGTTCCATTTCGAGTCATTAAAGTAGAAATCTATTTTTCTGTCAATCAAAATATGGCGGGGTAAGATGGGTCAAACAGCGGGGCAAAATGGGTCACCTTTAAATACTGCAATTCATATTGTTTTTATTCCCAATATTGAATTACACACAGATAGATAGCTTTATTGCCAATGATTATTTTGAATAAAAAATAATGTTTAAGCCTTGGATGAAGAAATGGCTCTACATTTAAAAATGTCTGAAGATTCTTATGAAAACAAGCCGTCTAAGAGTAGCTTTCTTGAAAACAAAAAATAGACATTTTCAATAAACAAATTAACATCATTATGTCAAAAGTAACCTTAAAATGATTAAACCAGCAATGGAAAATATGTTTTGAATACGAACTATGCCCTTCAGTATGTGCTGACCCATCTTGCCCCATTTGTAAGTTCACGTTAGAATGACTAATTTTCGATAAAATTTATTTATTTCAACGCAGTTAGTATATCATCACCTACATTACTTATAATACGTTCATTATGTCACTAAAAAAATTTAAATTTCACATTGCTCGACGAGATTACACGTTTTATAGAAAGTGTGTTTCACATAAGAAACAATGCTGAAAATTTTTTTTACCTTGTTATACTCTACCAAAATTTTTTTTTTTTTTTTCGAGAGTTGACCAGCTGTAGTCTTAATAGACTGGTATCTCGGCTGGGCTCTCCATGTGATACACAATACTAGCAGACGACTCAAGCTATGTTGCTCACTAGGTCACTGCGGCCTGGGTTTGTATTGTGATCATACCGATACATTATTCTTTCTATCTACAGTCTGTCAATTATAAACCGAACAAATAATGGAAGCTCAACATGTACATAGATGTTTTCTGAATAAGTAGTTAACATGTAAATTTAATTATTAGTTACTTGGAGCCGACATTCAATACCTAATAGTAGTCTATGTTGACAACGGGTGGTACTGTTGCCATTTCCAAGTAACAATTTCGAATAAAGATGTAATGATATCATTCTGGTAGGGTAGTTTCAAAATAGATTAATTTAAGTACTATTGTAATAAATGGACACATTGAAGAGCTTCCCTTATTTTAACACGGTTGAGTATCGGATGTTTGTCAATACGTCGTCGAATTAATTGTATCCTATCAGTCACAGTAATGTCATATGTTAAAGTTTCAGTAGTCTAATAGTGATCATTATACAAAATTTCTGTCCAGTTGTTCCGTAATTGCTTTTTTGGTCAAGTTCTATTCCCTTTTCTAATATTCAAACCTTTATTATTTATTAAAATAATGAGGTCTAAAATTCAGTTATTCAGATTCAGGGTATACAATATTCAACGCATCATATGGTCTATCCTCATTTCCGTAAGTGGTCAAGTTATTAGTCTTGTAGCAATAATAGTGGTACTAGTTATTCTCTATCTTGTGAGTGCAATGGTCTCAATTAACTATTCTAAACCGAACTCTGTCTCTTATCTTTCTGTCCACCGATGGTCATGTATTTATTTTCGTTTTTTATTATTTATTTGATATCTTTAAATTTCAGTCATTTATTTTATTATAAGGTAAAGGTCAGCGAATTTGTCTTAATACGAGAAACACTAAGTCATGTCCCCTATATATCCGCTAATTTTTCTAACTAACCTAATAGAAGGAAGAGAGAAACAGTTTTTTTTGCGTTGATGCATGCAGCTAGAGAGACTAAAATAAAAAGATTATCGAGAAGATATAATAGATACATTCACTATCTCCAATGCCAAATTAGTAAATCTACAAATTCTACTTTTCACTACTAAAATTCTACTTCAGCTATACGGGTACAAAATGAATTATTGTTAGCTACTACTACAAGTATAAATAGATGTATGCTATTTGGATAAGCGTTTGTTTCAGGGTCTTGTTAGTATTAGAGTTATGTTAGTTAGACCCTACTGAGCCCTGCCGGCACCTCCAAATTTACCAATAGGCAGTTGTTGTTAGATCGTGCGACACTAACCATTAGTTAACTTGGAGGCATGGTACCTCAAGTGTTTGGTATAACTGTTGACCTTATTTAAGTAAGATGTGATAAAAGTTTCTCTACGGAGCTTATTTTCAAACCATTACCATTAAAATAACGATATTCTTGTGAAAGAGATATAAAAAATGGAAAAATATCCTAATTTATTTAATTTAGTGTTGAACTTAACCTTTGTTTGAAAAAAAGCACTCTATTAAACAACAAAAATAAAAATAAAATAAAAATCTTTTTAAGACACTTGAAATATCAACGTCAAGCCCCTTATCCATGGACAGGGTGTTATACTCTACCAAAATAAAATTTTATCATCAAATCGAGTGATAATAAAGTAGCACCAAATTATTCCTCCTACAAAGTTATAATCTCCACATTAAAATGTACACGATGCTCAAAAATGGCCCTGACCCATCTTACCCCGTGACCCATCTTGCCCCGCCTAACCCTATCATTAGATATCTCTTACCCCAATTGTCGTACATAGCAAGTGTCTGACCCAACACCGTTTTACTTAATTCAATTTTAATCACTACTAACCTTCCTCTTTTCTCTCGCGCTGTTTCTGCAACTGCTCGGCTTCCTTCTTCTCGCGAATGTTCTGCACCGTGTTATCCCACTTTTTAGTCATAGCTTGCGACTCCTTCTTCAGATACTGCTTGTACTCAGCTTCTCGCTGGGCCAATGTTTTGCCTTCCTCATCTACCACGGCCGTTTGCGGTCGAACCGGTGACGTCCCGCTGGCTGTCGCCAACAGCTGGTTCCATTTTTCAGCCGATATGACCACCGCCTTGTGTTGGCGTGCGCGCGGAGTGTCTCGGCCGGCTACCGACGATATTAGCGATGACGAGGATGACAAGGACATGCTCGGCCGTCGGGACTGCGGTTCCACCGTTTGGTACAGTTCTTTGATCATGGCACGAAGGTATATGGATTTTCGAGCTGTGATTTTCAATTTCGACGTCCCTCTGCTGCAGGAATGAAATCCAAAAGTGCACCCCAACACGCGTCTGGCGAAAATTCGAAAGGATGATTTCAAGACGACGCTTGCTACGATCCTATCAAAGATTTGTTTAAAACAACAGTTCCCCCGTTTTCGTTGCCATGGTAACGGACGTTCAGGTGCGGCACGTTGTTGGCGTGATATTTACAAAACGGTTGCTGCTGCCGCATTCGATTAGAAACTGTTTAGGTGAGGGATGAAGATAGTGAAATGTGGTGTTTCCGTCCATCAACAGATTGCGAATTGCTGCTTTGACCGTAGATTAGGTGGTATTAATACGACCTTCGGCAGTACCTAGTTTAAATTTGAATTTCGGATAACTGAAAAACAACGGGTTTGAGTTTAATTTCGTTGAAATTAATTTCAAATATACATTTATTTCGTCACGCACAATTTTGCTCTCTCGTACTAAACGTTCCAAATCCATCCTAGCACTTGTTTGATGTTTTCCTGTTATTTCGATTGGCCCACCTGCGTGGTTATAACTGATCGCCATTCTTGTGGCCCTCGGGCGAAACAAAATCACAATTATATTGAATATTTCAAATATTTCAGTTCGGAACATTTTATAAAGATTTTCTCCATTAGTAAAATGTGAAGAAAAGTGCGACACAAACGAGGATCCGCTGCAGTAAATTGGAACAGTATTTCGTGAATGTTTTTCTAAAACAAAACTGATTTTATGTTCTTTTTTGGAAAACTATTATAAATTAAGCTTACGATCTACAATCATATCGATTTGATTCATATTACCGGCAATTTTCTGTGTTGCTGTTTATTCTACAAACAAACCGGAGCGGTCCACCACTGCCACTCACTTTTGCTATCTTTTAGGTGATCAATCGCCCTTGCGAAATTTCGTACACCATTTTTTGACGGAAGTAGGGCATTTGAGCCTGGGAGAACCCTATCTCCCGGTTCCGTGCTTCGTGTTCCGCGAACATACAACTAAACACCCCACAGTCACTGCCATTCATTTGCCGTGGGCATTCGCGCATATTTTCCTTCACAAAGCCACTGGTATCGAAGGGTTGTTTCCGCTTGTCCAGTGATTCGTCTCGGAGATACTGCTCCAGTGCATTAAGGACCGCATTGTTGGGCGTACCCATCGAGTCGTAGTACCGAATCGCCTGGTTTCGCAAATCTATAATGGCCATGCACCAATGCACTCGGCCCACGTGAACCGGCACTGGAATGATGTCATACGTAAAGATGTCCACCTTGCGGGTCCACCGTTTCAGGCTCCCATGGCCGGCCGATAGCAGCTTCGGGATGAAGAACGTGTTCATAGCGTACACACGGGGAAGACGATCGTCAGTGCGCTGCTCGCTGCGTTCAATCAACAGGTTCATATAGAAGTTTATAACTTCGTCGTTCAGCCAGTTGTCTCCGATCAGCGTGGCCAGATCGTTGCGAGTAATGCTGATGTTGAACTTGTTGATGATAACCTGTTCAATAAAATAATAAGCGTTAGAAAAACTTGAAAAATGATAGGCCGGACAAACTTTTTTTTTTGTGTCCCTCCAAATTTCAATATTTTATTATTTGAGGAGTGATATTCAAAATTTAATTGAAAAATAAGCGAATAATTTTGAGGGTGTTTGTGACTTAAATCAGTTATACTAAAAAAAAACAAAATTACATATATGCCTCGAACAGTAAAAATTATGACCATATACCTATTATACTGCTGGTGCACGCATAATTGTTCCATGTTCAGTGTCAAATTCTCAAATATCAAGCACCATTCCGGTGAAAACACCGCAAAGAATCCCACACCCACTAGACCCATAGCTTAGAGAATCGTTTATAATTTGCATTCTTGCAGGATTTGTACATGTTCTTTTTTGTAGAATACATTGAATTGACTTTCATCGCTTAAAACAATAGAATGAACACATAAAAGTATACATCGATTGAGTTTTGTTGACGCCTTACCGGGCGAATTCATTTTTAGGCGAATAAGGGAAGCGATGCGATTCTGCCCGAAAAAAAAAACCACATGTGGGGTAATTTGCAACACTCGCTTAGAGTTCAAGTTTACCGGCAAAAACTTCAAATATTTCCAGTAATTGTTTCAGAACAAAGTCGTGTAACAAATAAGGGACCATGCCATTTAAAAATAAGCACACCGCATAACATTGAAATTAATCAACATTCCGCTCGAACAATCACCGGAAAGTAGGGTAGATGTTCCAGAACTGGCCATGTTCCGGTATTGGCCACACAAAGCACATAATTTAATACATCTAGTAAAATTGGCATTTTTTTAACTTTTCGGAAAACCATTAAAAATATGAACATAAATCTTCATTTTGGTGAAAAAAAGTTAATAAAGATAATGCAAATTTTATTGAACAATGAAGTTTTTTGCCGAGTAGTACTAGCTACCAGGGCATTACTATAATTTTTGTACTAGGAAGTCATATTTTGTTACGAGAGTAGATATAATATTTTTCATGCTTATGCTACTCCACCAAGGTCAGTGTGCAATTTAATGGAGGAATTTTAAGTTAAACACTTGTTTGATCAATTTAAATTAGCACAAATTGTTGTTTTCTGCATTTAAAAATTATGTAAAATATCGCAGCATGCACCTGTTTTGGCCACCCCTAAACGCGCTCTGCTTTTTGACAATTCCTAATTTTCGCCATCCGCGTGACATTATTATCATTTTGTTAACAGCAGTTTTTCTCAAATTATTTCAAATTATGAAGGCAAAATGGTTCAGGATAACGAGGTACGTATACTTTTAATCATATTTTGTGTATGTTTTTGTTTATTGCCTCTTTATCCTAGCAAAAAAAATCCGAAACATTGTCGTCATAAAGTCCCTCCTGGCATGCGCACAGTGAAGAAGCAATCAGAAAGTGTCTAGACCTCTCGACGAAATCGTAAAGGGCTTTTCTGTAAAATCCAACTTTGATAAATACGAAATCTCTACTATTCGATACCGATTGAGCAGCAAATGGCAAAAAACAACCAAACATGGACCACCCAGTGTTCTCTCTAAGGAAGAAGAAGATAAAATTGGTTGATTTCCAGCGTGGTTTCCCCGTACAGCGCCGTTTCCTGCTCCTCAAAGTCCAAGAGTTTTTGTCTGCTAATCCCAGGAAAACTCCATTTAAAAAAATATTCCACTGATAAATATTCTAGCGATGTTATTATTATTGTTTGCCAATTCTATTATTCTGGTTCTAGGCCGGAAATGGTTCAACTCATTTATGCGACGACATCCTACATTGTCTCTCCGAACACCAGAGGAAGTATCATCTGTTAGTGCTCGTGTAAACGAAAAAGATATTCGGAATTGGTTTAAGGAAGTCTATCAGTGGCTGGACCGCCATGGAATGAGTGATATCCTAATTGACTCATCCCGTGTGTTTAACGGAGATATGCTTTTGATACTTTCATTTGCAATATCAAATTTTGGTGACCCTGTGGTCGAGTTAATAGTAATCACCAGAGCATGAAATATTCACTTTCATGAAGCACATTCACTCCGACTTTTGACATTCGTGTTTTGATTATTCAAAACATAGAATGACTTACTCAGTTTACTTCTTCATAAAGTCATTCAATTGATTACAACTGAGTATGGTAACTGCGCGCGAAAAAAACAAAATTAGCCTTGATTACATTGACATTTGGCGCTAAAAATGCCCCTCAATTGAACGTCGGGATTAGATCTATGCGTGTATTTATTTAAATCATCAAACATGTGTTCAGTTTTACGATTATTTAATAATTTGTGATATTCAAATAAATACTCACTGACCCATATTCATTCTAAAAATTGACGGTGCATAGTCGAATATGAATATGAATCGAATAGAAGTGAAGTGATAAAGAAGGCCGATGGACTTCATAAAAAATAATTGAATATTTGAAGCTCTGGTAATCACATTAAAAGTTGAGAACTAAATGTTGTATCTAAATAAACAAAATGATAACAATTTTTGATATCACGGAATACAAAAATAAACTTATTTTGATATTGGGTATATTTTCTACGGTTTACATAATAAGTTTTCATTATGCAAATGACTATATAGAGCATAAACAAAAAAAATATCTCAATTTGATATTGTTTTGATTCGTGATATCAAAATACTGATATCTTATTTAGTTACTCGTTTGATCGAACACATATTATGCGATATTGCCTCAAATATGTTTTCATGCGGTTTATAGAATACGGACTCTATTTATTATTCTCAGTTATCAAAATAATATCAAAATATGATATTTGCTAAAGTACTCTGCAATTCTATATCAAAATATGTTATACATAGTTATGATATCAAAAACTCAATTTGTTATCATTTTGATAATATTTTGATAGTGGACTCTGCTCGGAATCCTCCTTTTACCTCCATCCGAAAACTAAGGAAGTCATTGCACAGAGAGGAAGCAAAAACGTCTACGAAGTGGAGCAAGCCTGCAGCAAGCAAAACGTTACCGTGATGTGTTTTTTTAGCGCATCCAGACTGGTGGTGAATCCACTGGCCATTCTTCCAGGGCTCGAATCAGAAAGGAAATCACGCAAGGATTTCCCTCAGAATGGGGACTTGGGCAGAGTGAGCGTGGGTGGATGACATCTCCTATCTTCGGTGAATACATGAAGAAAGTTTTCCACCCATCTCTACTTCAAAAAGGAATCAAGCTCCCTGTAATATTGTTTGTGGACGGCCATTCTTCTCACGTAGGAATAGTAGTGGTAGATTTGTGTCTAATTTCTTTATATCCTAACATAACACGTATTACGCAACCAGTCTCTATTTTCAAACCATTAAAATATCAGTGGAAGGACGAAGTGGATGACTGGCGCACGAAGCAACCAGATGTTAAATAATAAAAAAAAATAGCTTAAGGGTCGCTGTACCGGTAATAGTGGTATTAGTGACAGGTTCAAATTGTTTAATTCATAACAATTGATAGGAATGTATTTTCGGTGATGTAAATATATTGACAGAAAGCTGTTCATCTCTACTTTTCGGGAAAATATTGTCGAAACTTTAAAATATTGATATGGAAATGCTAATATCATCTTCCAAACTTGGACGTACATGTTCATGATAGCATTAGAGGCGAAAGTATAGAATTGATAGTTCCGTTAGGATACGGCAGGCATGAAGAATGTTTTTATAGAAGTCGATTTGAAAGCGAGCGGAGGGCAATATTTGTGATGGCACATATCGCACGACCTTCCTTCTGCCAAGCTCCCGTATGAAGGGGGAGGGAAGAATATCAGTGCGGAAGCTGATATATCTCCACTGGCAAAAGGAAGGTGGTTTGACTTGCTCATATGCCATCGCGTGCGGAAGGATTTGCTATCGACGAGTACTGTCTCCAAATTTCTAATATGACATCAGCATTTAGTCGAATAGGATTTTTATTGCACAGTTTTGTTTTCTCATTGCGTCCGTCTCGTCGCAACCAACTTGGCTGCCTCGGAGAGAACAAAGCAAAGAAAGGCACTGCTGCTGTACCGTCGACCAATAACAGCTGTTTTCTTAATAATTGGTTTTGAGCGTCTTTCTTTGTTTTCTTTTCAAAATTGCTTCCTTCATTAACTGTTACATGGACGAGTAATAGTGGTACTAGCTAACTTCTGTTCATATAATAGAGAATCCCATTGGTTTCTTATGTGATTCACTATTATAGGAATAAGCAAGCGCTATGCTATGAAGTAATTTGTAAAAACCAAAATTCAATAAATCCAGCAATAATCGAGTTTCCACTATTACTGGTACACCACTATTAGTGGCGACGTCATCGACGTCAGGGCATATCGTGGCGCTAACATCTGACAGCTATCTGGTGATGGTTAAACTGCGCCCAAAACTATCCGTCATCAACAATGTTCGGTACCGACGACCGCCGTGGTACGACCTAGAGCGACTGAAGCAACCTGATGTCGCCACTGCATACGCGCAGCATCTCGAGGCAGCGTTGCCGGAAGAGGGTGAGGCCCCTCGATGGGGCCCCTCTTGAGGACTGCTGGAATACAGTCAAAGCAGCCATTATCGACGCAGCGGAGAACAACGTCGGGTATATGGGTCGAAGTCGAAGAGTGCAGACAGATTCTGGAGGAGAAGGACGCAGCGCGGGCGGTCGCGCTGCAGCAAGGTACCCGGCAGAACGTGGAACGTTATAGACGGAAGCGGAGACAGCAGACCCGCCTTTTTCAGGAGAAGAAACGCCGCCTGGAATAAGCGGAGTGCGAGGAGATGGAACAGCTGTGCCGTTCTCAAGAAACACGCAAGTTCTATCAGAAGCTCAACGCATCCCGCAAAGGCTTCGTGCCGCGAGCCGAAATGTGCCGGGATAAGGATGGGAGCATTTTGACGGACGAACGTGTGGTGATCGAAAGGTGGAAGCAGCACTACGAGGAACATCTGAGTGGCGCTGAGAGTACAGGCAGTGAAAGTCAAGGCAGCGGAGGAGATGACTACGTCAGTTCAGCGGACGATGGAAGCCAACCAGCCCCCACCTTGAGGGAAGTTAAGGATGCCATTCAACAGCTAAAGACCAATAAAGCAGCTGGTAAGGATGGTAACGGAGCTGAGCTCATCAAGATGGCCCCGGAAAAGCTGGCCACTTGCCTGCACAAACTGATAGTCAGAATCTGGGAAACCGAACAGCTACCGGAGGAGTGGAGGGAAGGGGTTATATGCCCCATCTACAAGAAAGGCGACAAACTGGAGTGTGAGAACTTTCGAGCGATCACCATCCTTAATGCCGCCTACATAGTGATATCCCAGATCATCTTCCGTCGTCTGTCACCATTAGTGAACGAGTTCGTGGGAAGTTATCAAGCCGGCTTCGTTGACGGCCGCTCGACAACGGGCCAGATCTTTACTGTACGGCAAATCATTCAAAAATGCCGTGAATACCAGGTCCCAACGCACCATTTGTTCGTTGATTTCAAGGCGGCATACGACAGTATAGACCGCGTAGAGCTATGGAAAATTATGGACGAGAACAGCTTCCCTGGGAAACTTACCAGACTGATCAAAGCAACGGTGGATGGTGTGCAAAACTGTGTGAAGATTTCGGGCGAACACTCCAGTTCTTTCGAATCGCGCCGGGGACTAAGACAAGGTGATGGACTTTCGTGCCTGTTGTTCAACATTGCGCTAGAAGGTGTCATGCGGAGAGCCGGGTGTAACAGCCGGGGTACGATTTTCAACAGATCCAGTCAATTTATTTGCTTCGCGGATGACATGGACATTGTCGGCCGAACATTTGCAAAGGTGGCAGAACTGTACACCCGCCTGAAACGTGAAGCAACAAAAGTTGGACTGGTGGTGAATGCGTCAAAGACAAAGTACATGCTTGTGGGCGGAACCGAGCGCGACAAGGCCCGCCTGGGAAGCAGTGTTACGATAGACGGGGATACCTTCGAGGTGGTCGAGGAATTCGTCTACCTCGGATCCTTGCTAACGGCTGACAACGTTAGTCGTGAAATACGAAGGCGAATCATCTGTGGAAGTCGGGCCTACTACGGGCTCCAGAAGAAACTGCGGTCGCAAAAAGATTCGCTACCGCACCAAATGTGTCATGTACAAGACGCCTATAAGACCGGTTGTCCTCTACGGACATGAAACATGGACAATGCTCGAGGAGGACTTGCAAGCACTCGGAGTATTCGAGAGACTCGGTAGCGACAGCTACCGCATACAGAAATTGATTTTGCACCACAGTTACATTATATATCTAACAAATCATGATCGTTATTTGAAATATGGCTAATATATACCACCTCCACATAATCCGAATGTATTCAAATTATTTCAATATTGTTGATTTATACCTTTTAATGTGAGGCGAAACATCAAAATATTTGGCATGTTTGTTCAATACCAAATTTTGATCAAAGATTGCCACATGAGGATCTCATATTCCATGCACTGCCGCTAACCTCAAGTCGAGCACATCTGTATATGGAGGCCCATATACAGATGTGCTCGACTTGCGGTTAGCGGCAGTAGCAGGTAGGTAAAGGATTTTCAAACGGCTTTCTTTTGTATTAGATAAGACGGTGACGGGACTTCTGGAAGTGTTGTTCTGAGAAGTGCCCAATATTGAAAAACGTTTGGCGGTGCCCCTATTTCTTAATTTAACCCTGTCCCGCCCACGACTTTTTTCAAAGATTTCAATGGGAAGGAATCATCTTTGAGAAAAATGCTAGAACAAAAGTTATTTGGCATAGCCAAAATTAGTGGAAAACGAAAAAAAAAGTTTTTGATTGTAAATCAATAGTTAATTGATTGTTTTCAATAGTTTCACTATTTGTACTCAAAATTGATTATATTTCCAGTCTAATGGAACCATAAAGATGTGTCCAATATTCCTTTTTGTTGTTCAAACAATTCGATGAAGGTTAGAAGGTGCAAAATTTGATGGTGCACCACAGACACCATGGGCGGGAGAGGGTTAAATCACGAATTTACTCGGAATTGGGCAAAAGAGTAAATTACTTCTTAAAAATACGCATGTGCCCAGAATAAGGCAATAAAACAGATGATTCTTGTAAAGCACGTATTTGCCTAGAGATATTGTAATTCTTTTAATGTTTATACCACATGATCATTATGCCAAATAGCCCTAAAATACTAGGGATTATTTTGGTGTTTATGCCAAACGGTTGTTATGCCAAATTTTCCCTGTCTCGTTATGCCAAATGGATGACGGATTGTGAAGCAGTTTCACAGCGCAGCGTATCTCTTGTCCAACGGGCTCTTAGCGGAAATGTTGTGCGTACAGTAAAACCTCCATGAGTTGATGTTCTATGACTCGATAATGACCCTTAGAAGCAAATTATCCCATAATAAACATTATTTTCTGGGTTACTGTGATGGTCCCTTCAAACAGATTTCCAAGCATTTTCTATTCAACATCTCGACATTTCCATGAGTCGACGGTCCCTCAATATCGACTTATGGAGATTTGACTGTATGAGTTTTGGTCTGCCAGTTCTTGGTATATTAGACTCAGACGGAACTCTCCACTGAGGTCCACTGAGAGCCACTAGAAGATAGTGAAAAAGCAACGCGCTTGATGTTGCTCGATAGGTGTTGCAGTCATGCGTTGAAAATCTCCCGACAGAGGGTGAACGCACGGGGTGGATGATGCTGCTTTGGCTAGAAGATTGTTGAGTTTTCATGCCCTTATGGAGTACCACATGGTGTTTAAATGTAGTTGCATCCTGTTGCATCCATTTCTTTTAAATGGTTTGGCATTGTAATTTCCCTCATGTCGATGCAGACACGATTATCGAAATCCGTGAAATTATAGGCAATCCGGAGTTTACAGCACCATGAGTAAATATTTCATTTGGATGAGACGGCGGTTGAAATAATTCCATACAAACACATTGTTGAGACAGTTTCAGGTCAAAATTAGAGACGTGAGTAGTATCCAGGCTCTAGTAAAAATTACGTTAACGATAAGGTGGAAAACTCCAACATATCGGTATCACAGTATTTTAAATTTTGGAGAAAATGACATTCGAAGCATTTTAATTGCATTAATAATGAAACAATAATAATTTTGTTACGAAATAAAATGTTTTTCTGGTGATTGGAATTAGGAACGCAAATGAACGGAATTAGAAACAATGTCCTTTCGGATGATTGGAATTAGGACCACACAATTGCTCTTCACTTTTAGAACGTAAATCTATGAATGCATGAATGCATTGCCTTAGGGATATGGCCACAGCACGGTACTTAATAAATTAAAAAAAGGCCTTACCTCGGAACGTGATCCTCCGTATAGAGCTCGCTTGATCGCACCCTGGTGCTCATCAGTGAGCTCCGGATACGCTTCTTCTTCCTCTTCGGATTCATCCTCGTCCAGCACGATATTTTCGAACTTGATCATGTAATCGCCCAGTTTCCGCTGGAAGGGGGTTTCATAGTCCTGGGTGCTTTTCTTCAGTTCCTTCAAGCTGAAATCAATGGAAGAGGGTTTTCGTCGTTCAAGCGATAGTTCTTCTATTGGTCGAACAAGTGGTTGTTTCGCGGCACTAGTGGTGCTACTTCCCGCTCCGTATTCAATCAAACGTGCAGATGATCGGGATGCCACGATTTCTGGCTGGACATAACATACACTATGGTACTTTTGTTCTTGCACCGCGGGAATAGACTTGCTTTTTCTTCGGCTGTAGAACCAGTTGAAGAAACTGAGTAGAAGTTTTACCAGCGAAAATGTCGCCACAGTTTGAGTCACAGGAGAGCACACACTAGGCATTCAGAGGGTTTTAATCTTACGGGATGACATACGATGATCGTATAAATGGTACTTACTTTTCCCGTTCTTGCGCGATGAGGTCCTTGCGGTGACTGGAAGTGCTACCATATTTGCGCTGAACGGTGTCCACGATATCATCGCGAAACTTGCTGTTAGTTTGTAGCTTTTCTTGCAAAGTGTTAACCGGATCCACCACTTGGGCCGTTTCACTGCAAATAAGAGAAACATTGAACAATAGGGATTGCGCTGGAATAAATTACCGAACTGTCTTGCATTGTGAAGTATCCTATATTTAACTTCTAAATAAATATACTCGGTAAGGCATCCACATAATATTACTAAATATAGAAAAGTTTTTAGAAAATAAATAAAAACAGATTTGACATTCTCTACTACAGCGAATGATGTTGTCTTTAAACTCATTTTAGAGTTTGAAAGTTTCTTCATTCAGACTACTAGGATTCATATTTTTTTCATAATCACCTTAACTTAAATAGCGATCGTTTTTTATACAATAAAACCAAAATAAAACTTATAATCTACTTATTACCACATATTTTATAACTAAAGATGTTGTAGCCTATACCTCCCTATATATATTTAGCCTATCGCAAATTATAGCAAATGCTACAACGTTTTTACTTAACGGTAAATAAGTAGAACTTCACTCAACCTAAATTAATGTTACTTTTTTGAATATAATATTTTTTTTCACTTTTTTTCACTGTTATTGTTTAGAAATAACAGGGCTAGAGGAGCAGGGTATGCCATACGCCAAGAAATACTTTAAAGAATTTGAAAACTACATAAAATACTCACGATTCGTCCTCAGTAGTCAAGTTGTACTGCGTCAAATCGACGGTAGTGAACAGACTTGTGCGTTTCTTTCGCCCCTCGGTGTCACTTTCCTCCAGCGACAAATCGATCACCGGTATCGAGCGTATCGCTGCGCTAGTAGACGGGCCGGCAGCTTTCGAGTGACCTTCGCCGTGACTGCGATTGATTGCCGTTGACGACGACAAATTAATGTCTTCCGACGACAGAAGTAACGAGTTCTTTCGCGATGCACTAGATGCCGACGGTTCCTCCGGCGAGTAGAGATTTGGAAGCAATCGCTTCAGCAGTGCCCGGTATTTGTTCACTTCCGTCATGTTGTAGCTCTGCGCAATAATCGAATTACGTTTGGATTGCGGTGGAGCCTGTTGCGGCTGCTGCTGATGTTGTGGTTGCACAGCCTGTTGAGATTTGAATACGAACGGCTTCTTAAATGGATCCGATGTACGGCTGTATGTATCTGCATTGCCATTGGTCATTTTTGTCCGGATGGGGAACAGCGAAGGAACTGGTGCGAGGGAAGGTCTAATTTTCGCTAACGGAGGTGGGTGCCGATCGGCAGTACCACCGCCGCCGACACCACTGCCACCTCCTGCGCCAACTCCTACATTGCTGACCCGACCCCGATGGTTCGGCTTCTGCTGACGATTTATCCAATCAATCTCATCTTCATCGTCGGAAAATTCAATATCTGCAAATTCGAGCCGCGTTTTGCCGGTGGCACCGAAATAAGCACTTTGTTTACCACCGCTGTTCGTCGCTTCCGTCATGATCTTCTTGGTATTAACCGGAAGCCTTAATCTGTCTGTGGTAGGCTCTGATTTAGAATAATAATCTGCAAAAATACATAGGGAGAAAAAATTAGAAAAGGAATCGCCCAATGGTAACGAACAAAATTAATGTTATCCAAAAATGCTTGCACACTACTTCTAACACCACGTTCCGACACACCGTCCCGTGCGGTGGTACAGTGCGCGCTCTCGAAGTAAACAAGGGTAATTTTACCAATATTTCGCGGTCGCGGCGGTCGAAACGTACTTCGATCAGCTTATCAAGTGCAAAAGTGAGAGTGAACAGTGAAGGTTTCGCAAAAATCGCCCGAAAAACGGCTGTAAAAAGTGAAAAAGTGCATTCGCCAAGTGCTTTGTCGAACAAAACAAACAGCCATCGATCGGCTGCTCGGCCTTTTTTCATTCAAATGTCGATGGTGTAGGTCGCGCTGCGCCTGAAGGAGGAGAAATTGAAATAGGAAGAAAGTGCTGAAAAGTTTTGAATCCTTAAAAAATTCGAAAATCCGGAAAGTGTCCGATCGTCATCGAAGAAGTACTACAGTGTCGTCCAAAAGTGTGTGAACACAGTGCGGATCAAAATTTTACGCACACCTGGAAAAAATACGTTGAAGGGACAAAGAAGGTAAGATCATTCCTTTTTACCTTTCTTTCGTTCTTTTGGGGTAGGTAACGGGTAACCGTTGCCAACAGTGAGTCCAACGTAAACCAACATGGCGGCCGCTAGTAGCGGCGACCCAGGCGGGTCTGTAAAACGCAGACTACCGAATTTTATGGACCCGACGAATAAATTCGGTGAGCTGACGTTTTTGCAGCTAACCGGCAAAAATGAAATCCCACTCCCGAAATATCCGTTCGTGATCGGAAAGTCCGTAGAGGCATGTGCTGGTCAAATTGAGAATGCCAAAACTGAAGCGCAAGGGACCAAGTACACTCTAAGTGTCCGTGACCCGATTCGTTGCTAAGCTGCTAAAGCTAACAAAACTAATCGACGGAACTGAAATAGAAATTGCCCCACACCCGAACTTGAACGTTAGCCGGTGCGTCATCTCCTGCTATGACGTGATCCACATGGAAGAGAAAGATATTCTGGCGGAACTGACCAAGGAAAATGTCATCCGTGTCCAGCGGATCACCAAGAACGAGAACGGCCAAAGAATGAATACGCCAGCTCTGATCCTTACGTTCAATAAGACAACCTACCCGGAGTATATGAAAGTAGGCCTTCTGCGTGTTGCCACTCGTCCATACTTCCCGAATCCGATGCTCTGCTATGGATGCTTCAGCTACGGCCATACTCGCGTCCGATGCCCTGGACCGCAACGCTGCTTTAACTGTTCTGGCAATTTCCACGGGGAAGAAGAGTGCAACGAAGCATCATTCTGTCGGAATTGTAAAGGAAACCATCGACCGACCAATCGCCAGTGCCCGGTTTACAAAAAGGAAGTAGAGGTCATCAAAATTAAAGTTCGTGACAACTTAAGCTTTCCGGAGGCAAGAAAACGAGCCGAACAGCAGGCAGGAGGTTGCTATGCGCAGGCAACAGCGCAACAGAATACTTTCGAGAAAAGGCTAAAGGAGCTCGAAGCGGCCATGACACGAAAAGACCAGGAAATTTGTAAACTGCGAGAAGAAATCAGACGAAAAGATGAGCGGATAGATCAAATGCATGCGTATATCAGACAAACGAAACAACAAGCTGTTCAAGTAAAACAGAGCCATACTAGCGAAACATCCAGCCAAGAAAAACCGCACCATAGCCATGAACAACGACCAACCTACACAATGACAGGCCCCATCACTCGAACCAGGAATAACTCCCCAGCCATTCAGGATACAGAGTGTGGACGATCTTCGAAAAACACTTTTGCTGAACCGGCCACCTCACCAAATCCAAGTCCGCCGCCGAAAAACCGCCGTCACCCATTACCTCACGGAAATGGACTTCTAGCGAGGAGTCAGAGATACCGGAGACAAACCCTAATCAAGGTCTTCGATAGCTTTACTCCTCAACAACGCATGGACTTCAATGACGACCAAAGCACGAACACGGACAACGAGCCAAAACGGTTCGGAAGCAGGGAAAGTGTAGTACCTCTTCCGACGCAAGTACGGCAGATTAAAGGAGTCATCCGGCACGTCTTACCCCAACCCGTTGATGAAAAATTTATTTCCGTAGCCGATGGAAACATTGATTATACCGCGACACCGGAAACTAGGGATAGACGGCAAGGGAAAGGGGTAGTCCTTCATTGCTCTGGCTGCCGCCATACACAATCAAATACCTTCACGACACCGAGACCCCGGGATAGACGGCAGGGGGGAGGGGTAGCCCTCCTATGCCCTGGCCGCCGCCCTACACCTGCAAGCTCGAAGCACCCAGCATATACAACCCCGAAGCCCCGAAGCGAAATAGCGTTAATAGCGTTAATAGCGGAGCAGTTGGAAATACTACACAAAGCCTTTCCCCAGTGCCGGCTGTTGCTGGCAGATCTGGATATAACCGTGTAGTAGTTTCAGCAACGGCTGGCACTGTGGGGCAAGGCATCCCACAGGTCAGTCCTCAAGGTTCCTTTCTGCAAACAGATACTGTCTCGAAAAACCTTACAGGTCCACACCACATCACAGCAGCTCTCTCACCCGGAACAGGCCCATCCCATCGAATAAATATTACACAAAACGCATACCCAGTGCCGGCTGTTGTCGGTATTAGCGGCTGGTACTGTGTGGCAAACCGTCCCACGGGTAAGTCCCATTATAGTACAAACGCCTGTAAAAGTTACCGCGGTCAATTTCTCTCCTACAACCGACCCGCCGACGCGAAGGGCATCCACATCATCATTCGTCACACGATCCGCCACGGATAGTCGCTCCGGTGGCATTTTCGCCCTACAGGGGAACCTGAGTGGCCTCAGGGGCAATATCAGCGAATTGAAGCTTATTATCGCTGATCTCGAGCGTTGCGTCGTTGCACCACAGGAGACCAAGGTAAATCAAACCGTTGTTGCACCAGATTTCGTGGGCAGGAACTATACATTACTTCTGGAGTCGAACAGCGTACACTACTGGCAACACGGGGTTGGCCTAGCCATCCGAGAAGGCATACCGTTTGAGCGTGTGCAGATCCAAACCACCCTGCAGCTTATTGCAGTACGCATCCACGCACCGATCCAGGTAACGGTAGTATCTATCTACATCCCGCCGAGCTCTACGCAGTGTCAGGCAGCGTTGAGTGAGCTATTCGAGCAGCTAGAGGGTCCGATGTTGCTAATCGAACCCGCTTGGTCGCTTCATCGCCGAGATGATTTTGACCCATCAGTTGGTGATTCTGAACGACGGCTCACATACCCGCATCGATCCGGGTACGGGCAAAACCTCGGCAATTAACGTTACCATCTGTTCAGAGAGTTTGGCATAATAGCGACCACCTCCCGATCATCTTATCCATTCCCGGATGGACGAACCATCGAACGACACGACAGAAGTGGCTCTACGATCAAATTGATTGTACAAGCGGCTTACGGCCGAAACCATCCGGGCAGATGCCGAGTGGGACATTAACAGCTTCACCGAGAAGATATTGACAGCAGCAACAGAATCCATCCCACGATCCAGTGGCCGAATTGGCCCGAAAGCGACACCATGGTGGTACCCCGAAGCGAAAGCACCCATTCCACACCAACGCAAGAGTCTCCGATCCCTCACACGCCTGCAACTATGTGAACAGGGCTTTCCGGAGGCTTTGGCGAAATTCCAGGAAGCACGATCGGCGGCGCGAAAGGCGATCAGTGAGGCAAAGGAACAGTCATGGAAAAACTTTGTAGCGAAAATATCACCCAGCAGCACGACGACCGAATTGTGGCGGACAGTGAATACCTGCGTGGTAATCGGCAACAGCGCCCGGTCGTCCTCAAACGAGTGGACGGATTCACGGATGATCCTAAAGAAGCGGCAGAAGAACTTGGGAAAGTGTATTGCGAGAGATCGGCGACTTCCATCGTTCCAGATGGCGAAAGCAGCAGCTGAACGACGGTCCATAGATTTTTCGCATCACAATGATGATGTATACAACATCGATATTACCCTGAGCGAACTTCTGTGGGCCCTCGACAAAGGGCGAAGTGTCTCAACAGGTCCAGATTCGATCGGGTACCCTCTGCTGCAACGTCTTCCGCTATCCGTAAAATCGACGCTTCTTGAGATGTTAAACGATATCTGGCGCAGTGGCGAGTTTCCCGCCAACTGGCGGAAAGCCGTCGTCATTCCTATCCCAAAACCAAACTGCCGCGATTCCGGACCGAATGCCTTCCGGCCAATCTCGCTCACCAGCTGCATGGCGAAGCTCCTCGAGCGAATTATTAATCGGCGACTGATCACCGAACTCGAATCCAGTGGACGGTTCGATAAGCGCCAACACGCTTTTCGTGCTGGACATGGTACCGATACGTACTTCGCCGAGCTTGAAAGATCGTTGCCTACTACCGACGAGCACTGCCTGATAGCATCCCTGGATTTATCGAAGGCATACGACACCACATGGCGACACGGCATCCTGCGAACTCTAAAATCTTGGCGAATACGTGGTCGGATGCTAAATTTACTGCAGAGTTTCCTCTCAGAACGCACTTTCCAGGTATCCATAGGAGGACATACGTCTCAAGAGTACCTCTTGGAGAACGGAGTACCTCAGGGTTCCGTTCTGTCCGTGACGCTGTTTCTCATCGCGATGCAGCCAATTTTCCGCGTGCTACCCGCTGGAGTTGAAATCCTTTTGTACGCTGATGACATCCTCCTCGTGGTGCGTAGAGCAAAAGAGGAAGGTTTACACCGCAGATTGCAAACCGCCGTCAAAGCTGTGAACAAGTGGGCGAAGAGCGTGGGATTCTCTATATCTGCAACCAAATCGCAGACGTTTTACTGCAGCCCCAACGCGCGCAGAGAGCCGGCCAAAGAGATCACCATCGAACAAATTCCTGTTCCGAAAACCAACCTCCTAAGGATCCTGGGTGTCACTCTGGACCGAACGCTCACGTTTAAACCGCACTGTAAAGCGGTGAAAAAATCGTGCGACTCACGACTGCGAATCCTCCAGATGATTGGAGCGAAACTTCCACGTGGTAACCGAGCGACCCTACTGCAGGTGGGTTCGGCGCTAGTAACTGCGAAATTGATGTATGGAGTTGGACTAGTGAGCCGAGGAGGGCCGGAGACCCTGCAGACCCTCGCCCCAGCGTACAATAAAATGGTACGCTATGCTTCCGGAGCATTTGTGACCAGCCCGATTAATTCCATCATGGCCGAAGCTGGCACTCTTCCGTTTGGATTACTTGTTACACAGTCGGTAGCGCGGACGGCCATTCGAATTATGACTAAAAGTCCCAACAACAGCACCCTTCCGTTGATCCGTCGGGCATCAGACCGTCTTTGCGAAATTACGGGTACAACACTCCCCGCTATCGACCAGCTTGCAAGGCAGAGTGATCGTGTCTGGCACGCACGAAGACCATCAATAGT
The DNA here is from genome assembly GCF_024139115.2 of Armigeres subalbatus. Classification (NCBI taxonomy): domain Eukaryota; kingdom Metazoa; phylum Arthropoda; class Insecta; order Diptera; family Culicidae; genus Armigeres; species Armigeres subalbatus. Next base: position 233,622,515 of record NC_085139.1, on the reverse strand, counting down.
GTGGGATGTAAAGAACTGCGTTCGAGCCGGCGCCCCGCCAAATAGAGCTATACCAGTCGTCCAAGAATTGCTCTCGACAAGATTCCGTAGTTCGACGGTGATCTACACCGATGGCTCAAAATCTGATGATGCGGTTGGAGCCGCGTTTCACACGACCGGCCTCGCAGGATCGTTCAGTCTTCCGCAAGCGTGCAGTGTCTTCTCTGCGGAGGCGTATGCAATAAAGAAAGCAGTTTTGACCCCGAATACCAATGGTGAGATAATAATTCTAACGGATTCGGCTAGTTGCCTGTTGGCATTAGAATCCGGGACATCAAAACACCCGTGGATACAGGAGATCGAAAATTTGGTGCACAATAAACTCATCCGATTTTGCTGGATCCCTGGACACGCCGGCATTAGTGGAAATACCGAGGCCGACCGACTAGCAAACGAGGCTAGGAGACAGCCTGCAATCGATATGCCCATTCCGGGCGAAGACGCTTTGAGAGCGATGAAACAGGGGTGGCATTGTGCATCTCGATTCGAACGTAATTCTATCGAGTCGAACATGTTTGGCATTACGGGTTTCGATTCGATCTCGAAAACGACTCATCGTTCGAGTATGCTCGAGGAGGTACAAGAATAACGAGATGTTTTGGCATTATGGAAACTCGTTAGCACACTGAAAAACGACTCAAGTCGAATGAAAAACACTCGTCACCTTTATAGCTTTCTGAATGTTGTTCGAGAGTTATTTCTTGCTGAAAGTTTTTAATTATATTTGTTATTATTTCTCTACGAGAAGAGAATAAATGTTTTATTATTGTCTTTTGAGGAAAAGAATGTCATTAGTATACCTACTTTTATGGTTTCCAGACAATATGCAATCTCTAATTATCTTGAAATCCGCGTAAAAACGACTTCAACTAAAATCGGTGTTTTGAAGTTTTCACGTATTTTTTGACGATTTCTATAATTCGCGTGAAAAATCTATGGGGAAAATCTGCGTAAAAACGTGTATATTCCAAGATCTACGTAAAAATAGATGAGTTAAATAAAAAAAAACGCACATGGGTAGACCCAAGCTTTAAATTATTTACCTCAAATTTGGATCTGTGGCATACACTCGAATAAACATAAAACTTATAATTTGTGTCGTAACAATATCTCAATTTACAAAACATGTCGTATCGGCATAATGTTTTAATCGATTGCAACTGCTCAATAAATAATATTGCTTTTTAAAGTCATTGAGCACAATTTGCTTGTTTATAAATTAACTGCCAATTCATGCCCTGAAGGATGCCTTTCCAACAGACAACATGCTACACGCAGATGAAATTACTCTTATTCTCTCTGTTTACTCACATTCGCCATGCGCTGAAGGTTGTCTCTCCAGCGGGCGGCATACTAAACACGGAGACAGCTATCTCTTATTCTCTCTGTTTACATTTCGTTTGACAGAACATACTCGATTGAACTAGTACAGCACCATTCGAAATCTTGTACTGCGACTGAATGAAGTCGAACGAAATAGATACGAAACAGAAACGAATCCAAAAACTTACGAATCGAGTGATTCGATTCGAGATGCGCAATGTCACCCCAGGCAATACGATGGCGATGGAACCGCCAGTGGCACGATTCTCGCGACGAGAAACTGAGAGAGATCAAGAACGATACGCTCAGATGGATGGATCAGAGCAGTCCAGCGGACCAGCGTGCACTGACCCGACTAAGAATAGGCCACACGAGACTGACCCATACATTCCTACTGAAGAAGGATCCTCCGCCAACTTGCGAGTGCTGTGGAACCATCGTTGACGTGCGACACATTATCCTCCATTGCCAGAAGTATGAGCAGCAACGACAGGACAACGACATCAACACAACTAGTCTCAGAGCTGCCCTGGGTAATGCCGACGAAGCGACGAAAAGACTGTTGCTGTTCCTGCAGCAAACCAACCTATCCAAACAGCTTTAGACGGTGGCGAAATCGAATATGACACCGCCCCACACCAGCAAACAGAATCCACCCAACGCCAACACCCTAACAAGAACAATCCAGTCGACAGCACTACACAAAGCCTTTCCCCAGTGCCGGCTGTTGCCGGTGTATCTGGAATCAATTGTGTAGTAGTTTCGGCAACGGCTGGCACTGTGGGGCACTGGCGTCCCACAGGTCAGTACTCGATCTATTCATCTGTATACAGATACTGCCTTGCCAAAATTACAGGTCACCATCAAACCGGAACTGTATTCTCGCCTGGAGGAGGACCGTAACCGAAACAAAATTACACAAAGCGCATCCCCAGTGCTGGCTGTTGTCGGTATTGGCGAACTAGTGTAATGGTTTCGACTGCAGTTCGTACTGTGGGGCAAAGCGCCCCACAGGCAAGTACAAATGTATTCATACATTTTCAGAGTTTATCGTTGCACCTTTTCCCCAACAGTTGATCCACGTAGACGAAAGCGCTGCTACTTCACAGCTCTTGTTCAACCAGGAAGGAAGCCTTTGGCTGGTACCACCGACAAATTATCCTACCAACCGGATCGTAGAGTAGATCTCCGACTGTTTCGCTGGAATCTGCACCGTTAAATAAGATGAAGATGAAGAATAGAGAAAAGAAATGTGAAAAGAAGAGTGAGAGAAAAGTGAGACAAGACGTAGGGAAGATATTACAATGTAACACTCAAAATTGTATTGCTAAATTCGCCTTCCGACACGAATGCACTACTCTGGTGTAATGTGTCGTAAATACACAAACAAACAAAACAAACTACTCCTAAAACCAATGGAAACTGATAATAGTTTAATAGTAAAATTATGGAACGAAATACAACAAACAGACTTCAGTAAAATATACATACAGTGGATACCAGGACATATTAATATAATAGGGAACGATCGAGCTGATTATGCAGCTAAAATGGGTACAACTAAGACTACAGAAGAACAAATAGGATACTCACTACCGGACTTACTAAACATATTCAAAACGAAACTAATAAAGAATGGCAGGAACAATACGAATTAATTTCAACGGAGAAAGGCAAATTTCACTATGAACATTCTAAAACAATCAGCAATACACCGTGGTTCAAAGGACTAAATTTAACGACAATAGAAGTATTACAAATCGGACGTATCAGAACAGGACATGTAGTAACGAAAGAAAAACTAGCAAACTGGAATCTTGTCTCAAATTCTCGTTGCGACCATTGCGGGAACACAGAGGACTTATCACACATTCTTTATCACTGCCCTAAATACAATTTAAACCAGTGATCCCCAAAGCGCGGCCCGCGGGCCACATGCGGCCCTCGAAGCCATTTCCTGCGGCCCGCGAAGGATTTCAGAATATACACTACATGTGGCCCGTTTAAATGCATAAGAAATGCTTTTCATCATACTCAGTTTTTTGTTATACTCAGGGAATCTGTCAAGTTCACAACATTACGATGTATAAGCACCATCATGATTAATTAAATTCATCAGTTCATAGATGTTACGTAGGCCAAATGGTCAATGGTGGAAATTCCAATGGTCAAAAACGGTCAAACTAATGTTGTCATATACTGCTCTGAAATAAGGAAACTTTCATTACAAGTGAGGGTTTGGCAAAATTTAAATTTCCTTTATTTTTAACTTAAGAAAGCAAGCTAAAGATTAACATACTTTACGCTACCGTCGTGCATGGCTTTTTTTGACTGCGGGAGCTACTTTGGATTTTTGATTTTCTAAAAAACTAAACGGAAAAAATACCACATTTGAAACAGAAAGTTGCCATCCAACAATCCAAACAACCACCCAACCAATCAACACTGTGATAATGGCAATTTGTGAGTAATTTACTTTATTATTTTTGTTTCAAAATGTCCAAGATAGCCTTCGATCTATCAAAAGAACCCTCGATCAATGGTACCTTCAAGAATTTCCCAAGCTCCGATTAGTTGACGAATAAAAGGTTTCTGAAAAAATCAATTGATCGGAAATCTGGAAACAAGGCACATAGTGCGGAAATCAGATTTATTCGATTTCTATTCAAAACTGCTGGTAAGTTTACTTGGCTTTGAAACATGTTTGTCGTTATTTGATACGACAAACTATGATCAACGGTGGCTCGAAATCTCAATTTTTATCTATTCGTTCAATGACACAGAATTGGGAGATTTCAATATTTTGACTGCTTAAATAGGAAATAAAACTATCAGTTTATTTATTTCATGCATTTACGCGCATACATTTCGCATATTTAAAGTCCTTGAACGGATGGAATGAGGTTAAGGAATCGTTACTGTTATGTGTAGTGAACAATAATCATGTTTAAGATGTTGTTGCGAAAAGATTTTTATCGTCTTTAGTATTAACTGCGGAGATAAAACCCGTAGAATAAAATGTGTTTACAAGTATATTATTTAAATAAGATTCATCGCAACAAATTTTATTGAAATGTGAAATAGATATTCAAAATAATTTATTAAGCAGTAAAAATCTACATGATATGAAAAACAAATCATGCAAATGTACTGTGGCCCGCTTCAACAGTTCGAAATTACTATGCGGCCCTTGATAGTAAGCATGCTGGGGACCACTGATTTAAACAGAACAAACACCCCCATACTAAATAATAATACACCATTGATTAATATTCTTCAAAAAAATGACCCCAGAGAACACAAACAAATTGTTGAATACCTGAGAAAGATTGACAAATATGTTTGAGATTTAAAAAAAAAATAAAAAATAAATGTAATCAAATCACGAAAGATTATCAGTAAAATACTGAAGGGGCATCAGTTTCGGTATCCCGAACGATGATTTTTAAAACACCACAAATGTCACAATCCTTGGCTTTATGGATCAAAAGGTCTGAGCCATCAACAAGAGAGAGAAAAAAAAAATTAATGTTAACTTAATCGCAAACCAACATCTGTTACCTGTACCATAACCATAAATTTCATCTTTTCCCAAGAATCCTATGAACCATATTATGATCTTATGGAGAGCCCGGCCCCTGAAGATCATTACGTAGCAAAACTGACTTGTTTTATACATATGTGAATACATTATAGGGTCAGCTGAATGCGGCCCTGATGTGTTGGCAGCTATGCTATGCGGGTTCAATATGAACCTGCTGCAACACCGATACATTGCTTATTCCAAACCTCATAAGTGCTTACGGGTTGAAACGTTTCAAATGTGCGATGTTTATCCTTGAATTATTCGAAATACGTGCGAAAGTGAAATGGTTGTTACGGCAACTATGAAATCATGGCCAGTAATATGGTTAAAATGACCATTTCGGCCAAACGGTCTGTTAGGACAAACGGCCTTCTCGGCCAAATTATCGGTTCGGTCGTAGTTACTTTTGACCAAACCGTTTTCGAGCTAATAACAGTTTCAACCAAATATTAAATTTGACCAAATGGAATTCGGCTTAACGTGTTATTAAGCAGTGACATTCTGTCAAATGGCTTTCTGCCGAAGGACTTCAGACGAGACGTCCCTTCCCCTTTATGAACAATTTACTGTGAAATTTACGAAAGATTTCCTATGAAGAATACAAAGAGGTTTAGAATTCACAACATATTTTTCTACTCCCATTTCCAGAAGCCCAAATTCGACGTAATAGGGTGACCGGAGGTAACGTTGGCCCTGGATGTAACATTGGCTCATCACTCAAATTAATCAATATTTTTCAGCGATAATACGTCGATTTGTAGGGAGGTATTTACCACTGATTTATTAAAAAAGTGTATCAAACATACTTCAGCTTCATTACTATTAAAAGCAACGACCTAGCGTGAAAAATCACTTTGACTCGGTTTTTTAGCAGCCATGTTTCGTTGACTTAACTTAAGTGTTCTGGCATCCAGCGGCTGAGTATGAAATGCTATTCCCCGGAAGCTATACCTAAAATGGCAGCCCCATCCCGGTGGATAGGGAACCTTGGGCCAACAACCTACTGTTCCCGAAACATCAATTTGTTCGAGAAATTGGCATAACTTGCCAATGAGGCACGCCGCATGAAGCTTGAGATCCTGGGACTGAGTGAAGTCCGTTGGCCAAACTTTGGAGAACACAGAACGCCGTCGGAACAAGTTCTGCTATACTCTGGTTTACGAGGTGAACACGCTCCCCGGCATCGCGGAGTTGGCTTCCTACTAAGCGCTCAAGCACACTCTGCACTCTGCTAATCGTTGCCAGACTTAGAACACGGGTCCGAAACCTTACTATAATCCAATGATATGCGCTAACCGATGCTGCCGATCTGCAAGACAAAAAAAACTTCTACAGTCAACTCAATGCCGTCGTAGATAGAATTCCGAAGGGTGATATCAAGATCTGTTTGGGCGACTTCAATGGGAACATCGGATCCGACAACTCGAACCATGAGCGCATTATGGGACGCCATGGTCTCGGAGAAATGAGCAAAAACGGAGAGCTATTCGCAGAATTTTGTGGTAATAACGATCAAGGGATCGCTCTTCCCTCATCGACTAAAGAAAATCAAATCGACCACATCTGCATCAGCCAAAAATGAAAACGGATCCTTCTTGATGTACGGACGTAGTGCCGATATCGCGTCTGATCATCACCTCCTTATCGGCGAAATACGCCTGCGCATTGCGCGGATTCGTCGGCAGGAGGAGAGAGTTGGACGACGGTTCAACACACGCCGACTGGAAGATGCCACGGTGAATCGGTCCTTCGTTGAAGAACTGGAGACGCTTGCTGCAGATATTCCGGAAGGTTGCAGCGTGGAAGACCAATGGGCCGCCATCAAGAATGCCTTCATCGCCACCAATGGATCATTGATGAGACCTGGAGGATAGAGGAGCAAAGAGAAGCCAAATCCGCGATAGAGCGAACAAAAACCAGAGGAGCCAAAGTTTTAGCCCGTCAACAATACTCGGCTCTTGAGAAGGAAGTTAAGCGCGACAGGACAAGCAAGCGTGGGCAGACTCTCTGGCCGACGAAGGAGAAAGAACCGCAGCAACCCGGGACATTCGCCTCCTCTACGATATCTCACGACGCTTAAGCGGGGCGAAGATGAATGCAACGATACATGTGAAAGATGCGAATGATCATTTATTGACCGACCCAACTGACCAGCTGGGACGCTGGTTCGAGCACTTCGAACAACTTTTTTAAGTGCCAGCCAGGCCATCACCACCTCGGCATGATCTGCATAGGATCCGACGTATAACACGCATCAATACCGAAGCTCCATCACTGCTAGAGATTCAAACAACTATCCAAATCATGAAATCGAATAAAGCCCAGATGCTCAAAGCTGACCCCATGACATCCGCTCAACTACTGCATCGTTTATTTCGTAATATCTGGGACACCGCAATTTTCCCGGTCGTCTGGATGGAAGGTATTTTAGTTAAGGTACCCAAAAAGGATGACTGGCGAGGCATTATGTTGTTGTGTACCATTCTCAAAGTTCTATGCAAAGTTATCCTAGCCCGGATTCAGGAGAAGATCGATGCGACTCTCCGGTGGCAGCAGGCTGGATTTCGTGCCGGAAGATCCGGTGTGGACCATATTGTCACGCTCCGTATCATTCTGGAACAGGTCAACGAATTCCAAGAGTCCCTTTACTTGGTATTCATTGACTACGAAAAAGCTTTCGACCGTCTCAATCACGAGAATATGTGGGGCGCCCTGAAACGTAAGGGGGTTCATAAGAAAATCATCGGCCTCATCGAGTCACAGTACGAGGCTTTCTCGTGTAGAGTGCTGCACAATGGGGTCTTGTCCGACCCTATCCGGGTCGTAGCTGGTGTGAGGCAAGGATGCATTCTATCACCGTTACTGTTCCTCATCGTAATCGACGAGATTCTGGTAGATGCGATTGACCGTGAACCAAACCGCGGGCTGTTATGGCAGCCTATAACTATGGAGCACCTAAACGACTTCGAATTGGCTGATGACGTTGCACAACTCGCTCAACGGAGCTCTGATATATAGAGTAAGCTCAACGACCTCGTCGAGAGCTCCTCTTCGGCAGGTTTAGTCATCAACGTCAAACCGGGCAACCAGTGGAGAATGTTGAAATCTTCCAATATCTTGGTTGCCAAATGGCGTCAGACGACGGTACCAAGATCGACATAGGCGCACGAATCAAGAAAGCAAGGGCTGCCTTTGCGAGTTTAAGAAATATCTGGAAAAACAGGCAGATAAGTGAACGCACCAAAATACGAATTTTCAACTCTAACGTAAAATCTGTGCTGTTATACGCTAGCGAAACATGGTGTGTATCAGTGGAGAACACTCAACGGCTGCAGGTGTTCATCAACAGATGCCTGCGGTATATAATTCGGGCCTGGTGGCATCACAAGTGGATCTCAAATAACGAGCTCCATCGTCGTTGTCACCAGAGGCCGATAGCAGAAGAAATTCGGGAAGTGGGGCTGGGTCGGCCACACTATACGTAGGGGCGGACACGAAATCTGTAAACAAGCATTAGACTGGAACCCAGCGGGACATCGCAGCAGAGAAAGATCCAGAGGCTCTTGGCGACGAAGCCTCAATAAAGAAATAAAAGAAGTCGACCGAAATCTAACCTGGCAACAGGTTAAAGCGATAGCTGGGCAACGCTAGTAAGTTTCATTTTTCAAAACTTCTTCACTTGCAAATATGGTAGATAGGGGGAAAGATGGCTTTGGCAGGTTTTATTCTATTATTCTATGAAATTTGGCTACAATATTCTTTGATATGCAAAAAATGTTTAGGCCAAATTTGAACCTAGTCAGTCATAAAAAACCCCCCTGCCAATAATAGAACAAAACCTGCCAAAGCCGTCATTCCCCCTATTTAAAAAACAAATGTATCATAGGTATCATATAATAGTAGTTTCGTTAGCATGTCCTTGGTGAGCGTGTTATTTGGGGAATCTAGAACACACTCTCACAGTCAGTGTGGTAGTATCTTACATGCAATCAATTAGAATCCACGCTCAATAAGATGTATTGGTTTTCTCCATTTGTTTGCATGCTGTCTTTATTCAACGCAAGCAAAATGGCTTGTAATATAGACAGCAACCCATCTTTATCTTTCGTATGTTCGAAATCAACAATCACTCGTCCCAAGTGGGCTGAAAAAACATCCACCTGATAGGAACAATGGTGTCGACATTTTGTCCATTTCGCCCAAGATTTCATCGTCGTTTTTTTGCTGTTTGGCGTCAAAACCAAAAGTAAGCAAGCCGATTGGTGAAATAATTCTGGTTGAAACTGCAATATATGAAGATTTATAACGATAAATGTGCTCAACCGTAACATATTGAGGCATATACCCTATAGAATGGATCAATGTTTCTACCAGCACTGCCGGGCAGCCTATGGTTGTCAGAGGGCAAAACCCATCTTCCTTCTTGTCGGAATATTTACTTTATGAAATGATTTCGGATAACTCCCATTAGCTCCAAAGCCCTATGAGTTCGAAATTTTTAAATAACACTCAGTTAAATTGTTGACCACTAGTGCTGGCAGAATAAACGATTTTTGCATATGGTTTGAACAATCAATCTTCGAAACGTTATAACTTTTTTCGTGGACGTTCCAGCAACGTACCTTCTTCAGCAAAGTTTGGTTTACGATGAACTGAAACCTCTAGAAGTAAAAATGCAGAAATATACGTTTCCCCCGACCCTGTGACAAGCGCGGTGTCATCATCATCAATAGACATAGACCGCTGTCATCATTGAAAAGTAGTATGAAAAAATATTTGTGCCCGGGACATCCTGGCTACGATTTGGCGATGGGCTAAACAATAGCATGACAGTAGCCTGGTTTCCCCAAACTAATTTCCATACAAACTTCAAACGCGATGCGGAAATCGAGGAAGCAACCCATCAGGCCCAAATTCTGCCCAATTGTTTGGGACTCAGAGTGGTTTCAAAAAACCATTGATTTGGAAAAAATGACCATTACGCCCCACTCCAGGGCTTTTTTTTTATTAGCTTTATTAAGGAGACTTGCAGCCCCAGGCTGGCTCGCCTCCGCACTCCAGGGCTGGTAGCGATCAAAGCTGATCAAAATAGTGACCAACACTGGCAAAAAAGGGACCAAATAGTGACTTTCATCTGCAGAAAAAGTGACCAAATAGTGACTTTTAATTTGCAGTGACAAAAATGGACTTTTATTTGAAGTTAATAAAGCTGAAACAAGTAATTTTCAAAAAATATGTCTCCCCTTTTGGTTGAAAATTTCAATTTTAAGGGGCAATAAATTCCAATTGCTAAAACATTTTTCAACAAATCCGATTTTTTTTATTCTTTTTATTATTATTTGATTCTTTTTATTATTATTTTTTTAAATTTTCCTCCCCATTCACCACTGGAAAAGCACAACTTTGAGGCAAGTCATACGGAATAATGTGCAATAATATTTATTATGGATTCAATCTTATTCAAAAAATCATCGCTTGTATGTAAAAATAACAGTTTTTATGACAGAAATTTATAATTAATTTTTAGACATAGATTTAATTCGACTCACAGTTTTTAAAACTGAAACCCAATAATTATCTCAAAATCTAAAGAATTTTCTCAGGACTTCCTTACACACTTAGTTTTTATTTCTGCAGCTCGGCAAAAATCCGCGCAGCAAAATAAGTACTGATATCCCGGCAAACATGATGTAAAAAAATGACAGAAATTTCAACAAGTGTTATATCCCATCCCATAGATCGGATCGCTTACCAAAGTGAATCCAGATAAATTATTGTTTGTAGCTTGTAAGACAATCGTGGAGATGCAGAGGTATACTCGGTCTCCAGTAGCAACGAGAGTCGCGATTAACAATACTTCCATTCCTATATGATCGTAAGGACGTGGCCGGCGCCGTTATTGAAACGTGTTTATATGTTACCGAAACGTGTACATTGAGAATGGGTAGCTAATCCTAAGCCCCATTCATTGTGTTCTCTATACAATTTCGCAAGTTCAGTCAATCACGGAGTAGCAACTACGAAATGTGCGGTCATAATGCTTATGCTCATGCTAATGCTTTTAAAAGAGGTTTTTAAAAATCAGCCGAGTCAGCAATTTGGCTTTGTAGATCCTCAATCCGCTGTGCCCCTCCTGCTTTCATTACTATATACCCAATCATAACCTGGGACACAAAACCTATTGAATTAATCGCTGTTGAAAATCTAATGACAACACCGAGATTCACAGCGAATTTAGAGTACGGAGAAGTTCAGAACAGCGTTTGGCTAAAAAGTACTAAGTACGGTAATTTTTTCTAAATTCGTCATTTCATGTCCGTCATCTTCTTCTTCTTCTTATTGGCATTACATCCTCACACTGGGACAGAGCCGCCTCGCAGCTTAGTGTTCATTAAGCACTTCCACAGTTATCAACTGCGAGGTTTCTAAGCCAGGTTACCATTTTTGCATTCGTGTATCATGAGGCTAACACGATTATACTTTCATGCCCAGGGAAGTCGAGACAATTTCCAATCCGAAAATTGCCTAGACCGGCACCGGGAATCGAACCCAGCCACCCTCAGCATGGTCTTGCTTTGTAGCCGCGCGTCTTACCGCACGGCTAAGGAGGGCCCCTGTCCGTCATATAAAGTTTCAATTTTTTCAACATTTTTTCTCATTCCACGACGCTGCTCACGAAATAGTTAAAAGTTTCAACATAGCTGAAAATAGTGACTTTTCCCGAGAAAAAGTGACTTTAGTGACTTGAGGTCAAAAAAAGAGACTTTTTAGTGACTACACCGAAAAAAGTGGCCAAGTCACTAAAAAGTGACCTGCTACCAGGCCTACCACTCTAATACTCAATTTAAATTTCTGCAGCTCTGCAAAGTCCGCACAGACTTCTACTCACCAAAACCAGAAACTGATATTGCGGCAAAACAGTTGTGCTGAGCTTCAGAGCAACGATACACCACTTTGACAGAAATTTAAAAAAATATACAAATGTTTGCTGAGATTCTCGGCTGTGCAAATCTTGGTGCTTCCGGGGAAAAGCGTTCAAACGCTCTGTTGATCATGGAGAACATCAAAATCCAAAATCAAGAAAGGTTTGGAGGCTCTACTGCCCTTCTACGCATAATTGTCCCAAGTTAGTTTTTGATGATTTTGACTTTTTATCACAGAGCGCTCTATTTTGATGTGTTCTTCCTGAGAGCACTCGAAAATATCGAACTTTGTTAGAAAAATCTATGAAAACAACATCAAGTCGGTTTGTCCCATTGTTGAATTTCTTCTCCCATTTCTATTTCTACTATATTTGTCTCGTGAGGAATAAATTAATCATTATGCAGAATCTATTATTTTATACAGTTTTGTTATAAAAAAGGTATTCAATGTTTAGCTTTCGCAAGCCTTACCACTTTTAGTGGTAAACAAGGCCGACTAAAAGGATCTTTATTCTGAGTGATAGCAAGGGGATCTACCAACATCAACCACGTGGGCAGTACAAATTTATATATTAAGCGTGGGAAGAGATTTGTCGATCATAGTAGTCATTAACGAAATCATTCACTCAGCGGGACTAATATGCGTAGAAATCCGCAAACAAGTGTTATATTTCTCGGCATAAATGTCCCGCTAAACTATTTTCATGAATAAGGTCGCAAATTATATTTCTGAACTAAAAACTTGAATGAAGTCATTAGAATAGAGCTCCCTTAATAGTCTAGAGATGAAATCTTTTTAAATTATCTACTCGTATGAGGTCTGGGCCCTGTAGCATAATCAGACTAATAATATTAGCTACAAGTTACAAGTTACAAGTCAACAAATTACAAGTACTTGTAATTTGCGTCGCATAATAATGTTTTGCCAACTAATAATATTAGTACTTGTATTATTAGTAAGGTTTAAATTACAAGTCCGTCAGGTTCATTTACCTGTCAAAATTCACCCGACAGTTCACTGTCAATGCGGAGCTAAACGATTTGTTTACGTTTGTTTGCAAATTTGTGGATAGAATATATATTTTGACTGCGATAGGTATGCACGGAACACTCTCTGTAAATTTATTGATTCCGCGGTTTAAGCCGGCGGTGGTATCGGCATTTTTAACCAAGCCAATGTAATGCACACTGGAGTCGTTTTTACGTGGTCTTTGGGATTGACTTAAGTTTTAATTAAGGCGATTTGTAAGTTACGCGAACGTATCCTCCATGATAAATCGAATCCCGCTGGACTTGTTTGTTGTGGGTTTTTGAAGAGGCTTTAATTTACGTGTATTGTAAGACTTATGCGGGTTAGATTTTGCTTCTAATTCGATTATGAAATTTGGACTCATTTCTTTTTTAGTTCAACATACTAACTGATGAAAATATCGTAATAAATTCTGCTCAAAATTTAGGTAGTTTTTCCGTTTTTCCTTTCTTTCCCATGATTGTTGTCAAACATAAAGCAATATGCATGGTCTTAAACGAGATTGTTTAGTATAATAATACAATAATACAAATTTAAGTTTTCTCAATTTTGAGAAGAATAAAGTCAACTTTGGGTAAACTAAACTCAGCTTTGGTTAATATGTTTTAAGTGGATTAAGTTAAACTACTAAGTGTTAGGAAACTCAAAATTTGGTTATTGGTCCAAAGTACGGATTTGAGCTAAGACAACCCACTTTTGAGTAGTTTTGAGTTTCTGTGTACTGCATAATTGCTAATGATCTTTAGCGCTCCACCATTTGAATACTTGATGTCAGCACTTAAATTACTTTTTCTATATCCAAAGTAATTTGACATTTTTCATAATTCTCCATGTTATATGAACCGGTGCCAGCGAAAGTGGTACATGTTACATTGAGTAAATTTTTCAGGAGACGCATTTTCCCACAAACATCGAATAATAAATTAATTTTTGCAGTTTTGTGCAACTAAACTGTACCAACATGTTATGTCTGATGTGCCTAAAGATAGTAGTGAAAAATTAGCAAAGTTTATGAAAAATTTAAAATTTATTGGAACAAATTGCACATGTACCACTATTAATGGGAACAAAAGGAAACAGAAACCAAAAACGTTGACAGTAAAAGTGGTACATGTACATTTTAAAATCATTCTAAACGGCAGTAAACTATTTTGAAATTCAAAATAGGATCAAAAGGTGTTGTGAAAACTGTCATGTTGCTAAATTTTCTTCTAAATATGCAGATTTTAGTAGGTTGAACTGTACATGTACCACTTTTTCTGTCAACGATATGACCATTGTGATATATACCAGAAAATAAAATGTGCATATTTCCAGATTTAGTTGCCAAAAATCACTTATTGTTATTACCTTACTAGATCTTTTCAAATAGAAGCCGTTGGTGTAAAAAACTCAGTAATTGACAAAAATGGTTTATGTACCACTTTCGCTGGCACCGGTTCATATGGGAACGAGAAATTTATTTTTAATGCACAGTATTTCATTATATGGTAATTTGAAGCAACTAGAATAATAGTTTCTTTCTTTGTTAAGTCGTTACAAACAATTAAACTATGCATAATTACTTTGCACAGCTAAAATAATAAAATAAAAGCTACTTGTAAATTAAATTACAGCACCATTCATACTTGTAAAAGAAACTACAATCCAACGCTAATAATTTCTACTTGTATTTTCTTTATGCAACAGTTACTTGTAAATTCCACTAATATTATTAGTGCGGTTTACTTGTAATATTAGTCTTGTAAATTCATACTTGTAGATTCATTATGCAACAGAAAAATACAAGTTACAAGCGACTTTACTAATACTATTAGTAAAATTTCGATTATGCTACAGGCCCCTGGAGTGAAAATTGTAATTTTGTTCCAAATGCGATTTGCTCAGTTGCATTTTTTTTAATTTGGTACAAGCATACACAGTCCAGAACATATTTGAAAAATTCCACACCTATATCTAATTTTTCAAGGCTTGCATTACTTTTTGGACTAAAACTTATGTTAAAATGTGGGTCAGAGAAAAAATCTATGTTGAATCGGCGGTATGTTGATACTGTGACACTGCATATTAGAGTGGGGCGCAGTTGTATGGGAAAACGCAAATTTCATCCATTCAAGTGAGATCAAGGTTTTTCTGAACGTTTTTGGGACCCCAATCTACTGTGCAAAATATGGGCTCGATTAGTTGCGTCCTCGCTTTCCGCATCGCGTTTTGAATTTATATGGAGATTAGTATGGGAAAACGTACTTTTTTATATTTTTGCTCTTAGCGGCTTCAATTTATCGTCAACCACGTGACTCATTACGTTGTCGTTAGCAACTTTGCCGAAGGTACGTAGCTGGAAGATCTACAAAAAATGTTATTACGTTTCGAAAATTGATTTTTTAAACCATCTGCAAGAAATCAATGTTTCTGCCAGCACTACCGGACAACCTTTGGTTATCGGAGGGAAATTTTTACTTTGTAAAATCATTCCGAATAACTCCCATCAGCTCCAAAGCCCTGTAAGATCAATAATTTTAAAACAACACACAGTTAAATTATTGTTCCATGTAGCTCGGCAGTGCTAACAGAATAAACCATTTTTTGCATATGGATTGAACATTCGAAGCGTTATAACTCTTTTCGTGGACGTTCCAGTAAAGTGCCTTATTTGGCAAAGTTTTTTGGCATCCTTTGGGCTATGCTTTAACGCAATGTGCCATTTGGTTTATGATGAACTGAAACCTCTAGAAGTAAAATGCAAAAATATACGTTCTCTCATACTAATTTCCATACAAACTGCAAACGCGATGCGGAAAGCGAGGAAGCAACCAATCGGTCCCAAATTCTGCATAGTTGTTCAGGACCCAGAATGGCTTCGAAAAACCATTGATTTGAAAAAATGACCACTCTAATGCATATGAAACACGTAATCACATAATTCTATTCAACGGGTCTCCGGCTTCCTATGAAAAGTTCGCCTTTGCAATGATAGTCTTTCGCACTGAGAAAAGTTCGAGAAAAGTAAAAAAAAATTATCACTGATAACATTATGAACAGAAGAGGTCCTTGGTGTGACCCTTGACGAACTCTCGTTGTGACATTGATTGGGTTCGACTTTTTTTCATTGAATATAATCGTCGACCTTACTGCTGAGTGCTAACAATTCATTCAATATCCCATGTTTTTGAAATTAAAAGTTTTACTGTAGTAAATGTATAATACTTCTAAATAGTTTCCATTATCCATTGCAATTAGGGAATGTATGACAAATTATCATAGGTTTGTGTAAGTCAATCCGCCTGTGACAAAATCATTGTTACTGGTCTATTATATTATGTTTGATTTGACACAACATATTTCACGTTTTGTTCACCATAGAAGTTGTTTTCCCATTTCGAATACCTATTACCTATTCGCATTATGATATTTATTCGTGGATGAAATCGTTTTGAAATCACATCCAATAACCATTCAAATTGTTTGAAATTTCTAATGTATACTCAATAGTAACGCACCCAACGCTCAGGAAAGCTTAACGACGTGGGCGGAAAACCTAGAGAAGAACATTATTTTTCGGCAGCGGATTGTTATGAAGCGGGATGAACACAATCGTAATTCAACATCCAGTAACACTTAAACAACAGAAGAAACCAAATCACCGCTAGAAACTCCCAAGTAAAAAATGCATTACAATGATGACACGATACTTACCATTACTCAACGGTGTGGAGATAAACTTGGGAAAATCGTCCGTGATTCGACGATATTTGGCAAAACTTATTGTTGATGCTTCTGACGGCTCGTCGCTGCGGAAAAAAAGAAAAATACACACACCGTTAGAAAAGGGAAATTTTCTTCTGTGGGTTGAGGGTAATAAGTCAGCGCGACTGTGGCGGCTACTGCTGCCGGATCATCAGCCGGTGGTGGGTTGGTTCGTCTATGTTATGCATCTCCATCCGGATAGAGAGATGAGAAGATGGGAACAGAAGCAACACCAGCATGAGACACCGGTAGCCGAAGTGTGCATGCGCTTAAAACACAGATAATCAGCGGTTCTCAATTTAGCATCAAAGTTTTTTTTTACCTGGTGCGTGCGGTCGAATAGGAAGACCGATTCGTGAAAGTAAACAGGAATGAACGGTTTACTGAAAAGCATGTTACTTTACAGTTAAGGTAGGACGGGGCAAGATGAACGCCCTAATGATGATACTTAATACACAGAGAAACAGATGTCTCGCTTAGAACAAAAAGCATTAAAAATTATCGTCACGAAAACAATATCGCCCAATGCTGAATTTTAAGTGTGCGTTGAGGTCGAAATATGTATCTGTCAAAGGTACAATAAAGTGGTGGAAATGAATAGAACTCGAACTCGTCTTATGACAAACAACTTTATCAAAAAAAACTTGTCTTTATTCGGTCACCCTAAAGGTCACCGAGAAAATGAAAAGGCGAAGGCCGTAGTAGGCCAGAGGAGGTGCCGGTCAAAGTAAAAGTGGACGGCCCTACTCTAACCAAGGTCACAAAAATGGTGTTGACCAACCACGATGGAAGCGGAGGCCAGAAAATAGAGGTGATTGCCGATGTTTTGAACGTAATCATGTTCTTTCTAAATAACCGCGTAAAATACAGTAGGGATCTGAAATAGGCCTTACTGACCTTCTGCGCCTTAGTCGTGGAAGCGAAGTCGGAAGACCCTGCTGGAGGCCAGTACGCCTCGTTACTAAGAAAAAGGAGTTGGCGGTGAAAGCCAGTGAGGAGGCCGAATTGAAGATTCGTCTCCATAATAAGGAAAAGTAGCTGGCGAAGAGATAGACTGCGGAACTTCAAAAACGCATTGCTATTTCCGAAGCTTTGGGGCCCTCCTTAGCCGTGTGGTAAGACGCGCGGCTACAAAGCAAGACCATGCTGGGTTCGATTCCCGGTGCCGTTCAAGGCAATTTTCGGATTGTAAATTGTCTCGACTTCCATGGGCATAAAAGTATCATCGTGTTAGCCTCATGATATACGAATGCAAAAATGGTAACCTGGCTTAGAAACCTCGCAGTTAATAACTGTGGAAGTGACTAATGAACACTAAGCTACGAGGCGGCTCTGTCCCAGTGTGCGGATGTAATGCCAATAAGAAGAAGAAGGAGAAGAAGAAGTAATGCAGGTGGCGGAACTGAATGTAGCTATAGCAAAAAGTCAGTACCTCCGAAAAGGAGAGATACAATATTGAAACTCGCCGGAAGAAGGTCAAGCAGATTGCTGGTCTTAAGGAACAACGAAAACTAGTGCCTCCACCAAGGAGGGCAGCTGAAGATCCCCGGGAGGAAGGCCTACCATGGGTGGAGGTCGTGAATCCAAAAAAGGCGAAACGGAGTGGTCCACAAGCCGCAAATGGAGCGCAGCATGTCACGACTACAAAGGGTAGAGCCCGTGAGAAAAAGGGCGCGCCTGCGAAAATTGGTCAAGTCTGACGATAAAAGCTATGTCGAAGTCTTGAAGGCTGTGAGGTGCAACGAAAAGTTCTCTGGCCTAGTAGAGGATGTTAACTGCATCCGCCGAACGCGGAAAGGCGACATGATTCTTGTCTTGAAGCGGGATGCCGCTCAGAAGAGTTCTGAGTATAAAGAGTTGACCGACGAAGTTTTGGGAGATGGGGTTCAAGTAAGAGCTCTATGCACAGTCTCGATCATCCAGCAGGAGCCGAAGACCTGGTGGACGCAATGAGAGATAATTGCAATGGTGAAATCCAGGAATCCGCGATTCGGTTACGCAAAACCTATGCGGGAATGCAGGTTGCCTCATTCCAAGTGCCTCTGACTGAGGCGAAGAAGGTACTGAACAAGGCTAAGTTGAAAGTAGTTTGGTCGGTATGTTCGATGAACATAAGCCAACCACTTCAGGCTTGCTATAGAGCTGAAGGCCACAAAGCCCACACCTGTCAGGCCACACCAAGGTGTCTTATTCGTCACCCGGGACCAGACAATAGACACCTCTCCGGTGTTGAGGACTCTCCGGCCTCTAGAAGGGTCCAGACAGGCAGGAACACAGTTTAACTAAAATCACTGCGAGGCAGCTCAACTGCCGCTACAACAGTCGATTATCGAGTGTAAAGCTGATGTTGCCTTGCTGTATATGTAGCCGACCTATACCGCATTCCTGCTGGAAACGACAGCTGGATCGCTGACAAGTCCGGAATAGTGGCAATCTGGATTTGCGGGTGGTACCACATCCAAGAGATAATATGATCGGGGTTCAACCAAATCGCACCAAGCGACAACGAAATATTACTCATTTTTCTGCCGAAGCTTTCGTTTAACGCATTTAATTGATCGCAAAGCGTATCGGATACCCTCAACCCCATAACTGAGGATATCATACAACAAATGTACGGATGAATTGATATGAAACAATTTCCGCTGTCCTCATATGAACAAAATATCACAAGTAAGTCAAAAAGCCGCTTGGTGCGGTTTGGCACCCGACCATATCATGAGGGTTTTGTCATAGCGAAGGTACACGGAGTTTACTCTTGTAGTTGCTACTCTCAGGTTGCTACTGTCCTCCTAGATGGAATATAGAGCAGTATACTAGGATAGATATTCTTGCGGCGAAACTAACCGGTTTGAAAGCGTTAGTTGTAGCAGGTGACTTCAATGCGTTGGCAGTGGACTATGGATCCCGAAACTTCGACGCCGTGGCGCTGCAAGAGATTTGCTGGGCAGGACAGAAAGTGTGAAAAAGCGAGTATCAAGCGGCTATACTTTACCAAAGCTGTGGCACCGCACCTACGAGCTGATAACCGGCTTCATAGTGTTGGGCAAGATGCCCCAACGCGTGATTAGGTGGCAGCCAATTAACCCAAGAATGTGCAAGCTGATGATAAAAGGCCGTTTCCTTTCCTGAAAGGCCTGATGAAAGGCCGCGATCCGACGTCAAGGAAGAAGCGTTCTATGCACAGCTAAATCAGACATACGATGGATGCTCACAACGGGACGTCAAACCCGTCATCGGTGACATGAACGCACAGGTAGGAAGGGAGGAAATGTATAGACCAGTCATCGGACCGGATAGTCTGCGGGTACCCTCCCACAACCTAAGACGTCATGTAGTTTGTGAATGGGCCCTCATGATGCTTTTCTCGAATCTCGATACAATCGTTTCGTTCGCCGTATATTATACCAAAAATAATTGCCTACCTTACGGCTTCCACAAACCTGATTTAAGGGGGAATGAAGGTTGTCAACAAACCACTACATAAATCCGTATTTTTTGAATGAGTGTTTGTGATATTGCACTAACACAATCACAATTTTCCGAAGGACGGAAAGAGACAGACGACACACCGCCGGTGGTGAATCATTCAGAAAGCTGTTTTCTTTGCCCAACTTTCCTTGAGCCTTAAGCACAAGCGATTCAAGCATCAACCTTTCATGGTTCAACTCGGGAAGTTGAAACACGTGAGAGTTTTGAGAGCATTCACAACAGCTCATCGATATAGAGGAGATTGGAATCAAACGCACGTATAAATCATGAATTTTTAACGCAGGCATCGTTGGAAATCAGCATCCAATCATTGTATTTATGAATGATGACGTAATTTATTTATTTAAGGTCTACATCAACAGACTACTTATGTCCTAATGATGGTAATAAAAAATATATAAGTATACATATCGCCAAAAACTTTTAAAAAATGGACACAAACGCTAAAACAGCTATCTATTGCGATTTGAAAAAATCTTTGAATCTTCGACGCAGCGTCTGACGAGGCAGGTTGCAGTCGAATATTGTAGAAACCCTGTTTAATATACGCTGTAATCCTTCAATACTACCGTTCATACTGTAGTTAGTCCGACGAAATGGCAATCTTAACATAGCGTTATTTCGAAGTGTTTTCGGCTGTACATCAATATTAATCTGTTCCAAAATGTCACTACAATCTATTCGGCCTTGCAAAACGTCTGCAACAGATCGATAAACCGACAGCGGCTTTCATAACTTGGCAGGCGTAATGGATCTCTCCACGGTAGTCTACGCAGTGCAAATCGTAGGAACCGTTCGTATAATTGGGATCCCAAAGGCGGAGCAATACTCCAGTATCGACCGCACCAGTGAGCAATACAAAGACTTCAGACAGTAAAATTTTTTTAGTCATCCGAAAGATAAAGCGCAGGGTTTTGGAAGCCTTACCTACAACGTATGAAATATGCATTTTGAACGTCAGCTGGGAATCCAAAAATTCCACCCAAGTCTTTGACATGGCTCAGACGTTCTATGCTGGTATTCAAAAGCGTGTAGTCGAATCTAACGGGTTTTTGATTGACTATCATACGGTTGACATTGCACCAATTGGCAAAGGATTCTAACTGACGTTGAAGGAAATAGCAATCGTGGATGGATTGGATTTGCAAGAACATTTTTAGGTCATCAGCATACGATAGGAGGGGAACTTCGAGTACAAAATTCGCGTCATTGAAGTATAGTAGGAAGACTAACGGACCCAAATGACTTCCTTGGGGTATTCCCGATGTAGCGACGAAGGAATCAGATCTGCAGTCGCCGATAGCAACCGTTAGTTGGCGGCCGGATAGATATGATCGGAACCATTCCAATAGAGTGCCATTTACTCCTAACTTGTCTAATTTGGCGATAGCGATGCAGTGGTTTAATTTATCAAAAGCAGCTGACAGATCTGTGTAGATGACATCTGTTTGAGCTCTTTTCGTCATGCTGTTCGTAATGAAAGATGTAAGGCACAATAAATTAGTACTAGTGGAGCGACCGGCTATGAGTCCATGCTGAGTTTCAGACAGATACTGCTTGCTGTGGGAAAGCAGAGGTTCCATCACAACGAGTTCGAACAGTTTTGATGTTGCACTCAGCGAAGTTATTCCTTGATAATTGTCAACGTCACGTTTGTTCCCTTTCTTGTGCACAGGAAACATTTTGTGCAATCTTCCAACATGAAGGAAAGATTCCACTGGATAAAAGCCGAAACAGGAGGAGCAACGGATACTGCAAACTGGAAATATGTCTTTTCAGGAAATTGGACGGAATACCATCGGGACCAGGTTTGATCGATGACTTTAGTTTTGATGCAGCAGAGGAGGTCATATCTTCGCTGATCTCGATCACACCTAGTACATGGCCATATAGGGGAACATTGTCTGCTGCGTGATGTACTTCGTAAAAGCGTCAGCAAACTTTAGCGAAAACAGTCTACAGATCACCTGCAGATACAGTTTCGCCTTGAAATGTCATAGTGGAAGGGAGGTCAGATTCCCGCGTTGCTTGATGACATGATTCCAAAACAGTTTAGGATGCGTTTTGAGATTGGTTTGGATCTTACTTTGATATCGGGAATAGCATATACGACTGACGCGTTTATAGGCGTTGGTGAGTCTGACGTAGTGATCCTTTAAGAAAAACGTGCGAGAAAGTCAACGCAGCATTTTCGACATTATCGGCAAGTATAGCGTCCCAAGGCATACCAGATAGTACGTGGACAATGCTTTGATGATAGGCCTTCTGAAAGTAGTACGATACGGAAGCGGGAAATACATTGAACTCGTTGGCCAAGCTCACCGGAATTCGGACAACTAATGTAGGGTAATGAGGGACGAGCTTAACCATGGGAACTGCGGCGATGAACACAAAACTTAAGTCCAAGTAACAATGATTCTCATTCGCTACATGATTGATTTGAGATAGCATCGCCGTGCTGTAGTCATCGAGAAGATGCAAAGGACCCGAGTGATATGCTGACCGATGTCCATCGGGATAGAGGAAACCATTGTGAGACGTTCTCCACAAAACACCGGAAAGATTAAAGTCGCCGATGACAAGAAGCTCATCCGCCGCTGCCTAATAAATTTCGTAATAAAATCAGATAGTTAGCAGAGTTCTAACTGTTTATGCAAAATACTAAGGGTCTGTCTCATTAGGAGAATTAAACTTAAAAGTGACAGTTCGAAAATTAGAAAATCACCCAGTCATAAGAATTGTTGGTGCTATCCAGCAATTCCAATAAGACATCGATGCTGAATGATTCGATATCTGTCAAAAGTAATCTTGCTCTGCGAGCAGGGTTATTCGTTAATTTTTGAAATGTCACTTTTAAGTTTAATTTCAGTTTAATTATCCAAATGAGACAGACCCTAAGCAAGTAATTGCCTAGACTAAGTTTTATAATTTGCTTTCTTCAGTAGTGCGTTATGCATCATCTCCGCCTAAAGCATTGTTTACGTTTTGGAAAAAAAAGTCTTTGAGAGTATCGCACTACGAGAGCAACACAACTGCCAGGGTTTCAACTAGCAGTAAATCTCAAAATTACGCGGCACTCAATAAGGCCGTTACAAATATTTAATTAACATTTTGTCCTACTGGTCTCCTAAAGGTCAAAGAGGGGGGTGTATAATAAAATATAAATATAAAAATGAAATAAATCAAAAAACTCCTCGGAATTGTTGAAGAATGTTTTGAAAATCCTCAAAATTATCCAAATTTTATTTTGTTGCCCCCTCAATTTTTTTTTTGCAAGAAAAAACCAAGGGGAGGAGGGAGACAAAATAGATTTTAAATATTTGTATCGGCCTAATTAACATATGTAATTTGTTTGAAGGCGCAAAATAACGGCTAGAACATGTAGTTTTTTTTTTTGCAATTGCAGTTTTTATCAGTTTTTATTTTTCTAAACTTCTTTACTTGCAAATATCAAGCTCTATCTGGAATAAGGGCGAATGTCGCAAAAGAGGATTCTCTTCGTCGACTTCCCCTCTTTTAAATAAAAGCGACAAGCAGCTGATTTATTTGAGGTTCATCACCTCAGAACGATAGAAAACAATGCGAACTTGCATTCTGAGGTGATAAACTGCAAAGAAATCCGCTGCTTGTCACTTTTATTCAAAAGAGGTATTTTCGTTTGCATGTTCCTGGTGAGCGTGCTATTTGAGGTAGCTAGAACGCACTTTCACAGCCAGTGTGGTAGTATCTTACATGTAGCCAATTAGAATCCGCCCTCAATAAGATGTTTTGATTGTCTCTATTTGTTTGCATGGTGTCTTTATTCAACGCAAGCAAAAATGCTTGTAATATAAGTGCTGTCCAATGAGAGCTTGAAGTAGCTCGAAGTTTCTCCCTGTCCTGATCATGCCCATTTGTTCATTAAAACGAACGAGCAGGACGGGAACTACTTCGAGCTGCTCATTGAACAGCACTATAGATAGCAACCCATCTTCATATTTCGTTTGCTCGAAATCAACAATCACTCGTCCCAAGTGGACAGGAAAATCATCCACCTGATAGGGACAATAGTGCTGTCCAATGAGCAGCTCGAAATAGCTCGAAGTTGTTCCCGTCCTGCTCGTTATTTTTTGTCAACAAATAGGCATGAGCAGGACAGGGAGAAACTTCGAGCTACTTCAAGCTCTCATTGGACAGCACTAATGATGTCAACATTTTGTCCATTTTGCTCGAGACTTTCGCTGGTCTAAATGAGATATTCACCCTTATTCTTGTTTACGTACGAACGCGCTTCGGAACGAAAGCTGATGCGCATTCTCGTTTACGCCAGCAAAATCAAATGGGGAAACGATTCAAACAAACTACATTCGTTCGAATGTTTCGTTTGTCCATAAACAAGAATAGGGTTGATTGTGGACATCAATCGTAGTTTTTTGCTATTTGACGTCAAAACCAAATGTAAGCAAGCCGGCTGATGGAAAAATTTTGGTTGGAAATGCAATATATGAAGATTTATAACGATAAATGTGCTCAACCGTAGCATAAAGGGCCAAGGTTTGAGCCGTTATCCCTATGTCTATCTACAAGGGTTATATGCAATGGTCCCCAATTATACGGATCCTGATCCTAAAAAAAATAATCCGGCCCTGACAATTTCACAAACAATATAGGCGGTTAGGGTAGTACGCTGCTGAACAGTGCTGTGCAAATAGATAGGATACGGAATGATTCCGCTATGTAATTCCGTGAGCAGTACGGAGCTAACAAGTAGAGAAAATTTCGTAACGCTAATGACGCCTGCTGGAGAAGGAAGTTGCGTACGGAAAAGTGACATTTACTGAATCAGCTGTCAAATTTACTTTGGTTTTAGTAATTTCAGCAAATTTTCCGTAAACCCATCCCGTATCCGCAGCGTACTAGGCTTATCATTGATGACATACAATGTCATTTTTTTCCTTAATCAGATGTAAAGGTAACTAACAGGTCCACGTATAGTTAATAAATTACAATTACAAAGTCTAGTCGGGACGTCACAAATTTAGATTGGGAAACACTCATCCTAACTGGACCATCAGTGAAAATATTCGTGACCCAAGAAGTTCGATAACGAGTTCCTTACCTTTTTCGCTTCCGACCGTCGACCACGAACTCTTTGATTCGGGATAACAGCGATGTCACAGACATGCCGGAAGTCATTCAACCGTATTCAGGAGGAGAAACTCTATCGTCGGCTGGCACGGATGATGCACTCATATAGAAAATAAATATTACGAAGGGAAAAATACCGAAATTCTGGCTACCAAAACCAATTGCTGGAAGCTAGCGATGTAGTCCACGAAACCCCGGGTCTGGATTGCCGTGTGGACAACGCTAAAAAAACGGGACACGCACTTTTTGTTCTTCTTGCTGTCGACTGCCAGCCCAGACTAGCCACTAGCTCCGAATGCCTTTCGGTTCTCACGAGACGGACGCGTTGCACCGCAATCCAGTGCCACTTATTTCGACGTTACTTTATGTTTCTATTTGGCCAGTACCGAAATTTCATTCGAATTACGCACAAATCACACCGGAAAAAGCACTTTTGAATGAAAAAGAAAACGCTCGTCAGCCACCAGAACGATGATGACGGACCAGACGACGCGAAAAGTTTTCAATTTTTGCCAAAGCCAAAGGGAAATTTTACCTTTCGGTGCGGCTGCGAAGCTTCTTTCGCGTGCGACAGATAAAGGGACCAAAATGGACGCGTTGGCAACCCTAAAAAGATGTCAAATCTTTGGCCAAAAAGGTCTGGGAGGTATGTGACGAAAATTCGAGTACAAAGGGGCCTGTTCAAATATTACGTAACGCGAAAAACGTTGTTTTTAAGAACCCCCCACCCCCTCGTAACAATCCGCACGCTTACTTCAGTTCACCCAAATATGGGTGAAGTGTACCTAAAATCCTCAAAAAGTGCACATACGTAGATATGGGTAAAGTTGAATTTACCTATATATGAGTAATCTGACTTAACCTCGAGTTTACCCATATATGGGTACTTGAAAACACGCGATTATAGGTAAATTTTACGCAAATTTGGGTAATGTTTTATTTTTTTTATTGCATAATAATATATTGAAATTAGAATTCAATTGTGAAATTTGAATTAAATCAAATAAATGAGCACAATACCATCCAAATTTATTAAATTATTATAACAATGACAATCATTATTCATAAAATACAAACTTGATTTAAATTTCGCATTAGTGAAGGATTTTTTATCCGGTTCCTCTTATCGATACGTTCATGACTACGCGGATTATGCTGAGGAACGGCTGCTGCTATATAACAATCTGCGAACCGCAATCAAAAGGAGCCACAACTGTTTGAGTACCGGTGAGCGACAGGTATTACACCCTCGGCCCCGTTGGTATACCAAGTACATTTACGGTTGCTGCATTGGCAGAAATGGAAGTTTAAGGAATATTCCAAGGAATAGGCCCATTCTCGTTTCGACGACGTTCGTGTTGAGATACATGATCGTTGTAATTATTGAAATGGTAACTGTTTCCTCCGTGCCAATCCGAAATCTATATCGTTTAGATCTCGTCAATACTAAGATACATCCCGTGATCGTTGCCACTACGTCGTTGTCTGCCCGGAGTTGGATCTTTAGCATAACTTAGGCCTATTCCTCCTAAACGACGTACTTCCATTCGACCGCTTTGACTCGACCCAGTATCAGCGGTTCCACCACCAGGTCCATTAGCAATACAATTGCGTCCATAACTGCTGTACCATTTTCACCTGCGACGTCATCTTCGTATGCGGTGTCTTCAATTTTACCCATCGTCATACTCTTTGGATGGTGCCGAAGTAGATAGAATAGCACAATCCGCGAAGTTTGCAAACACAAACTCGGGATGTGGGTGGAATCTGATTCTATGATCGTTTCTGCCCCTACAAGAAAAAGGAGATAAAGTGTTATTGTAATGATTAGTGTAAAGAATTATTTCAACTTACAGTTTGACATGTTGCTTGCGAAGTTTTCTGATTAGACGGGCATCGCTGGCTTGCAAATCAGGTAGAGTATCAGGTTTGAGTATCCGTGAGCTGGATGTCATCTCGTTCCGGCAGACTGCATTTCTACAAGATGGAAACAGGAATGTCTTTGTTGACGTTAGAAGCATGGATAATAATTGAAACTTACCTTTTAACAGGATATGGGGCTTCCACAACAGGTGTACGCTCTCCACTGCAGCTGGATTCGTTGGTGTCGATGATGAACGTGCTAGATGCTAGCCCACACAACACGCTGGACTTCAACAAGATGCTCCGGGCAATTGAAAGAACCCGATGAATGAACTTCGGTTCTTGCCTCCTGATGCAACAATCAAATTGGACGTGCCCGTAAAAAACTGTTGATTGAGGGATGAGTAGCAAGGAGGACTGGGATTCGGTTCCGCATCTTCGTGGGTCGCGGATATGAGCGTTAGAGACAAGATGGACTGGGTCGGGGTCTGTCCACCGTCGCATATGGCAAGTTAGCTGTGCTGTGACTCCACTCGCAGGAAAGATTATTCGATACCTAGAATTTATAAAATATTGATACAGAATATGTAATATTATATCATCGGTATTAAATATTTACTTACATTTATTGATCCACAAATCGCCGGAACGGAACAATTTGCAATTTTTTTTTCGGAGCACGGATTGTGTTCGGAGCATGACAACAACAAACAGCAACAAACAACAAAGTCATTTTTTTCACCCAAATATGAGTAGATTTATTTACTCATAAATTGGTAAAGTCTCCTCTTCAACAAGATGGGTGAAACTTACCGATATTATCAGTATATTTTACTCATAATATGAGTGAAATTTGGAATACCCAAATATGGGTAAATCAAGTACTCATAAATAGGTAAATTGATCTAAGCGTGCGTAACAATTTTCAGAACCACCCCCATCCCTATGCGTAAAGGCCAGTATCGACTTAAAAAGTAGAGAGGTTACGGAATTTTGTTCAATATTACCAAGAGGAATTTTGACAACTGATCTGCATGGAGCAAATTGTCACTTTTACTTACGGAATAATCGAGCAGAATATTTTTCCGAAAGTAAAGTGACAGCTCCCATCACTTTGCGTGGGAACCTTACAAATGCCAATTTTGTTTTTTGTTCTTTTCATGTGGATACTGTTGTAAGAATTTTGTTTCGATTCTTTACTTTTCCGATTCAGTGAACGGAATTTAACATGTGATTGAGATAGAAAAAGAAATTTCTTTTGAACACGATACCAACCTTAACGCGTAACAAATGCTGTTTTTTGAAAAACTTCCTTATTTTAGTAGAATTTAAAGGACAGTGCAATAAATAATTATCTATTGTATATTTCATGCTTTTTCAAAGATATAATGAATATTTTTGAATTTTTTTAATATTCTTTCGCTATGCAAATAACTTGTTACGCGTAACAATATTTTTAAGGACCCCCACCCCCTATATTTTGCGTAAGAAAGTGTAACAAAAATCCAGCCGGGTGGCATCCCTATCTCACACAATAGGTTTGTTTTGCAGCCAACATTACGCGCCGTATTCCACTAACAGCTCTGTATCCTAATGAGAATCAAACGTGATGTTTGTAAACAAAACAAATACTATCATGAATTTTACATTGAGATGTTGGCTACAAAAACATGGCGTCGTGCCGACCTGCAAAAATCAAACAACCCCCCACCCCCTATTGCGTTACGTAATATTTGATCAGACCCATAGAGCTGTGCCTACCGAATAGTTTTCGAGCAGAATTGGTCGCTTTTGTTCGTCCGGTGTAAAGGAAAGGTGTAAATCATGGTGTAAATAATTCTGTTTACGTTTTGAAGCTGTTCGATCGCAATCTCGGAATGTGAATGCGCATGCAAAAATTTAAAATTTCTTCAAATGTGAAAAATTCATTAAATTTAGTGTTAATTTACCATTCACAATGGCACGCGAAATTTTGACTCTTCAGCTAGGAAACTACGCCAATTACGTCGGAACACACTGGTGGAACATTCAGGAAGCCTCCTTCAACTACGACCCGAATGCCGACCCGTCAGAGGTTGACCACGATGTTCTGTACCGGGAAGGTAGGACGCTGAACCGGCAGACAACCTACACCCCACGGATGCTGTTGGTGGATTTGAAAGGGACGCTGAAGTTTATGCCGGAGCAGGGGGAGCTGTACCAAGGGCAACAGCAACCAGCTAACGAGGATGAACTTATCAGTGGAATCGGTTGGGAAGCAGCTAAAGTGGAAGTGATCAGGAAAGATCCGGTGGAGAAATGTGAATTCCAGCGTGATTTGGTGGGTGATGAGAAAGATGATGAGGATGATAATGAGGAAGAGAAGGATTACAATTTCAAAGACACGGTTCAGGATTGGATCGATTTCAGCTATTCGCGATATCATCCGAGAAGTATTAATATGGTGAGCGAGTATAGCCACTCAAAAGAAGAGAATTTGTTTGATACAATAACGAATGGGATGGAAATGTGGAGGAACTACGACTTCCAGGATGAAGTTACGGATAGAATACGACAATATGTGGAGGAATGTGATGGGTGCCAGGGGTTTCAAACGCTTTTCGACTGTGTTGATGGATTCGCAGGATTGGGAGTGAGGTGTCTGGAACATTTGCAAGATGAATACGGAAAGGCTAGTTTAGTATTTCCGTTAATTCCTCCGAAGATGCTAAACTTTAAAAATGCGGATGACATAATGACGGCATCGGTTCGAATAATCAATACGGCGCTCTCCTTTTCAAATTTAATGGAATCGTGTTCGCTTTTTGTTCCTTTATCCACCATGGGGCGCTGCTGGCGGAGTCTTGATCAACCACGATCTTTCCCCCATGTTGCCTACGGTGGAAGCAACTTTTACCAAACTTCAGCGTTGTTGGCCACGTTCCTGGATACCGTTTCACTTCGGTATCGCTTGAAAAATCCAGCACAAGACAACTTTCTCGCCAGTTTATGTGGTGAAGTAAGCCCCTATGGACGGAAGATGGCTGCCGCGGCGTTGGCTTTGCCCTTCGGTATGAACAGCTCCGAAGATCTAATCGATTTCCTCGACCAACAATCTGAGCAGAAGCTACTTCACACCCAGTTAACGCCCAATTGTTCAGTCGGAACCAAGTACCTCTTCCAGTCGGTGTCGGTCCGTGGTCTCCCTCGAAATAGGCTGAAAAGACCTCCGACGTCTAAGTCGGCCCAAAGACAGCAGCGCATGGCAGCGTATCGATGTGACTCCGTGAGCGAAATGCTGCAATTCTACTATCAGTGTAGACTTCATGCCAGTGTGTCGCACGTGACAGCATGCAAAGCACCGATGGATCTTCGGACGCCGTTCCCTAACGAGCTGTTGCAGTCACGGGTGGGATTTGATGGATTCCTACACGAATACGATTTAGGAGTCAAGCAAAGTAAGTTAAAGTAAATTGCAAATTTGGATTCGGTAATCGTGATTTTGTTCTATTGCAGAAGTGATTTCCATGCCGACCTTGGCGATGATCCAATCATCCGGAGACCTGGCAGATACCCTGGATAGCCTGCATCGCGAGGCGAGTCGAATAAAAATTGCAAAAATCTCCCGTTTTGCTGAGAGTGGCCTGGAGCTGGAGGATTACCGAGAAAGTATGGATCGACTGATGGACTTCAAAGAAAGGTATGATGACAATTATGAACTTTAAATTTTTTATATTTTTATTTAAAAAAAAATGCAAGACAAGGTAAAACATAAGGCCTTGTACACAAAAGCGCTTAACTACGTCGCAGTAATAATGGCATTTAATAGAGAAAGTCCTTCTACAGAGCCGCGTTTCGGACTAGAGCAAAGCTGCGTAGTCTTTGTCTGCCATTGGTGGACGAGTGCGGCGGTAAAGCGTACAATCGGGCATAGCCGATCGGAGGGCAGCAATTTCCTGTTCGGAGCATTTAGTCTTATCGAGTAGTTGCTTGGGTAGTTCGATACTTTTCAAGTTAGGAAAGGCTCCGGAAATTATTTCTGCCAGGGTCAGACGGCTTACGGGAGGGATCGTATCTGTTGGTTTGTGCTGAAAATAGATTAAACCTTCGATTAGGGAAGATTAATTAATTACGCAAAATTTAGCCATTTTTAACCCTTCCTGTCACACTTGAGGTATAAAGTACACTCAACCCTCTTTTTACGGCAGTTTTTTTTACGTCACTTCGTTTTACGGCCTCCTTTTTACGGCACGTGACGTAAAAAGAATTTGAAACATTATTGACATCCAAAAGTAAGCCTATAACAAGGCACTCTTAGAAACCCAAAGAACAAAGTAGATGCTTTGTATACACATCATTTGCCTTCAACAATTGTTCCGTTCCAGGTCATCCAAGAATTTCCTGGAGTCTACACGCGTAACCGAGGACCTAAGGTCTACAAGCGTAGCGAAAGAGCTGTTATCTCTTGTAAAAAATGGTTTATGCCCAATTTGATATATTGAACCAAATTCCGTTCCAGGTCATACAAGAATTCCCTGGAATATAAGTCTTGAGGTGTATCCGCGTAACCGAAGGGCTGTTATCTGTTTTATGAAATGGTTCATGCTCTATGTGATCTATTAAACCAAACACAATATGCCATAAGCAGCCGTTCCTCCGAGTATTTGTCTTTCACTTGGGTCTCAAATCCAGACATATGAGATCTAGTAAGATCTCCAAATCGACCTGGAGTTTGAATCAAATGGTCTGCCGAATCAACCAAGGCTTTCATGATGTCCATAGCTGCGGTATCAACCCAATTATGTCCTCCGAGTAATTTTCTTTCACTTACTTCTCAAATCCAGACATATGAGATGTAGTAAGGTCTCCAAATCGTCCTGGAGTTTGAATCAAATGGTCTGCCGAATCAACCGAGGCTTCCATGGTGTCCCAAGCTGCGGTATCAAACCAATTATGTCCTCCGAGTAATTTTCTTTCACTTGCGTCTCAAATCCAGACATATGAGATGTAGTAAGATCTCCAAATCGTCCTGGAGTTTGAATCAAATGGTCTGCCGAATCCACCAAGGCTTCCATGATGTCCATAGCTGCGGTATCAACCCAATTATGTCCTCCGAGTAATTTTCTTTCACTTGGGTCTCAAATCCAGATATATAAGATGTAGTAAGATCTCCAAATCGTCCTGAGGTTTGAATCAAATGGTCTGCCGAATCAACCGAAGCTTCCATAATTTCCCCAGCAGCGGTATCAACCCAATTATGTCCTCCGAGTATTTGTCTTTCACTTGGGTCTCAAATCCAGACATATAAGATTTAGTAAGATCTCCAAATCGTCCTGGAGTTTGAATCAAATGGTCTGCCGAATCAACCGAGGCTTCCATGATGTTCCAAGCCGCGGTATCAACCCAATTATGTTCTCCGAGTATTTGTCTTTCACTTGGGTCTCAAATCCAGACACATAAGATGTAATAAGATCTCCAAATCGTCCTGGAGTTTGAATCAAATGGTCTGCCGAATTAGCTGCGGTATTAACCCAATTATGCCTCCAAGTAATTTTCTTTCACTAGCGTCTCAAATCCAGACATATGAGATATAGTAAGATCTCCAAATCGTCCTGAGGTTTGAATCAAATAGTCTGCCGAATCAACCAAGGCTTCCGTGATGTCCATAGCTGCGGTATCAACCCAATTATGTCCTCCGATTAATTTTCTTTCACTTGCGTCTCAAAAACGGACATATGAGATGTAGTAGGATCTTCAAATCGTCCTGGAGTTTGAATCAAATGGTCTGCCGAATCAACCAAGGCTTCCATGATGTCCATAGCTGCGGTATCAACCCAATTATGTCCTCCGAGTATTTTACTTTCACTTGCGTCTCAAATCCAGGCATATAAGATGTTGTAAGATCTCCAAATTGTCCAGGAGTTTGAATGGTCTGCCGGATCAACCAAGGCTTCCATGATCCGTTTCAATTCCAGGTATATGAGTTGTTTTAAGATCTCCAAATCGTCCTGGAGCTTGAATCAACCAAGGCCTTCATGATGTCCCCAGCAACCCCAGTAACAACCTGAGCAGCACAAGTCAGACAATCATCCCAAGGAACATTTTTAGCTCTATAAAGGTCATGAAAACCATTATTTGCTCTACATGACTTCGGTGAAATCAGCATAAAACTAAAATGTTTGTAGGGATTGGTCTAGCAATTTAATTGTGACTAAATTCGGCAATTCATATGGACCATGCCCTTTCTGATTCATAGAACCAAAGTGAATACGGCTTCAACTATTTTTCCATTGCAGATCATTCATGAATATCATCCATCCCTGAAATATAAGCTTTACGGTCAACACGCGTAACCAAAAGACTGTTATCTCTTTAAAAAAAACTTGCTCATACCCGTTTTGATCCATAGAACTAAATTGGATACCTCTTCAACTATTGTTCCATTCCATGTAATTTAAGAAAGGCATGGAGTACTGGTCTTTAGGTCTACAGGATTATTATTTTTAAATGGTTCATCCCATTTTGATCCATAGATCCATATTAGATACGCATTCAACAAGTCTAGACTTCGTGGCCGGGGACATAATGGAAGCCTTGATTGATTCGGTAGACCATTTGATTCAATCTCTAGAACAATTGGGAGATCTTACAACATGTTACATGTCAGAATTTGAGACTCAATTCGCTAACTATCCAAATTCCAGGAAAACTTTGTGATCTTACAGCACCTCATATGCCTTGATTTGAGACGAGTGAAAGACAAACACTCGAGGAATATAATTGAGTTGATACCGGGAGTGAAGAAATCATGAAAGCCTTGGTTGATTTGGTAGACCATTGATTCAATTTTCAGGACAATTTGAAGATCTTACAACATCTAACATGCTAAAATTTGTGACTCAAGTGAAAGATTAATACTCAAAAGACAAAATTTGGTTCACACCGTGGTTGGGGGAACAATGGTAGCCTTGGTTGATTCATTAGACCATTTGATTCAAACTCCAGGACAATTTGGAGATCTTACAACACCTCATATGTCTTGTTTTGAGACGCAAGTGAAAGACAAATACTCAGAGAACATTATTGAGTTGATACCACGGCGTAGGACATAATAAAGGCTTTGGTTGATTCGATAGACCATTTGATTCAAACTCCAGGACAATTTGGAGATTTTCCAATTTCGAATATGCCTGTATTTGAGACATTAGTAAATACCAATACTCAGAAGACAAAATTGGGTTGACACCGAGGCTGGGGATTCTGTAGACCATCTGATTCAAACTCCAGGACAATATGCAGATCTTAAAACATCTCATATATCTGGTTTTGAGACTCAAGTGAAGACAAATACTCGGCGGGCATGAGTGGGATGATACCGCAGCTGAGGACATCGTGCAAGCCTCAGTAGATTCGGTAGACCATTTGATTCCAACTCCAGAACAATTTGGAGATCTTAAAACATCTCATATACCTGGACTTGAAACGCAAGTAAAGTCAAATACTCGGAGGGCATGATTGGGATGATATCGCGGCTGGGGGCACCATGGAAGCCTTGGTTGATTCATTAGATTATTTGATTCAAACTCCAGGACATTTTGGAGATCTTACAACACCTAATATACCTGGACTTGAGACGTTAGTAAAGACCAATACTCAGAAGACAAAATTGGGTTGACACCGAGGCTAGGGACATCGTGGAAGCCTTGATTGATTCTGTAGACCATTTGATTCAAACTCTAGGACAATTTGCAGATCTTAAAACATCTCATATACCTGGACTTGAGACGCAAGTGAAAGACAAAGACTCGGAAGGCATGATTTTGATGATACCGTGGCTGAGGCCATCATGCAAGCCTCAGTAAATTCGGTAGACCATTTGATTCAAACTCCAGGACGATTTGGAGATCTTACAACTTCATACATGCAAGAATTGAAGACGGAAGTGAAAGACAAATAATCGGAGGACAAAATTGGGTTGACACCGAAACTGGGGACATCATGGAAGCCTTGGTTGATTCGGTGGACCATTTGATTCAAACTTCAGGACAATTTGGAGATCTTACATCACCTCATATGTCTTGTTTCGAGACGCAATTGAAAGACAAATCCACGAAGGACATAACTGAGTTGATACCAAGGCTTGGTACATCATGAAGGCTTTGGTTGATTCGGTAGACCATTTGATTCAAACTCCAGGACAATTTGGAGATCTTATAACATCTCCTGGATTTGGAGAGATCTTACAATACCTCATGTAAGTCGCAAGTGATTGTATTTGAAAGTATCCTCACTATCAATAAATTAAGTGAAGTACTAGAAATTTTAGCAAAAATTCTTTTTACGTCACATTCCGTTTACGTCCCCCCAATAAGTGACGTAAAAGAGGGTTGAGTGTATAACGAAAATTTGTATAGATCGTCACACCTCTTGCAACTCATATCCAATCCCTAAGAGTGTTACGAGATTTATGCATGTCCCCTTGGTTGAATATGAGGTTGAACATTTTTTGCTTTTCTTGTACAACAAAATTGTGCCGAAAGGGCTATTATTGTTGGAGTAAATCGGCAACAAAGTATGCTGATGACCTCCTTGGAGAAGGCTCCGAAGCAACATAAGTTTTATTGAATAAACAATTGTAGCAAATCATTCATTCCTGTTCAAGCTCTCCACCGATTATTATTTATTTATTCAGACTAAGGCCGAAGTGGCCTGTGCGGTATATAAGAGTCTTCTCCATTCGGCTCGGTCCATGGCTACACGTCGCCAACCACGCAGTCTACGGAGGGTCCGCAAGTCATCTTCCACCTGATCGATCCACCTTGCCCGCTGCGCACCTCGCCTTCTTGTGCCCGTCGGATCGTTGTCGAGAACCATTTTCACCGGGTTACTGTCCGACATTCTGGCTACGTGCCCGGCCCATCGCAGTCGTCCGATTTTCGCGATGTGAACGATGGATGGTTCTCCCAACAGCTGATGCAATTCGTGGTTCATTCGCCTCCTCCACGTACCGTCCGCCATCTGCACCCCACCATAGATGGTACGCAGCACTTTCCTTTCGAAAACTCCAAGTGCGCGTTGGTCCTCCACGAGCATCGTCCAGGTCTCGTGTCCGTAGAGGACTACCGGTCTAATTAGCGTTTTGTAGATTGTCAGTTTGGTACGGCGGCGAACTCTATTCGATCGGAGCGTCTTGCGGAGTCCAAAGTACGTACGATTTCCAGCCACTATGCGTCTCCGAATTTCTCCGAAGCTCTCCACCGAACAAGTTTAATAAATAGTTTTCTGCTGTAAAACTGCTGTTCTATTTTATTCCGACCATCAAGAGGTTATGGGCGACCCTTGCAAGGATTCGGTCCACGGGATCCCGCTGTTCTCAGGCACCGGCTTTGAAAATTGGCGTTTTCGAGTGGAGAAGTATTTGAAGTCCGTGTAGCTATTGGATGTCATCAAGAAGGATCCTCCAGCGGAACCGGCCGAGCTTGTGAAGTTCCAGGAAGAAGACGATAAAGCGGCGTACCTGCTGATCTCATTTATCCATGACGATCTGCTGGATCTTGTCCGGGACAAGGAGACGGCAAAGGAAGTTTGGAGCAGCCTTGAAGCCGTCTACGCCAAGAAGTCCGTCTCGTCGCAGACATTCGTCAGAAAGCAACTTGCGAAGCTGCGAATGGCTGAGGGATGAAAGTGAAAGATCACCTGAAGACATTCGAAGAGCTGATCCGACAACTGAAGTTGGCCGGGGCGAAGCTTGAAGAAAACGATGTTGTGTCCCAGCTATTTGCCATCCTTCCCGAATCGTTCGATCCGTTGGTTACTGCGTTGGAAAATCTTGGTGAGGATAATTTGAAGCTGGATGTTGTTCGCGAGCGCCTTCTTGCCGAGGAACTCAAGAAAACCGACCGGGTAGTCAACTCTCAAGAGAAACCATCAGCATTCCAAGGATCGAAGCAGAAACCTGGTAAGTTTACCGGAAAGTGCAACCGCTGTCAGAAGAAGAGACACAAGGCCAAGGAGTGTCGCGTGAAGTTGAAGACGGATGTGCATGCTGAAGCTAACGCTGCTTCCGGAGGTAAGGTGGTTTTCATGACCGGAAAGTGCGGTCGCACACAGGACGATGGTGTGGTGTCCTTCAAGCTGGATTCTGGAGCCACCGACCATCTTGTGAACGTGAACCACTGTTTCGCCGATCTCACGAAGCTGAAGCAACCCGTCATAATCAACGTGGCGAAAGATGACCAATCTCTGGTTTCCTGGCACCGAGGCACGATTAAGGGCGTCAACAAAGAAGGCAATCAAATCAGCCTGAAGGATGTCCTCTACGTACCAGATCTCCGAGCGAATTTGCTGTCTGTGAAGAAGATGGCAAAAGCGGACCTGAATGTCACGTTTTCAAAGACGGAAGCAATCTTGAAGCACGAAGGAGAGCTGATTGCAAGATTTCCCATGCGGGGCGAACGAGCTCGATCTGTTTGTCGATACTGTGGCGGCCAACATGTGTGGAGCTGCGAACGGTAACCTGTGGCACCGCCGACTTGGCCATTTGGGAGAAAGGAACATGCAAGCACTCGTTAAGCACGGAATGGTAACAGGTATTCCCGAGGAGCCAAATAAATTGGATTTCTGTGATGTTTGTGTTCTTAGAAAGCAGTGCCGAGAACCATTCACGGGTACTAGAGCTCGTGCTGCAAGACCTCTAGAGCGAGTGCACTCCGATGTGTGGGTCCCATCACACCAGCGGCTTGGGATGGTTCTCGGCACTTCGTCACCTTTATTGATGATTACACGCACTTCGCAGTAGCTTATCCCATCAAGAAGAAGTCCGAGGTGTTCCAAAAATTCAAGGAATACGAGGCCATGGCTAGTGCTGCTCTGGAGCACTCGATTTCGAAGCCGATTTCGACAGTCAGGTCAAGGGAGTGAGTACTGCTCCAAAGATCAGCGTGCGTTCTACGTTTCCAAGGGGATCCAGATCGAGCCAACCGCAACCTACACACCACAGCAAAATGGGGTGTCCGAACGGTTCAATCGGACAATCGTAGAAAAGGTGCGTGCGATGCTTATTGAAGCCCAAGTTCCGAAGACTCTATGGAATGAAGCGGTCCTAGCGGCGGTGTATCTGACGAATAGAAGTCCAACCAATGCGATATCTGGCTGGAAGACTCCTGCCGAAATGTGGACTGGTCACAAACCGGATCTGAAGAAATTGCGTGTCTTCGGATGCAAAGCATTTGCTTGGCTGTCAGCGACACAGAGGAGAAAACTTGAGCCAAAAAGCAAGCCTGCTGTGATGATCGGCTACGCGCCGAATGCATACCGCCTGTGGGATAAAGAGAAGAGACAGTTATTCCTTGCCAGAGATGTGAAGTTTGATGAGAGCAGTTTTTCATTTGCCACCGAGATCCGTGATGAAGCTCCATTGGTTGTTGTTCCGTACGAGTTCGAGGATCAGGACAAGGAAGACGTGCACCACCCGGTGCGGTCTGTTCAAACCAATCAACCACTCGTGGCTCAACAAGATGACATTCTGACTGACGATGATGACAACGAGGGTGAAAACGAAGTTGACGAAACCGGAGCGCTCCCTTCGCAACTAGACCGTGGTTCAAACCTCGAAATGGTAACCCCGAGGCGCAGCGAACGGGAGCGCAGACTCCCCGGTAAGTTGAAAGAATTTATGGTTGGGTTGGGAAACTTTTCACTGCCGCGCAGTCTCCTTCTACAGATGCTGTACAGAACGTTCCCAATGCGCCAGTCGACGGTTCCGATGCACGAGATGAGGCTGAGCGTTTGATCTTCGATGTTCCTGAGGCGTACAAGGAAATCGCTGGACGAGCTGACTAAACCCTTTGGCAGCAAGCAATCGGTGAAGAATTGCAGTCGTTGGCGGACAACCATGTTTGGCGATTGGTGAGATGTCCAGCTGGCGTGGTTCCGCTTAAATCGAAATGGGTCTTCAGAGTCAAGCCAGACGACCGAGGCGAACCAGTTCGTTACAAGGCACGCCTGGTGGCGAAAGGATTCCTGCGGAAGGCCGGCATCGACCACAACGAAACGTATTCCCCCGTAGCGAAGTTGACCACAGTCCGAACCGTTCTTGCTGTAGCAGTCCACCGAAGGATGCACGTTCACCAACTCGATGTGAAGACCGCGTTCCTGTACGGTGAGCCGGAAGAAGATGTGTATATGGCCATACCTGAAGGCATTTCGGCACCACCGCACCTCGTATGCAAGCTGGAACGTTCACTCTACGGACTGAAGCAAAGCCCACGCTGTTGGAACAGCAAGCTGAACGACCTCCTACTGGATTTCGGCTTTACTCGTTCGCGACACGACTACTGTCTGTATACCAGGATCGACGATCGAGGGAGGTATTCATCATCATCTATGTGGACGATTTGCTGATCGCATCCGATCGGCTAAACCTGGCGCAGGAAATCAAGCGTGCACTGTTCAAGAAGCTTCAGATGACGGACTGCGGCGGTATAAACCACTTCCTCGGAATCAAGATCCGATACGATAGCGTCACCGGTAATATGTCCCTGATGCAAGAAGCTGCTAGCAAAGTTCGGAATGCAAGAGTGCAATCCCGTCAAGACTCCAATGGAGAAGGGCTGTCTCCTACCGGCGCGATCTGTGAATCCTGTGTCGCATCCGTACCGTGAGTTGCTGGGCAGCCTTATGTACACAATGTTGTGTGTCCGACCCGACATATGCTATGCGGTTGGATACCTGGGGCGCTTCGGTACATGAAGGGTACGAAGAACCTCAAACTTCAGTACAAGCAGCACAACGACGCTGAGGCACTAGTCGGATACGCAGACGCCGACTGGGCGTCGCCCAACTAACATTTAATGTCAATGTAAATGTTATTTCAACTCGTCTATACGGCTTCAAGCTGAATATGTGTGCTATACATATGATCAAGAACTTCTATTCAATGCTTTTACCAGCAAATCGGGCGAATCTATTCAGCTGTTTTTGACGTGCCTGCACAACTACTTTACAGCATGTTCCACAATTTTTTCTCAATCTTTACTAAACCATTTAGTAATATAATTCGCTTCAATGGCGCTTATTCAGATTTTTTGAATTCGTTAAATAAGTTCTATACAGCCTATACTGAATCTATACTGAATTCAATTTGATTAAATATTATTTGAGAGGAGAGTAAATTTTGGAGTTCATTTATTGTTTTTTTTATATATTTTTTTTGTGAAAACTCAAATACCAATTTTGTTGCTACCTAGATTCAAACTCCTGATCTCCTGATTCAATGGCCGCTGCTCTGTCATCACCGTCACTTTGACATATGTAAATAACAAAGAAAATTATGGATGTGTTTCTTCGCATACCCTATAGGTTATTTTACTAATGCTATTTTCAGATTCATGCTGTATAAACGTTAGAAAGAGGCCTACATGCTGCTTTCAGCACATAAGCTTAAAAATTATGTTTTCAGCATTATTCCAACTAGTATTCAAACATCTGTCAGCATGTTCTGCGGGCTAACCTTTATGCATCATCAATCGCTGAAATTGTTTTAGGCAACATTTTCTCGATCTGTATAGATGCTACTCTGCTGCTAATCGTTTAACAGTAGCCGTCAACAGCAATATCGCTTCTAAATGGCTTGTTTTCTTACATTATCTGCTAGCATTAATGACAGCGCTTTGTCAGTTGCTATAAGAGCAGGTGAATACCTTTATAACTGCATTACAGAAATCAATAGCTCATACACAGCTCCGGCAACAAAAATCAAATGTAAACATTGTGGTTTTGACGTTCCATACAAATAAGCTATTAAAAGAAGCAGTATAAGGTTTACTTAAACGGTGTGTAATCTTAAGAGATTCAGAAGTTGCCTAAAAGCTTCGTTAGTTCATTTATAGCGCCATTGCGCTATATTGTTAGTGCTATAAGAACAGCGAAAACGTTTTCATCGTGAATGCTACTCACCGTAATATGGGAAGTTGCTAACAAGCAACTCTGTTACATACATGAGCTCTTAACCGATAAGCTTTGTTGCTAATTCAGACAGAGCTGTTTTATGACTATATGAAAGCTGCATAAACGATAAAAGATGAAATATATTCGGCACAAACTGACTAGCTGATAGATATTTGGATAATAGTCGAGTTGAAGTTTAAGGGAGGCTTTTCTTTTATTCAGCATTGGCTGCTATTATTCAAATATTATACAGCCAAAGGCTAGAAGTTGAAGCTTTTAGCACCAAAATTGTTAGTTGGGCGGACACTGAAGATAGAAAATCTGTTAGCGGCTACATTTTCAAAGTTTATGGTAACACCGTGTCCTGGGCTAGCCGCAAGCAACAAACCGTTGCGTTATCGTTGTGCGAAGCAGAGTATGCAGCCTTGAGTGCCGCGGCTTCCGAAGGGCTGTGGCTGCACGGAATCCTCCAGGACCTCAAACAAGTCCAACCGAATATGGCGTTCAAAATTTTTGAAGACAACCGTGGCTGCATTTTGATGGCCGCCAATACGGAGAACAAGCGTGTTAAGCACATTGATGTGAAGCACCACTTTCTTCGCGACCATGTAGCACAAGGACGACTTACAATTGAAGCAATTGGTACAGCGAATCAGATAGCAAACACGTTCACCAAACCCCTGGAACCTGGACGTTTCCGCGAACTAAGGACCCTCCTAGGACTTACCGATTCAGGAGGGGGTGTTGGAGTAAATCGGCAACAAAGTATGCTGATGACCTCCTTGGAGACCGAAGGCCTCCATAGCAACATAAGTTTTATTGAATAAACAATTGTAGCAAATCATTCATTCCTGTTCAAGCTCTCCACCTAACAAGTTGAATAAATAGTTTTCTGCTGTTAAACTGCTGTTCTATTTTATTCCGACCATCGAGAATAATACCGTTGATTCTTGCTGTTCCGTATGATTAACATAAGCCACGTATCTGCGAAGGATTCATAAGGGGTGCTTCAAATATGACGTCCACTACTTTTTGAGATTTTTAGACCCCCCCTTCCCCTCTGTCACGCTTTTTTGTATACCGAGTGTACGCATTGTCACAAAATCTTGACCCCCTTCCCCCCTCAAACTGTAGACGTCATTTTTGAACGACCCCTAAGTATTCTTCAACATTTTTCCAGCTCCAATCCAATCATTATAAATAACCAATCATTAGCCAGATCAATTGATCCCGTAGCAAAATACATACCGCTTCGATATCCAGAATTAGTTTCTTTACTCCTTCACAGCGGGGAACAGTCTTGTTTGCATTAATTCCAATGCACTTCACTCTCAGTTCTTCGAGGTTCTTCAACAAATGTAGATCTTCGAAAATCGACAGATCTAAGATGGCCTGCAATGATTCCACTTCAAATGAGAATGTCCCATGATTATGGACATTATAAGAAGCAACCTACCCAATCTACCAGTGCAAGCCGCCGTAGATTGATCATGTGGGCGCAGATGGCTGCCACGATGCCATTCTGATTGAAATTGCTGATTCCGAAGCGAAAGCGATCCAACAGCTCCAGCTCGGTCAGCAACGGGATCTTCCTATTCAGCTGCTGAAAAAACGCATCCGGACAATTGATTCGGATCGAAAGGCACGTCAGTCGGCGTAACGCGGGGAAACACGAAGTCGAAGTGACCATGGCAGGCTCGACGGTAATTTTGTGCAACACCAGCTGTCGCAGCTGCGGAAGTTTTGATAGAATGGAAAACGCTGTAATCGGAACATCGTTGGTGTCCAAACTGACCATTTGCAGCTGATTGCAACTTTTGGTTATAGCTTCTAGGGTTTCTTTAGTGATTGAGTTGGCAAACAGACTTATTTCAGTTAGGTTTGACAACCGACAGATAAACGATTTGATAAGTCCTGCTACTGGAGGGTTGCTGATTGGGTAGAGTAAGCGAAACTTTCTCAGTTTTGGGAATTCCTCGTGTACAAAGTTGAGAGAATCACGCTCGACGAATCTCGCATCAATGGACAGATGCACGACTTGATCACAAAAATGTTGAATGAGTTTAGGGAA
Organism: Armigeres subalbatus; assembly: GCF_024139115.2. NCBI lineage: Eukaryota > Metazoa > Arthropoda > Insecta > Diptera > Culicidae > Armigeres > Armigeres subalbatus. Next base: position 233,579,388 of record NC_085139.1, on the reverse strand, counting down.
TCCTACATGGCCATCCTGCAGAGGAATTCCGATACGTTTAAGATTACGACACATTTGGGTCCAATTGACCCAGTCCCCTTCCATACAGTGTGTGTACAAACAGATCGACTCGAGTTTGTCCAGCTGTGGCAGTTCCGACCCATCTACTGAATCCGATAGCTCCATGATAGTCTTAATGGTGAGCACTTTTACGTTGACGAATGTCTGTAGCATCCGGGTTAAGTAAGTGGATGAGATTTCGGTGTGCAGCAACCGTGCATCGGCATCCTGCTCAATGCTGATCCATACTAAGCTGTCCTGAAATTTGTCAAGCACTCTCAAAAGATAACCTTCATCGTCGAAAGCGAACTTCAGCACCACATTTCGATAGCATCGAATGCTGTTCTCCAATACAGTCCAATAGTAGTAGGCATCACGTTGGGCACAGTTGATTTCCAGAAGTACCTTTCCGAGGACAATGCGTGAAAAACAAAACTGGGACCATCGGTGATTGACCAGAGAGGCAACTTTGCAATCTTCTACATTCAAGTAAGACACTATGCGCTCAAAAACCTGTAAAAAATGGGAAATATGTTAACTATGCTGAGGAAAATCGCCAGCAAGAAAACCAGAACAGGCGATAGTTGATCAATAATCATCCATATGCCGCTAAAAAGGAATTAGTATCTGAACTAAGAACTATGCATTGTTTGACCTAAAAATTGTATTGTAAAATTGTCATCAGCAAGGTATTGTATCGCTCACTCAAAGGTGTAATAGTTTGAAAGCATGAGCTATTCTACTGCATATAAATTTGGCCCATCTAAAAGTTCTTTAGGATATGATCGATCATTTTATGGCAACTATTTCAACGAAGAATTATAAAAAGTTATACATACATACCTCATTAGGTAAATCATCAATTATTAAACTTCCATCTTGATAGGCGTATATTTCTTGACAATCCATTCCTTTTTAATGCGACTAATTTATTCCTATTAAGCTATTTGATAAATTCATGAATTAAATGTTGTTTCTATCTCTGTTTTGTTTCCACATTACCTTCATGCGCATGAGCAAAAGAAACTTCACACTTGATGTTATTACTTTTTGATCTGTTTACAAATTATTCTCATTTGCATAAACAGGAGTTTCGAATGCATGAACAATCCATTTGTGACTATAATCAGGATTTTTATTATTTAAATTAACTAATTCGTAACATACTCATACAAATATATGGCTTGCTAAAGCTTTAACGTTGTCCGAACACAGTGCATAATCCTTCTTTAGTGCTAAAGAACTCTTACTTTCCATCTTTTTAAGCATAGGAATCATCACAATATTCCTCAGCAAAGGCGTGATAAAAAGCTGATGCAACATGCCACCTCTTGCTCTTGAACCATCGCATATTTTTTCAAGAAAATAAAACCCCAATCATCGTCGACCGTCGCCTATCCCTCGTACAGCACACTCCTCTCCAAGCTGAAGTCATATTCCACTCGTCCAGCAGCGGTCGATCTGGTGATAAAAGATAGCGTTTCATTCACATGATACTGCGTCACATCCCAGTGGCTGCTGTCCTTGGACAATTCGGGCGAAAGCTTAAACGGCACCCCATGCAATACGTGGTAGCCAACTTTTTCCTCGCTTTGCTGTCTCGTCGTGCCAGCAGCAGCAGCAGCAGCTGGAACCGTCGGTATACTCGGATAGAGACCAGATACTGCCCGGGAAGGAGAATCGTTCAGTGTTCCTCCTCCCGATGTCGAAGGCGAAGGTGTCGAGCCCTTTCGTTCGACGAAAATGAAGTCGTCCTCTTTGGGTGCGGGAGGAATTGGTCCAGGTATAGGCTCCGCTGGGGTGTGATCCGGGCTGGGTTTTTTGCTTTTAAAGAACGAGAACATTATTACTAATTTTGCACTGGTAGAGGATTTTAAAGAATGAATGTTATAAAATTTATTATGGACACAAATATTGAAGAATGTTTGTTAAAAATCTGACATTTTTATGTATGTGTTTGTTTTTGTTTAGTCATAGTCAAAGGGAAGACTGAAAGTTTTCTTATACCCGAATAAACAGAAGTTTACCATTCACCGAATCGTTTAACGCCCTAAACAAAAGAGTTACAAGGGTTTCAAGATAAAGATTGTCGTTTCAGTTCCCTTTGTTTTGTTGTCCGAAACATGTTGGGCAGTTGGGTACAGAACTTTCAAATCGTATGGATTTTCCCTTCATGGACATTTAGCCACACAGCGATAAAAACCTTATGATCACTACAAAATGCGCTTTAGCAAAATATCTTCTATATAATAAAAATTAAATGGTCCGCATAACTCGAAAACGGCGGGATAGATTTTCTTCATTCCTTCACTCCAAATATTCTAAACGTCCCGCATAAATCTGAACCGTACATGGACCTTCACCATTAATTTCCATAACCATTAGTAAATACCTGGGTGGTGCGAATAGAATCGATTTGGTTGTCAAACTGAAGCCAAAAATTTCTATTGTGCCGGAGCCAAACATTGAAGATTGTGGTTATGTTCGTTTCTGATATAATATTAAGAAGTATTGTTATTATTTAGGGCAGAAATGAAAATAAACTTTGTTTGATTTTTGGATTCTTTGTAATTAACATTTTCACATTATATTTCGAATGGAAAATTAGTAGGAATGCAACTAAAAAGCACTCGTTACGAAGTTTCATGAGATTCAGCAGCTGATTGGAGCATGAATGTATGTAAGCAATCGTAAAGTCATGTAGAGTCTAGCGCATTTGTACGCCCTCATGCAGCATGGAAAGAGAAATTCGAAGAGCGGGAAATATTTGACAGGCAAGTAACTGCAAAATAATTTTGTTTACGGGAGTAATTTCAAAATATCCCTCTTCTCGCTTGAGCGCAGAAAAGCAGCTCTATCCGCAGCACCCAGGTAAATACATCTCAGCATTGCCACAAAACGTCGTTCGCAACTATAAGTCCACACTACCATTAATGGTTTTGACATCATATGAAATGGTTATTAGCCGAATGACAATATGGGTAACGGGTTGTTAAAAATGACCATTTTCGCGAACAAAATTTTCGCCTCATTCTTTGACAAATGGTTGAGATACAATTCATTTTTTGAAACTCGAACCATATGACTTATTTGTTATGCATAGTTAGTATATACAAGGGTCGAGCAGATTATTCCCCTTCCAGATCAGATAAATTGAAAAAAAAACAAAACAAGAACCGAACAATATCAAGAGTTTAGTCTTTATAACATCGTTTATTTGAACATAAATTAATTATTTTTGGAAACAAGTTTAACATTCGTCCTGTGGAAGATTGATTGGGAAAAGGTATTCATGCGGACTCCGGCGGACTCATCCGTTCATATACGAATATAATATCTCCTGGCAAAGCGATGGAAGCAACTGAAGATTTGCAGCTCATATGATTTTTATTCAGGAATGACAGCATTATGGATAGGATCATTTTCTAGAAATAAATTAAAAAAAAAAACAATGCTTAAAGTTACGCGAAACATAATTGTAGCTACTCACTGCTCATGAAGAAAACTCCGGTGTGTCTCCGGTGCGCGGTAAATTTCAGCATCTTTACCTGAAATATGAAAACAAGAATTAGGTGTAAGCTAATTTCACTTTTTTCTAAAGTTTTTATACGATAATTACCTTTAAACTCGCATTTTAGCTCAGTCAATAAGTCAGCTCTTCCTCAGCAGGATTTTTTTTTGTTTTCCAGAATAAAGCGATGCAAAGTTTACTTGCACGAATACCACCGAAACATAACTTTAACAGTTAAATTTCTTCAGATGTTAAACTATAAAATGTGTGTGATTGTTTGCGTGGTATGATGAAATTTGTTTTCAACTGAAACGATATGAAACCTTGTGTGGAACATATATTGAAACGTTAACATTATGTTATATATGTCACATATAGGATACTATAGTTTGCCACTGAAATTCGTATGGATTTTGGAACATCAGAAAATGCTATATAATCTCATACCTTACATTGACTGTAAATGGTAAACTGGGTTTACGTTTATATGAAGTAGATGCTAGACAGACATTTATAGTGCCATTCTAAAATACCGGTATCACAAATATTAACGATATGAATTAAACACAGTTTAATGTTGTAACAATACAGTGAAGGGTTTTTTACTATGCGGGGTTGTTTCCACCTGAATTTTCAGGTACATTTTACGTGCACACGTAGCTGCAAATGCTTCAGAAAATTCAGGTGAAAGCCGCATATGATACAATCGATCGGGACCAGCTATAGCAGCTAATGCACGAAAACGGATTTCCGGATAAACTGATACGGTTGATCAAGGCGACGATGGATTGGGTGATGTCCGTAGTTAGAGTTTCAGGGGCATTCTCGAGTCCCTTCGAAACGCGTAGAGGGTTACGGCGAGGTGATGGTCTTCCGTGTCTGCTATTCAACATCGCTTTGGAGGGAGTAATACAAAGGGCACGGATTGACACGAGTGGTACGATTTTCACGAAGTCCGTCCAGTTATTTGGTTTCGCCGACGACATTGATATCATGGCACGTAACTTTGAGAGGATGAAGGAAGCCTACATCAGACTGAAAAGTGAAGCTAAACGGATTCTAGTCTAGTCATCAACACGTCGAAGACGAAGTACATGATAGGAAAAGACTCAAGAGAGGTCAATGTAAGCCACCCACCACGAGTTTCTATCGCTAGTGACGAAATCGAGTTGTTTGAAGAATTCGTGTACTTAGGCTCACTGGTGACCGCCGATAACGATACCAGCAGAGAAATTCGGCGACGCATAGTGGCTGGAAATCGTACGTACTTTGGACTCCGCAAGACGCTCCGATCGAATAGAGTTCGCCGCCGGATGACCAACGCGCACTGGGAGTTTTCGAAAGGAAAGTGTTGCGTACCATCTATGGTGGGGTGCAGATGGCGGACGGTACGTGGAGGAGGCGAATGAACCACGAGTTGCATCAGCTGTTGGGAGAACCATCCACCGAACCACACCGAGAAAATCGGAAGACTGCGGTGGGCCGGGCACGTAGCCAGAATGTCGGACAGTAATCCGGTGAAAATGGTTCTCGACAACGATCCGACGAGAACAAGAAGGCGAGGTGCACAGCGAGCAAGGTGGATCGATCAGGTGGAAGGCGATTTGCGGACCCTTCGCACACTGCGTTGTATAATAATAACAATCAATAATAAGGAGCTGTCAAATCGTATGGGCGCTTCGCTTCGCTTCGCTTTTCGCGCCTACTCTGGCCGCACCCTTATGTATTGCACAGGCCACTCCGGCCTTAGTCTGGTAATAAATAAAAAAAGGAATATTGTTGTTGATGCTTGTATATACCTGTTGTTGAATAAAGAGAGATACAGCTGTTGGCAGAAGTATCAGTCAGTAGCCTCCCGTCACCATCCTTTGCTGATGTAGCAAATGACACGCTTCTTTTCATCCCTCTCCTGTATAAAAACCGCCCTGCATGGCTCGTTTCGGCGATAAGAATAGTTTTGTCCAATGGTGAATAATACCCTAGATTTGATGGTGTGATCAATACCGCTTTCGTTGTGTTGAACCTAATATAAAACTCAAAAAAACACAAATAAAGATAAAAAAAAGTTGTATTAAAGACACGACCGCAAATTGAACGTAGAATTGCTCATAGTTCGATAGTGGATGTGAAATTTAATTATTTTGTGCATGTTCATTGCGGATGGATATAGCGGAAATGTAGACAATTTACTTTAAAAGGTGATAAAAGTGAAATTTGAACACTACTTATCGAAATTGGATTTTCAATAATTAAATGCTCAATTGTTCACAAAATTTGTATGAAATCTTAAAGAGTTAACTGATCGGTTCATTCCAAAATCTCCAGAATCCGTCAAAAAAAGGCTGAGTTACTGGCTCTTACTTACTCTTTTCGTGACAGTCCCAAATTTGAAACTTTGGAATAACCCCCCTATCTTACCGAAGGACGTAATTCTACGTTAAAAACGCTTTGATCTATAGATAGTAGAATCTATAGATGAGCGAAAGCATGGTTGGGTCCGTTTTTTTACCGTGTATCAGGCACACCGTCTTGTGTTGCTCAGGTATGCTATGCGAATTCACATAGCCATTATGTGGGAAATGCTATAGTCAAAATTTATGTGTTCCACACATAATAAATATGACTAGATTTTTGTCAGTGTATCTTTGCGTAACAATTCGTGCACGAAGTGGTGTTGTAAGTGTTGCCAAATCGAGAATATACTTATCCAGATAATTGACGAGTCCTAAAAAAAACTATACGCAGTTCTTCGGTAGAACGTGGTTCCCGAAAAGATTTTACTGCTTCTACTTTGCCATCAGTTGGGCTGATTCCTTCTCCTGACAGTCTGTGCCTCATAAAACACATCTTCTCCTGAATTTACATTACTGGTTGATGGTAACATCATAGATATAATTATCAAGATGCTGGGGTCCGAACAAATTAGTACTGGTTTTATGGTTCCAGTGTACTAAGTTGACGGTACCCAAAACAATTAAAAAATTGACCTTCCCCTTGAATTGTTTAGTTTTCATTATATCGCTATTTTTTTTTTAATTTTTAGTTGATGGGTGTTTTTTTGTCGGTAACAAAAGGGTTAAGGTTAACTGTATCATTTTGTATATTATAAAGCCGATATAAAATGTATAACAGATGCTTTCGGATCGTTTTAGGGCCGATGCCCACGTAGCGGTTTTTCAACGCCACGTGCACGCAGCGTTAAAATAACGCTGGTGTGCATCGGCGTGGTGACGCTTTTTCCCGGTGCACACCTGCGTCTTTTTGACGCCACGTGCACTCTGCGTTTAAATGACGCTACGTGGGCATCTGCTCTTAGGGCCGATGCCCACGTAGCGTTTTTTCAACGCTGCGTACACGAAAAAACGCAGGTGTGCATCGGTGCGGCGACGCTGCGTTACCGCTTTTTCCCGATGCACACATGCGTCCTTTTAGCGCCGTGTGCACGCAGCGTTGAAAAGACGCTACGTGGGCATCGGCCCTTATGTGTCGTTACATTTGCAAACAAATATTGATTTTTTTGATGTGTATAGTAATTTTTAGCAGTGTAATATAATATGTGTATACCTCTCGAATTTCAAAAAGTAACTTACTAGTCGGCCATTATCGAGCACAAAATACTGTTAACGGTGTTAACCGTAAAGCTTTTTTTTTAACATAGGTAATGGAAATCTGCAACCAGACACCTGGGGAGGCGAACCCAGGTAGTGTGGGGTGGGATCACCACTCCCAACCCACTAAAACCAACTCCTTCCTCTCCAGTCATTCCCGCGGCCCGCAATTAAGCAATACTTCGGAGGATGACTTTTGGGCATTGCGCCCCCTACATGACGTACACAAGTGCACGTATGCGCCTCAACTTTCCTGCACTCCCCATGCAACACATTTGCACACGACACACTGGCACCACATGTGCCCCAACACTCTCCTGCCTATGTTGCTCGAGTTTCAACAAGGGAAGCTACGGGTAACCTGCAGGGGGTACCTCATGCTGCCCCCTCACAACACAGGTAGTCCTCGTTCAGTATGGTGGTCACCCCGTCCTGCAACAGGGTGGCACCATTTGTCTACCAAGCCGGAGGCGACCCTAGGTTGATGACTCCTATGCCACTCCTACCTCAGCTACGAGACAGACCCTTTTTTATGTCTCCTATTTCTGAGGTGCCGCAGAAGCATCAACCCCCCGACACTCCTGCCAGGTGCCACTCCGTTGCACTCCTGCCAGGCATAGCGAGACTTTCGTGTCCCCTAATTCTGAGGTGCCGCAGAAGTATCTGCCCCCGACATTCCTGCCAGGCCTCACCAGACTTCAGTCATTCTAACACTACCGACCATGCGTACCATGCGAGTCTTACTTGTGTGCTCACCCATACACTCGGTCTCTCACTCTGTGGGGATATTATGAGTAATGGGCCAAACACAATTGATACGTTTGCGTGCGTATTGACAGTTTTCCCATGGGAAAACTGTCAAAACGCACGCAAATGTATCAATTGTGTTTGGCCCATAATACCCTCAACTCCCATTCGCTTGCACCCAACACGGACATTTGAAAGTACCCATTAAATGGGCATCAAGTACCCATTTTTTAAATGAATACTGAGATGTCAGAAAACGGGTAAATTTTTCGTAAACAAAAAAGGGTATTTTTGCCAATGTCAGAGTTTTGATTCTGGGAGAAATCTCGCTTAACTTTTCATAAGGACCTAAGTAACATTTTTTCATGAATTAATTTGAATAGCGTAATCAACAGAAAAACATGAAAGCTTTTGATTGCAGTACTCAAATTAATTCATGAAAAAAATGTTACTTAGGTCCTTTTGAAAAGTTAAGCGAGAAATAATGGGTAAATATTAACCATATCAGTTAGGAAAAAAAATCATGATTGCAGAAATCAAAACCAAAAACTGGTAAGTTATAGAATCTCTTATGCATTTATTTATCGGTGCTTATCATAAGAGGTATATTTACAGGATTCATCGCTGCGCGTGTTGGAAATCAATTCCCGTAGATGCAGTTTTATTATGATTCCTCAGCTGCAGCTGAAGGACCAGCAACTTCCGGAAATTTCGCTTGCCTGCTGTTTATCCATACTTCAAAACATTGCAGATACTCGGTTGTGGGTGAACGCAGGCGAGAACGCAGGTGCATCTTCACTACTGCTAGAAAATGGTGCACTTCCTGATGCACTCTGTTCAATAAAGCTACCATCCTCGGCTTCCAGTGAACAACAAGACTAGGATCCCGATGAAATAAATGCTGAAATTGGAACAGCCGCTGGCTGCAGTGGTTATTTTCAAATAGCTTCCTTTGAATGAAGTGTTGTGTTGGGTATTAAACAAATAGGGGAAATTGCAATAAAATGTATTTTAATTAACATTCCACTATTTTGTTTCTATTATCATTATGATCATAACCTCAATGTTTCCATTTACAATAAATGGGATTTTTTGACCCATTTCCTAATTTTCAACCAAGTGGAAAATTTACCCATTTTATGAAGTTCAGTGCATGTACTCATTAATGGATAAACGCGATTTACCCATTAAATGAGTTATGCCGCTTTTGTTTGAAAATGGTGAGAAAATACCCATTAATGGGTATCCTAAAGCTTCCGTGAAGCTTGCACCACATGTGCATCACTTTAGGGTGTATGGGTACCACCCACTGTCACCCGCTTGCCGCCGAAGCAGCCTTCATTCTGTGGAACCTCCACAGGCTCCGTTAACGACCTGGCTAATTGTTTCACCCCCTTATGTCATTCATCCCCTCGGCACGGGTCGCCTGACACCTTGGGATTCCGGGTTAGGGGCGCCATATTGTCAGCTTCAGTGTTGTATCGAGCCTGACAATATGGCCGGATTTACACCGATACGCATTACATCCAAGTATTTATCCATATCCGAATGTAACGGGAAAACCGTACAGCATATGGTAATTCAATTGGTCACACTATTGAACCAATGGTACTTTTTTATCCGGGTATTGTGTTTGTGTTGTGATGACATTTGTGTTCGGTCGTTGCGCTCGCTCGTTTTTTCATGAGTGCTGGATTCACACCCCCCATGAAAAGTATTTTTAAAAGAACTGTCAAATGCATTAAAAATTTTCTTTATTATTCATTGTTGCGCGCCTTTCGCGTCGTGTGAAAACTTTGTAATTTTCATGGTTTTTCCTGTTTTTCCGCGCGTAGCATAAAGCACCGGTTCCGCGGAGTGTGTATTAAACGCCGCAATGCCGGAATATCAAATTAATGGTATTACGGTTAACTTTCCGTTCGAACCGTACCAGGTTCAGCGAGATTACATGGACCGGGTGATCGAATGCCTGCAAAACGGAACCAACGGCGTACTAGAATCACCGACCGGCACGGGAAAAACGCTCAGTCTTCTGTGCTCCTCACTGGCCTGGGTTTTGCACAAGAAGGCCCAAGTGCAGGCCAATATGCGCACAAACATTACCGATATGAAGGAGTTCGAATTGGTAAAGCGAAAGAAGATTGGCGATGTGGGTGGTGGTGGATCGGAAATGGAACAACTGCTGGACAAGCTGAATGAAGGAAGTGGCTCCGAGGGGGCGAAATGGGGTGTACCGAAGATAGTGTACGCATCGCGAACGCATTCACAACTGACACAGGTATTTTTTTGTTTCTTGATGTACAAAAACGAAATTCAAGAATACTAGGACAATTTTGAAATATTTATTCTATAATAATCAATTTATACAGGTAATGCAGGAGATGAAAAATACGAGCTACAGTTTCATGAAAGGAGTAATTTTAGGATCGCGTGATCAGCTCTGTATTCATCCGGAAGTTTCCAAAGAGGAGACTAATTCGTCAAACACATATGTAAGGTCAAGATTCAAACGCGGACGTGTTCGTTCTACAGTCGAGTAGAAAGCTGCAAGGAGCGACCGGAGGTGGTGGAAAATGCCATCATGGATATCGCGGATTTGGTGCGGGTTGGAACGAAGGTGCGAGCATGTCCCTTCTTCCTATCCAAGGAGATGATCGAGAGCGTGGATATCCTCTTCATGCCGTATAATTATTTGCTAGACCCGATGGTGCGCAAGGCGAACAATTTGGAGCTATCGAACACGATCATCAACATGGACGAGGCTCACAATGTGGAGAAGATGTGCGAAGAATCGGCGTCGATGCAAATTCGATCGACGGACATAGCGCTGTGCATCGATGATATTACGTCGATTATGAAGGTGATGGACCACTCGGTGGCTATTCCAGATGATGACGAAACGAAGAAAGATTTCACCATCGATGATTTGGCCCTACTGAAAGAAATGATTCTGCAATTGGAAAAAACGGTGGACGAGATTCCGATTATGTTTTCTCAGGGTGGGAGCACGTTCACGGGCACTTATATTTTCGAAATATTCGACAAGGCCAACGTGAGTATTTGTATTGAATGTAATTTTTGATTATTTATCTAAGCCTTTGTTTTTCTTTTAAGATCAAAGAAGGTAATTATCATGTCGTTGCTCAACTGCTGGAGAATATTATCCAGTATATTGCTACCATAACGGAGAAGAATAACTTTGTGCGGCGTGGCGGTGGATTGCAGATTCTGGCGGAAGCGCTTTCAATCTGTTTCGCCGGTAGTGGTCCGCAGTACCGGGAATTGATCGACAGATGCTACAAGGTGCACATTGAGTTTGAAGAGCAGAAAAAGATCAAAGGCAATGTAAAGCAGGCGGATGGATGGACTGCAACCAAGCAGTTGGTTCCATCGGTAAAAGCCAATGCGAAGGTTATCAGCTTTTGGTGCTTCAATCCAGGATTCGGAATGAGGCAGTTACTTGGAAGGAACGCTAGGAGTATCATTCTGACCAGCGGTACTTTGGCTCCCCTGAAACCGTTGATTAGTGAGTTGGACATTCCTATTGCGGTAAGGTTGGAGAATCCACACATTATTGATGGCAGTCAGGTATGCGTCAAGATTGTGGGACAAGGGCCGGATAAGGAAAGTTTAAATTCTAGTTACGGCAATCGGGATAACCCGAAATACATTTCAAGTTTAGGTCGAACGATACTGTCTTTTTGTCCAATCATACCAGGAGGATTGCTAGTTTTCTTTCCTTCGTATCCATTATTGAACAAGTGTCAAGAGTCATGGCAAGAGACAGGAATTTGGGCCCAAATCAGTCGAACGAAACCCATCTTTGTCGAACCTCGGGGGAAGGCACAATTTCTGAATACGATGACTGAGTACTACCAGCGAATAAACGATCCCGACGGAAAAGGTGCGGTTTTCATGGCCGTTTGCCGAGGAAAAGTATCCGAAGGGTTGGATTTCGCGGACATGAACGGTCGGGCAGTAATCATCACCGGTTTGCAATTTCCACTCGGATGCCCGAGTAATATTGAAAAGAATGTATCTCCAAGAGTCCGAACCAAGGAAAACGAAATCATATCCGGCCATGAATGGTAATCTCTTGAAGCAGCGCGAGCAGTAAACCAAGCCATTGGTCGAGTAATTCGGCACAAAAACGACTACGGTGCCATTTTACTGTGCGACAATCGCTTTAACAACCATCGTCAAAAGTCACAACTTTCGTCATGGATTCAGCGACACTTGAACTCGAGTCAAAGCCAGAATATGAACTTTGGGCCGATCATTGGTGAATTGTCTCGATTTTTTCGCAACGCCGAAAGAACACTTCCCCAAGCAAAGCTCTCCCGCAACATAGTGCCGTTAATACAAGAACCAATCCCACTTTCAGAAAGCACCATTCCTGGCGCCCTAATGGTCAATAGGGATACCAAACAAAAACTCGATGATATACGGAATAATTTCGTCCGGATCGAAAATTCGAACCAAGTAGGAACGAGCTTTAAAATTTCCGACTATGCACAGAAGCATGGACAAAATCATGACTCCAAAAGGCCCCAAAACTTCCTTAGTCGGTTGAACACGCAAGTCAGTACAATCGATTTCAACGACATGTCAACGTACTCCACGCCAAGTTCCTCGCAAAGTTCACTGGTCACTATCCACAAGCGGGAGCGATCTTCCGATGGTTCATCGTTATCGGCTACCGAATTTAGCCAATCATCTTTCACCAGTCAAAAGAAGCGGAAAGTGGTTCTCATTCCCCAGCAAATTAATAATCTGAGTAGCGATGACGACGATAACGAGAAGAGTAATACGATCGGTGACGATCCCTCTCGGCAGGCCCCCGAGGATCGTATCGAACTTATCAAGGTGATAAAATCTTCCGTTCCAATGAGCAAATATCAGGCATTTCTTAAAACGCTAACCCTCTATAATAAGGAGCGGGATTTTGAATGCTTGATGAAAGGATTGTTGGTGGCATTTGATCGCCCGGAGTTATATTATTTGCTGAGAGGTATGACATTCTCGTGTATTCAGTGTTCAAAACATACTTTTTAATTACTTGCCTTTTTACAGCCATGAGACGATTCGTCAAAGGTGATCACGAAGCAAGATTTGACTCCAAGATCATAGAGGTTTGTGGTCGATGATCTGTGTATGGGATAAGGATTTGTTACGCTATTGTTTGTGATATTGACCAGATTGGAAGACTTACAGTTTATTTGTCATTTAAATGATGAAAAAGCTGCTGTGCTTTGCAGTATATAAATAAATAATTGATACTTTAATGTTAAGTTTTTAAACACAGCGTAGTTAGCTTATTTCAACCGATGAACTTCCCAAAGATCTAATAGTAAGTGTGTTCACATTTTTTCCATCACAAGAGGGTATAAAACAGATCGTTTGAAAATATAAAGAAAAAAAAAACTAGGGTGTTAACTTTTACAAATCCTTCAGCACAGAATAGGAATATGATTCTTAAATGATTATAATAGATTATAGACTAAGGGTCGATTTCTTCACCGCTTAGGCCTTACATCATGTTTAAGCGTATGGGTAAGCATCGCTTAAGAATTAAGCGGAGGTGAAGAAAATGGCAATAAGGTAATTAAAATCTGACTGATGTAGGTAAGATGCGGAAAAGGTTCTGAAATAAATATTTGGAAGTTTATTGCCTTTCTCGTACAACTCAATTACTCGATTACTCAAAAAACAACTTTTGGTAGAACGCCCGGAGACCCATAGTGTAATATACCGATCGACTCAGTTGTACGAACCGAGGTGATGTCTGTATGTGTGTGTTTGTATATGCACAAACTTTGTAGGCACCCTTTTTGGAACCTAGCATTACCCGATTTGCTTGCAACAAGTTGCATTCGACGAGGAATGCAATCCCATTGTTTGCTATTAAAAATTGGCCCGATCGGACGTTGCATTTGGGGACATCTATAAATTACGTAACGCTAAGAGGGGGAAGGGGATTTGCTGAAGTGTGACAACCCATACAAAATTTTCAGATGTTTCTTTTTATCTTTTTTTTATTATTGAACTATTGAAAAATCATTGTTTTTTTCCCAAGGATCACCCTTGGAAAAAAAATCCAAAATTTAAAAAAAAATCCAAGAATGGTGCAAATGCGTATTAATTAATGAAAAATAAAAACCCCAGATTAATCCACCTAGCGGTGACGATGCCTTTCTCGATTCAATCCCTTGATTTCACATTAGTGAGATACACATCATAAATAATTGCCTACATTACGGCTCTTGCAACATTCAACATGGAATTGCAAGTCGCTAGGTTTCGCATGTTGCGACAGGAGGATCTACGATGAATTACATCCCCGCAACTTCGACGTCGTGGCGCTGCAGGAGATTAGCTGGACAGGACAGAAATTGTGGAAAAACGGGCATCGAGCGGCTACCTTCTACCAAAGCTGTGGCACCACCAACGAGCTGGGAACCGGCTTCAAAGTGCTGGATAAGATGCGCCAACGCGTGATTGTGTAGCAGCCAATCAACGCAAGGATGTGCAAGCTGAGGATTAAAGACCGTTTCTTCAACTATAGCATCATAAACGTGCACTGTTCACACGAAGGGAGACCCGACGACGAGAAAGAAGCGTTCTACGCACAGCTGGAGCATACGATGGATGCCCACTGCGGGACGTCAAAATCGTCATCGGTGACATGAACGTACAGGTAGGAAGGGAGGAAATGTATAGACCGGTCATCGGACCGGATAGTCTGCACACCGTATCGAATGACAACGGCCAACGATGCATAAACTTCGCAGCCTCCCGCGGAATGGTAGTCCGAAGCACCTTCTTTCCCATTGAATCCAACCACTACCTCGTTGCAGTATGCCTGCGCTCAAAACTTTCGACGGTGTACAACACGCGTCGAAGTCGGACGCCGCGGATTAACATTGAGCGGCTACAAGACGTAGACTAGCCCAAGAATACGCGCAGCAGCTGGAAGTGGCACTTCCAACGGAAGAGCAGCTAGGCGCAGCGTCTCTTGAAGATGGCTGGAGAGATATTCGATCCGCCATTGGTAGCACAGCAACCGCTGCACTTGGCACGGTGCCCTTGGATCAGAGAAACGACTGGTATGACGGCGAATGTGAGCAGTTAGTGGAAGAGAAGAATGCAGCATGAGCGAGATTGCTGCAACACCGCACGAGGGCGAACGAGGCACGATATAAACAGGCGCGGAACAGACAAAACTCGATTTTCCGGACGAAAAAGCGCCAGCAGGAAGATCGAGACCGTGAAGAGACGGAGCAACTGTACCGCGCTAATAACACACAAAAGTTCTATGAGAAGATAAACCGTTCACGTAAGGGCCACGTGCCAGAGCCTGATATGTGTAAGGACATAAACGGGAACCTTCTTACGAACGAGCGTGAGGTGATCCAAAAGTGGCGGCAGCACTACGAAGAACACCTGAATGGCGATGTGGCAGACGAAGATGGCGTTATGGTGATGGACCTGGGAGAACGCGCGCAGGACATAATTGTACCGGCTCCGGATCTCCAGGAAATCCAGGAGGAGATTGGCCGGCTGAAGAACAACAAAGCCCCTGGGGTTGACCAACTACCAGGAAAGCTATTTAAACACGGTGGTGAGGCACTGGCTAGAGCGCTGCACTGGGTCATTACCAAGATTTGGGAGGAGGAAGTTTTGGCGCAGGAGTGGATGGAAGGTGTCGTGTGTCCCATCTACAAAAGGGCGATAAGCTGGATTGTAGCAACTACCGCGCAATCACATTACTGAACGCCGCCTACAAGGTACTCTTTCAAATGTTATGCCGTCGACTAGCACGAACTGCAAGGGAGTTCGTGGGGCAGTACCAGGCGGGTTTTATGGGCGAACGCTCCACCACGGGCCAGGTGTTTGCCATTCGCCAAGTACTGCAGAAATGCCGCGAATACAACGTGTCCACACATCATCTATTCATCGACTTTAAAGCCTCATATGATACAATCGATCGGGACCAGCTATGGCAGCTAATGCACGAACACGGATTTCCGGATAAACTGACACGGTTGATCAAGGCGACGATGGATCGGGTGATGTGCGTAGTTCGAGTTTCAGGGGCATTCTCGAGTCCCTTCGAAACCCGCAGAGGGTTACGGCAAGGTGATGGTCTTTCGTGTCTGCTATTCAACATCGCTTTGGAAGGGTAATACGAAGAGCAGGGATTAACACGAGTGGTACAATTTTCAATAAGTCCGTCCAGCTATTTGGCTTCGCCGATGACATAGATATTATGGCACGTAACTTTGAGAAGATGGAGGAAGCCTACATCAGACTGAAGAGGGAAGCTAAGCGGATCGGACTAGTCATCAACACGTCGAAGACGAAGTACATGATAGGAAAAGGTTCAAGAGAAGACAATGTGAGTTTGCATCGGTGGTGACGAAATCGAGGTGGTAGAAGAATTTGTGTACTTGGGCTCACTGGTGACTGCCGAAAATGACACCAGCAGAGAAATTCGGAGACGCATAGTGGCTGGAAATCGTACGTACTTTGGACTCCGCAATCGAATAGAGTTCGCCGCCATACCAAACTGACAATCTACAAAACGCTCATTAGACCGGTAGTCCTCTACGGACACGAGACTTGGACGATGCTCGTGGAGGACCAACGCGCACTTGGAGTTTTCGAAAGGAAAGTGCTGCGTACCATCTATGGTGGGGTGCAGATGGCGGACGGTACGTGGAGGAGGCGAATGAACCACGAGTTGCATCAGCTGTTGGGAGAACCATCCATCGTTCACACCGCGAAAATCGGACGACTGCGGTGGGCCGGGCACGTAGCCAGAATATCGAACAGTAACCCGGTGAAAATGGTTCTCGACAACGATCCGACGGGCACAAGAAGGCGAGGTGCGCAGCGGGCAAGGTGGATCGATCAGGTGGAAGATGACTTGCGGACCCTCCGTAGACTGCGTGGTTGGCGACGTGTAGCCATGGACCGAGCCTAATGGAGAAGACTCTTATACACCGCACAGGCCACTTCGGCCTTAGTCTGAATAAATAATTAATAATACGGCTCTTGCAAATGCTGTAAGGCACCAACCGTATATGATTCAACACACCATTTTCTTCATAACTTTTGAACGCAATGACCGATCGTGACTATATTCAATAGTGATCAACTAGGGTATCTTCCCCGTCGAATGCAACTTGTTGCGAGAAAATCGGTTAAGAATTACTAGGGGTGTTCGGGGCAATATGGGCCACCTAAGGAAATCGTTCCGAAAAGCGCTGAAAAGCTAAAAAAAACTTCATTCAAATGTAGTTGACTTATACTACAGAATGTTATGTTTCATATTACGTCGATGAATGACGAAAAATGCGTTTGGAAATTGTTGGAATGCACTTTTGAAAATGTATTGATTTCACTGTGTGTTCCCAAGGAATCCCAACTATACGGGGCAGTATGGGCCACTCATCCAAAACGTTTATTTAGGCGAAAGAAGTATCGTAATATGGAAGAATATGATATTCCTACTTCCCAACTAACATTTAATGTTAATGTAAATGTTATTTCAACTCATCTATACGGCTTCAAGCTGCATATGTGTGCTATACATATGATCAAGAACTTCTATTCAATGCTTTTACCAGCAAATCTGGCGAATCTATTCAGCTGTTTTTGACGTGCCTGCACAACTACTTTACAGCATATTACACATTTTTTTCTCAATCTTTACTAAACCATTTAGTAATATAATTCGCTTCAATGGCGCTTATTCAGATTTTTTGAATTTGTTAAATAAGTTTTATACAGCCACTGAATTCAATTTGATTAAATATTATTTGAGAGGAGAGTAAAATTCGGAGCATCATCAATCGCTGAAATTGCTTTTAGGCAACATTTTCTCGATCCGTATAGATGCTACTCTGCTGCTAATCGTTTAACAGTAGCCGTCAACAGCAATATCGCTTCTAAATGGCTTGTTTTCTTACACTATCTGCTAGCATTAATGACAGCGCTCTGTCAGTTGCTATAAGAGCAGGTGAATACTTTCATAGCTGCATTACAGAAATCAATAGCTCATACACAGCTCCGGCAACAAAAATCAAATGTAAACATTGTGGTTTTGACGTTCCATACTGATAAGCTATTAAAAGAAGCAGTATATAGGTTTACTTAAACGTTGTGTAATCTTCAAACACAGACAAACAGACGTAACAGCTAGAACAATTTGTTTTAAAATCCATCGACCAGCTATTTTACCACCACCTAACGTGCATGTTGTACGAAACAAAGTTTAGTACGACAATGTCAACAGAAGGCGCTAGTGTCAGGTGTCAAATACAAGGGTATACGATGCGCGCGCCCCTGGATGTGAAACTCGCAAGCAGTAGAATTTAAAACGACCGTTGAGCTCATGGTCGATGGGAATTTCCTCAGTGTTACGTCTGTTTGTCTGTGCTTCAAAGATACAGAAGTTGCCTAAAAGCTTCGTTAGTTCATTTATAACGCCATTACGCTATATTGTTAGTGCTATAACAACAGCGAAAACGTTTTCATTGTGAATGTTACTCACCGTAATATGAAAAGTTGCTAACAAGCAACGCAATTACATACATGAGCTCTTAACCGATAAGCTTTGTTGCTAATTCAGACAGAGTTGTTTTATGACTATATGAAAGCTGCATAAACGATAAAAGATGGAATATATTGGGGACAAACTGACTAGCTGATAGATATTTGGGTAATAGTCGAGTTGAAGTTCAAGGGATTATTTGCGAAGGCTTTTCTTTTATTCAGCACTGGCTGCTTTTATTCAAATATTATACAGCTAAAGGCTAGAAGTTGGAGCTTTTAGCACCAAAATTGTTAGTTGGGGTGTTACGATAGACGGGGATACCTTCGAGGTGGTCGAGGAATTCGTCTACCTCGGATCCTTGCTAACGGCCGATAACAATGTCAGTCGTGAAATACGAAGGCGCACCATCTGTGGAAATCGGGCCTACTACGGGCTCCAGAAGAAACTGCGGTCAAAAAAGATTCGCCACCGCACCAAATGTGTCATGTACAAGACGCTAATAAGACCGGTTGTCTTCTACGGACATGAAACATGGACAATGCTCGAGGAGGACTTGCAAGCACTCGGAGTACTCGAGTACCATGAGCTCGCCCAGCTCTACGGCGAACCCAGTATCCAGAAGGTAGCTAAAGCCGGAAGGGTACGATGGGCAGGGCATGTTGCAAGAATGCCGGGCAGCAACCCTGCAAAGATGGTGTTCGCTTCCGACCCGGCAGGTACGAGACGACGTGGAGCGCAGCGAGCGAGATGGGCAGACCAGGTGCAGAACGACTTGGCGAGCGTGGGGCGTATTCGAGGATGGAGAGATGCGGCCTCGAACCGTGTATTGTGGCATCAAATTGTTGATTCAGTGTTATCTGTTTAGATGTAGACTAAATAAATGAAATGAAGAATATAAATTATTAAAGCGTATAGTCATCGAAACTGAAAGAACAACAAATGGAGCCAAATTAATGTATGCTAAATGGCGTATCCTCGGGCCACAAGAGTATCCAACAGTTGCTCTCTGGAGGCGTCGGATTCCGAGCGTTGCGTTGCGTTGCGTTGTAACGGAGTATTTCGTAGATTGCATACTGATAGCTGTCATGTATATTCTTTAACTTTCTTACCCCAACTGCTTATGGATTACTATTTGGGAATTAATAGCAACCCAATTGGAGGTCCAAAATGATAAAGCATGAAAACTACCATTGCCGGCCACGCCCATCTTCTCCGTTACTAGGGAAGGGAAGGAAATGATGATATGACATCTACTTAGTGAGAGGCCAGCGACTCACCGACGCCCTCATAGATGTCAAGGAGTTGGATGGTTGGTAGGGAATTTAGTTTTGGAATATCATCATAAGCAAATGATATGATAAGTTTTTTCAAACGTTGGGAGTGACCATGCTAAGAAATTTATGTCACTCCGTTTTCCTAGATGTTTAACTTCCTGGGATGGGACAAGGTATTAGACTTGCCCTGGCTAATAAGCCTAGGTTTAAGCGCCATTGCTCGCTCTCTGAAACGAGAAGAGAAGAATCATATATGGAAAACCCCTCCCCTGTCAAATTCAGTTTTTTTAGTATTTATGTCAAGGAGATCTAAAATCGATGAAAACTTTCAAACCAAATTCAATTACGATCTAATCCAAATCCATTCACACATCCTTTTCAACACAACTCACAAATCTAAAAAATATAAACTGTTTTCATTATTGGTAAATTAAAGTAATAGTATCAAACTAGGATTTTTTTTTCCTTGTCATAAAATTCCAACAACCAGGACATCTTCAGTCTCTCGTACTAGACAGTGACTGAATCGAATCAAGTACAATACAATCGAGTACAATCAAGTGGTGAAACTAAAGGACACAGAGTTAACTCGTCTTATGACAAGTGAAAACATTCCACTAAAAAACTCGTAATAATATTTTCTAATATTTCCCTCATCGAAAGTAGCACATCATACATACACAAAGACAGATATTTGTTCAGCTTTTGAGCTGTGTCCATTTGAATTTGAATCATGTTTCTTCGACTATTCTATTGATAAATATATGTGGGAGTGCATTTACAACTTTCAGGTACGCGAATATCAGCAATTATTATATCGGAAAAACCTCACCAAATCTCCATTTCGTCATTTTATCGACGTCCCTCTGGATGAGCACGATATTTCGATTTCTTGACTTCTTCTATTTCTTCTTAGCAGTCACCGCCACTATAGCTTCACCCACGTCATTGAACTGCTCGCTGGCTGTTCTCGAGCTTGTACCTATACATTTTCCTTACAAAATGCAGTGTCCTCGTCTTTGTTCCGACGATTACCCGATCACCTAATTTGAAGCAAGGTATCCGACGAGCAGGAGGCGCTGCTGCTTTCATGCTTCCGTTATTCCTTCTTCATCGCTCCATCACACTAGTATTAGATCTCTTTGCACAAACCAGAAAACACTTTCACTTCCGGTGTCGCTTAATTGTAAGTTGCTTAAAATTCAGTTTCAGTAGGTAAATTTTTCAAAGAAAAAAAATGACGGGAGCAAAAATTATTGCGTGTTGTCACCAACGCAGCATACTTCGATCTCTTGTTCTCTGGAGGCGTCGGATTCCGAGCAATACCAAAATACGTAATCGATGTCATCGTAACCGGCTCTACACCTACATAAATTGCTATTGCATAAATTGGTTCATTCTGTAGAGATGTATCTTTAGTGAATAGAGGAGCTCCAAATAAAACTGTATACAAATAACATTCATCGGGGTAAAATTCAAATATTCTAGGCTTGACGACAAAAAATGAAAACATTCTAATCGCTAGCAATTGAGATATTGATCTTCAAACATGACCATGACCAAAAAGAAGTCAGAACCGCTTTTGCTGTAACGCAAGTTCGAAGAACAAAGCCGATGTCTGTTTAAGGAGAATAAAATATAAATCGGTCTCTTTGATCGTAGACTGTAAACCTAATAGGACGTGTTCAGGAGTAAATTCAAAAAAAAATCATGCGGTTTAATATTAAAGTTTCAACAACAAAAAGCAATATTTGGCACGTCATCTTTATGGTTCTTTTAGACTGCAAATATAATCAATTTTGAGTACAAATAGTTAAACTATTGATTTACAATCAAAAACTTTTTTTTTTCGTTTTCCACTAATTTTAGCTATGCCAAATGACTTTTGTTCTAGCATTTTTCTCAAAGATGAATCCTTCATTGTTAGAATCTTTGAAAAAAGTCATGGACAAGAAAGGGTTAAAGAGCATAGCCCTGAGGTGAAGCTTTTCCACAACTTTGCTATTACAGTCGTCTCTCCACATCTCGATATTGAAGGGATGACCATCGAGATAAGGACAGATCGAGGAATGGGAGGAAAATTGAAATGGGTACTAGATTGGAAAAAGCTCGTTGCTATGAAAAAAGACAACAAAACAAATGTCTTCTCCTGTTGTGGATGTATTTGTTTTTGCAAGTGTTTTTGTCTAAAAATGGTCTAGTAACCTAGAAATATGAATTTGACCAGGACACATCGAGATAAAAAGATATTGAGATAGGGAGGTTATCGAGATGTAGAATGCCCAAGTGTATGTAGATTGAAGGGACCAAGAAAACCATCTTTATAGGGAGAGATATCGAGATGTAGAGTCGACTGTATTTGCATTCTCGTGCACAAACGGAGCTATCAGGCCGAAATTTTCTGTAATTCTTCCCCAACTTGATGCTTTCCGTATTAAACAGCTGACCTGTTAGCGAAACATCAGTGGGTAAGTGTACCGAAAAAAAAGGTCCTGTGTCGACGCATCTATAGTGCTGGAGATTTGAAAGACAAGTCAGCTTCAAACGACCCCCAGATCCCCAATCCCTGAGCTAGCGAGTTACAAATATAACATGCCTGATGTTCACGTAGCGGTTTTTCATCGTAGTGTTGGAATAACGCAGGTACCAATGTATAGGCGCGTCGACGCCGATTTCACGATGCGTCGAAAAGACGCTGCGTTGGCATCGAATATTATATTTTAAATATAATATTTCAAGTCAAGCCTCACTCGGACCCCCAAGTTAGTTCTTTTCTAGTTCCACCGACAAAATACCAAACTATTTTTTCTTCATTTTTGTATTGTTAATAAATTTACATTTAAACAAATACAATTAAGTTACACAGCATTGTTGTCGTTCACCGCAACTTCGTTCTTCTCTTCCTACTATCTCGTGTTTGTATCTCTCCTGAGCCCACTTTACATTCCTCACGCGTCAAAATTTGTATATCATACATCTTTCCCATTACACAGTAAATGTTATCCCGCTCCGCGGCTATGGTCGCGGTTTCCCTTCCAGCGAGCGAATGCCAACGGCGAAATGTTCTGAAAGCACTCGTTTCAGCACTCCACCGAGCTTGCTCGTGTTTGGAGCTAATATTAGTAGTGTGTTTGTGTACCTACTTGTGTAATCAATTTGATTGATTCCGGTGTGTTTGTGGATTTTTTTTTATTTGCTTCATATGTCAACCTTACTTACCAGCTAGATAAATTTGCTTCTGTTTCTTTTCTGCTAGACATAATTTCACTATTTTTTCGGACCTACGTTTCGGCGATTTAGCTTCGCATTCTGCCACCTAGCGAATCCGGCTGGGCATGTATGGACTATAACAATGTGCGACGAACCCGTTACAAAGGCAGTACAGATGGATGTCCCGACTTATTGCCTGTCTATCGTTTGAGTACTAAGTGGCCGTAATGCACTAGTATTCTTGGGTTTTAAGTAATAAGTTGGCAAACATTGTTTTAAATCTAAAGAATTCTGCATAAAAATCGAAGGATAACATTCTGAATGCGAATAAACTTAATGCATTGTTGAAAACGATGAATATGTTGCAAGATTGAGTTATGAAATCGATCGATAATGATCATATAATTTCATGCGCAAACAAAAAGATGCTCTGGTGTGCATAATAGGCCAAAGAGCACTTCGGACACTTCAATGGAAAATAGAGAGAAATTAGGTCTATAGGTCTATAGGTCTTAAAAATCATGACAAGATATTCTGTGTTAATACCTTTTTTAAAATTTTGAATACCCTAATTCGAGCTCAGTTACCTTCATCGAGGAAATAATTTGTAACGCTCTGTTTTAAAACATTTTTGCTCAACAGAGTACGAACGAAATGCACATGCCATGATTTTTTATTTCCTAACACGCTTGGACAAATTCGCTATGCAAAAGAACGCGATAACCAAACTGCGCCGCTTTCGCGGGTTTTCTATACCTACGAGTTGTGTTGTAGGTTTTCGGGGGTGAGTTTTTTCTTCTTATGTTTCATATTCAATAAAAGAGACATTTCACTAAACACTAAATACTTGTTTATCTCATTCACTTAGAGTTTTGTTTAAATTAGTTTACCTTTAAATTTGTATAGATTTTCTTGCTCACATTCATTAATAACTAGAGTTTTAAATGTACTTCCTTTTCATTTTTTTCCATTTAGCGCTGTCCTTTGTTTTATAGATCATAGATTATAAATTTTAATATTGTTGATTCACTTGTCTGCGGCGCCACACAAGTAGCGTCGTGTGGCGAAACGGTTTTCCACCTACCGTTTAATCGGCCCTAATATGTAAACCATCAAATACGGTTTAAGGACCTGCTCAAGATGTTCATCTTCCTAAGGTGGAGTAATGTATCAATGCAGTCGGGATGTAGGTCCACGAACGCTTTTTTCAGTTACTGAAAATGTATGTGCAATAATGTAAGATCGTAAAAGATTTTCTCCAGTGGTAAAACATCACTTGACTGTTGGTTTTTTATTCTATTTGTATGTGTGTGTATATTTGTGTTCTTACACTGATAAAAGGAGAAAGTGGTTTGCGATTCATTCAGATTTTGCTTCCAGATAGATGATTCACAAACCGACAACGAACGTGAATAAGACCATCAAGAACGTTAAATTGTGTGGTTGCTTTCTGTGGTGTAGATGTGTTAGTGTAGGTGACAAAATGTGTTCTGAGTAACAATTAGACGAAGTCGATGACTTCTTCCCTTATGTGCAATTGTTTTCATATGATTCCTTTCCGACACTTGTCGGATAGGTTGAATTAAAGACTCGCCTCCGGGTGAGAATGAGACTGCCACTGCGACGTTGGCGGCACTGTAGTTGGCGTGCTGCGGCATTAGATCTTCTGACGTTTGACTTCCGTTGGTGCGTCATACTCATCACTGTCGTACTCGATAGCGTCGTCTTCATCGTACACCTCGACGCTATGCTGATCGGCGCCACTTGCGTACGCGTTATACTGATTCTGGTAGGACGAGTTCAGGGAACCTGTTGCAATGAAGAGAAAGCAGATGTTTTAAAAATTTAGAATATTCGCTTACGGAGTGACAAAATTGAGAATTAGAAATTATTTAAACAAGAATCAAGGGTTAATAAATGCAAGATAGTTTTATATATTGAATCCTCACTTTTGGAATATAACGTGACGTTTAATAGAAATGTAGGAAGTCGTCAGAATATTATAACCCCTAGGTGTTCTTGTTTACGGACGACGAAACTTTCGAACAAATGCAGTTCGTTCGAATCGTTTCTCCATTTGATTTTGCTGGCGTAAACCATCAGCTGCCCATCAGCTTTCGTTCAAAAGTGCGTTCGTACATAAACAAGAATAAGGGTGACAAATTGTGATGCATGAAAACGAAATTTAAAAAATGTCACGGAATGTCATGACATTATTTCGACACTCAGGCCGCCAATTTCAGATTTAGAGCAGATTTAGACCTATTAGAAAAAGTTTTAAGATCCTGGCTGCCGTCTCGTAACCGCACTCAAAAATGTAAAATATCAATATTTCAACAGTCCAGAAAGGAAATAAAATTTCCAGATTCGATTTAGTTAATCAAACCAAACCGAGCCCTAGCTTAATCCATTTTTCAAGGTAGGGCAATAAGTTGTGGTATTTCAAGGATTCATCGTATTTAGTCCTCTCTACCAATTGCAGTTTTTTTTAATTTTTTTTTTTTTTTTTTTCGAGAGTTGACCAGCTGTAGTCTTAATAGACTGGTATCTCGGCTGGGCTCTCCATGTGATACACAATACTAGCAGACGACTCAAGCTATATGTTGCTCACTAGGTCACTGCGGCCTGGGTTTGTATTGTGATCATACCGATACATTATTCTTTCTATCTACAGTCTGTCAATTATAAACCGAACAAATAATGGAAGCTCAACATGTACATAGATGTTTTCTGAATAAGTAGTTAACATGTAAATTTAATTATTAGTTACTTGGAGCCGACATTCAATACCTAATAGTAGTCTATGTTGACAACGGGTGGTACTGTTGCCATTTCCAAGTAACAATTTCGAATAAAGATGTAATGATATCATTCTGGTAGGGTAGTTTCAAAATAGATTAATTTAAGTACTATTGTAATAAATGGACACATTGAAGAGCTTCTCTTATTTTAACACGGTTGAGTATCGGATGTTTGTCAATACGTCGTCGAGTTAATTGTATCCTATCAGTCACAGTAATGTCATATGTTAAAGTTTCAGTAGTCTAATAGTGATCATTATACAAAATTTCTGTCCAGTTGTTCCGTAATTGCTTTTGTCCTAAGACGAGCCTACACCATCCCACTGAACTCCACCACTCAACTGCATCTTGACAGACACGTACCTCGACCTCAACAGTAAGGCCGTCTTCAGTGTCTCGTACTTGACTCGACTTACGAGACACTGAAGACGGCCTTACTGTTGAGGTCGAAACACGTATCCGTCAAGACACAATTAAGTGGTGGAATTCAATGGGATGGCACAAACTCGTCTTAGGACAAGTGAAGACATTCCACTAAAAAGCTCAAAATAATTTTCTTATCAAAATGCTTTTTTTGGTCAAGTTCTATTCCCTTTTCTAATATTCAAACCTTTATTATTTATTAAAATAATGAGGTCTAAAATTCAGTTATTCAGATTCAGGATATACAATATTCAACGCATCATATGGTCTATCCTCATTTCCGTAAGTGGTCAAGTTATTAGTCTTGTAGCAATAATAGTGGTACTAGTTATTCTCTATCTTGTGAGTGCAATGGTCTCAATTAACTATTCTAAACAGAACTCTGTCTCTTATCTTTCTGTCCACCGATGGTCATGTATTTATTTTCGTTTTTATTATTTATTTGATATCTTTAAATTTCAGTCATTTATTTTACTATCGGTCATTTATTTTATTATAAGGTAAAGGTCAGCGAATTTGTCTTAATACGAGAAACACTAAGTCATGTCCCCTATATATCCGCTAATTTTTCTAACTAACCTAATAGAAGGAAGAGAGAAACAGTTTTTTTTTGCGTTGATCCATGCAGCTAGAGAGACTAAAATAAAAAGATTATCGAGAAGATATAATAGATACATTCACTATCTCCAATGCCAAATTAGTAAATCTACAAATTCTACTTTTCACTACTAAAATTCTACTTCAGCTATACGGGTACAAAATGAATTATTGTTAGCTACTACTACAAGTATAAATAGATGTATGCTATTTGGATAAGCGTTTGTTTCAGGGTCTTGTTAGTATTAGAGTTATGTTAGTTAGACCCCTACTGAGCCCTGCCGGCACCTCCAAATTTACCAATAGGCAGTTGTTGTTAGATCGTGCGACACTAACCATTAGTTAACTTGGAGGCATGGTACCTCAAGTGTTTGGTATAACTGTTGACCTTATTTAAGTAAGATGTGATAAAAGTTTCTCTACGGAGCTTATTTTCAAACCATTACCATTAAAATAACGATATTCTTGTGAAAGAGATATAAAAAAATGGAAAAATATCCTAATTTTTTTAATTTAGTGTTGAACTTAACCTTTGTTTGAAAAAAGCACTCTATTAAACAACAAAAATAAAAATAAAATAAAAATCTTTTTAAGACACTTGAAATATCAACGTCAAGCCCCTTATCCATGGACAGGGAATTGCAGTTTTTTTTAATTATAACAAAATTAACTTTACCCATGGTGAAAGACTCAAATTCCTCTCGTTTGAGGCTCAATTGTATGCAGCGGAAACATATTTTCTAGCAATTAGTTATAAAACCAGGGCCCATCGACCTAGGTCCTAGGCTGAACTAACTGCTGGAAAAAGTTCGAGTTAGGGTTCTATGCATGTACTAACTCTTCATGAACTGGTAAACAAAGGTAGTTCGAGGAACACACGAAAATTCTTGTTACTGAACAACTTCTCTAGATTGAAATGATCTTGTAGATAGAGCTAAATCCCGGGTTTGTAGCTTTACTGGTGATATTCTAGAAGCAAGGCAAGGATGTGGCTAGGGCTCCGATGCATGGCCAATTAACAGTATTACTGTTCTGTTTTCTCAAGGAAAGATTTGATAAGGGGCGCGCCTTCAATGAGATTGCTCTCTGTGAAGGGTCTAAATAGCGAGGCCGTGTCATGTACTCTTGGGAAAACAAAACAAGAACTGTATCGAAACCGATACTTTATTGCTTCTCAATAGTAATAGACTAATTTGACATGCACTTAAAGTTAAACACTAAGGATACGGGGAATGCTACAATAGATCTAATAACTGGTCGCAGTTGCACACCCGAACAGGAAAAAAAAG
The DNA here is from genome assembly GCF_024139115.2 of Armigeres subalbatus. Taxonomy (NCBI): domain Eukaryota; kingdom Metazoa; phylum Arthropoda; class Insecta; order Diptera; family Culicidae; genus Armigeres; species Armigeres subalbatus. Next base: position 233,551,328 of record NC_085139.1, on the reverse strand, counting down.
TTAATCAAAATCAACTTATTCCATGCATTAACGCGCAACAAAATTGTAGATTCGAATTCGTTGATCAGGTAGATTGAGGATGAGGAATCGCAACTGCTTTAAGGGCTACATATTTAGCCCCTCCTTAGCCGTGCGGTGTGTATCAGTGGAGAACACTCAACGGCTGCAGGTGTTCATTAACAGATGCCTGCGGTATATGATTCGGGCCTGTCGGCCTCACAACTGGATCTCAAACAACGAGCTCCATCGTCGTTGTCACCAGAGGCCGATAGCAACAGAAATTCGGGATCGGAAGTGGGGCTGGGTCGGCCACACTCTACGTAGGAGCGGAAACGAAATCTGTAAGCAAGCATTAGACTGGAACCCAGCGGGACATCGCAGCAGAGGCAGACCCAGAGGCTCATGGCGGCGAAGCCTCAATAAAGAAATAAAAGAAGTCGACCGAAATCTAACCTGGCAACAGGTTAAAGCGATAGCCGGGCATCGCTCAGGATGGAGATCTTTCAAGTCGGCCCTTTGCACCACCGGAGGTGTACAGGATCCATAAGTAAAGTAAGTAAGTTAGCCGTGCGGTAAGACGCGCGGCTACAAAGCAAGACCATGCTGAGGGTGGCTGGGTTCGATACCCGGTGCCGGTCTAGGCAATTTTCGGATTGGAAATTGTCTCGACTTCCCTGGGCATAAAAGTATCATCGTGCTAGCCTCATGATATACGAATGCAAAAATGGTAACCTGGCTTAGAAGCCTCGCAGTTAATAACTGTGGAAGTGCTTAATGAACACTAAGCTGCGAGGCGGCTCTGTCCCAGTGTGGGGATGTAATGCCAAGAAGAAGAAGAAGAAGAAGATTTAGCCCCTGATACCCAGCCCAGTCTACTGCCTCCGATTATCATAGCCGTCTGAGTCCTGAATGTGGGCTCCCACTTTGATTGCACATATATAATACATCATCACAGAAAAATCCGTTCTCTCATCCGTCTCCCGCAGTTTATCTAGCAAGCCGCACTTGAAAATTACAAGTCGAACATCGGAACGCAATCTTGTCGTTAGCTGAGGAAGCCCCTTTCAACGCAGTCGAGCCTCTCCTACCAGCGACCAACAGCCGTCCTGGTCCTACATCTGAGTTGGGAGAGGAGGTCTTCCGAATTTCGTCTACAGGCAAGTATACAACACCACGGAACAATCCGCTCTCTGATCCGTTTCTCATTCTCAGCATCAACGATCTATTCTCAAGCCCTACTTGGTCGCCGAGAACTAATCGAGGCTAGCGATTCGCACCAATCCAAGCGCAACGTCCAGCACTGGCTGGTTATTCATTCAGTTCTCCACCGAACAATGGCGGAAAGAAGCTCGTATTTTTTAAAATTTCACTCATATGAAGGGTGCCCCCGGATCATAGAAACGACTGGTATGACGGCGAATGTGTGTTGAGGAGAAGAATGCAGCATGTGCGAGATTGCTGCAACGTCGCACGAGGGCGAACGAGGCACGATACAAACGGGCGCGGAACAGACAAAACTCGATTTTTCGGAGGAAAAAGCGCCAGCAGGAAGATTGAAACCGTGAAGAGACGGAGCAACTGTACCGCGCTAATAACGCACAAAAGTTCTAAGAGAAGTGAAACCCTTACGTGAACGGTCACGGTCACGTGCCACAGCCCGATATGTGTAAGGACATAAACGGGAACTTTCTTACGAACGAGCGTGAGGTGATCCAAAGGTGGCGGCAGCACTACGAAGAGCACCTGAATGGCGATGTGGCAGACAACGGTGGCGGTATGGAAATGAACCTAGGAGCACGCGCGCAGGACATGCGACTTCCGGCTCCGAATCTCCAGGAAATCCAGGAGATCGACTGGCTGAAAAACAACAAAGCCCATGGAGTTGACCAACTACCAGGAGAGCTGTTTAAACACGGTGGGGAGGCACTGGCTAGAGCGCTGCACTGGGTAATGACCAAGGATTGGAAGGACGAGGTTCTGTCGCTGGAGTGGATGGAAGGTGTAGCGTGTCCCATCTACAAAACGGACGATAAGCACAATCACATAGCTGAAAGCTTCCTACAAGGTACTCTCCCAAATTGTATGCCGCCGACTAACATCAATTGCAAATGAGTTTGTGGGGCAGTACCAGGTGGGATTTATGGGTGAACGCTCTACCACAGACCAGGTGTTCGTCGTACGTCAGGTATTGCAGAAATGCCGCGAATACAACGTGCCCACACATCATCTATTTATTGACTTCAAAGCCGCATGTGATACAATCGATCGGGACCAGCTATGACAGCTAATGCACGAGAACGGATCTCCGGATAAACTGATTACGGTTGATCAAGGCGACGATGGATCGGGTGATGTGCGTAGTTCGAGTTTCAGGGGCATTCTCGAGTCCCTTCGAAACGCGTAGAGGGTTACGGCAAAGTGATGGTCTTTCGTGTCTGCTATTCAACATCGCTTTGGAGGGAGTAATACGAAGGGCAAGGATTGACACGATTGGTACGATTTTCACGAAGTCCGTCCAGTTATTTGGTTTCGCCGACGACATTGATATCATGGCATCTCCCAGCACGTTACTCCAGGCAAGTACCTATGCAACAATGAACATTCGCTGCCTGATTCGGATCTAATTTCCAGCAGTTCTCCGGTAGTATCATCAACCAGGTCGATCGATCGCGACACCGATGATCTCTTGATTTACTACCAAAACGTAGGCGGTATCAACTCAGAAGTAGACAGCTATCGTCTAGCAACATCAGCTCAGTGCTACGATGTTATTGTCCTGATCGAAACTTGGCTTGATGATCGCACACTCTCGAGTCAAGTGTTTGGTACTGAATACGAAGCGTATCGGTGTGACCGAAATCCTGAAAATAGTAGGAAATCTTCTGGTGGCGGTATCATCATTGCTGTACGGCGTGGTTTGAAGGCAAGGCTAATTGAGAATTCCACGTGGCAATGTTTGGAGCAAGTCTGGATATCCATCCAATTGAAGAAGAGCGCCATTTTCCTTTGTGCCGTGTACATACCTCCAGATAGAACACGTGACGTTGACTACTTAGATACCCACTGCCGTTCCGTCTTAACCGTAGTCGAGGGTATGGCAGCGGCGGATGAGCTTCTTGTCATTGGCGACTTTAATCTTTCCGGTGTTTCGTGGAGACCGTCTCACAATGGTTTCCTCTATCCTGATGGACATCGGTCAGTATTTTCACTCGGGTGCTTTGCATCTGCTCGATGACTACAGCACGGCGGTGCTATCTCAAATCAATCATGTAGCGAATGAGAATCAACGTTGCTTGGACTTATGTTTTGTGAGCAAGCAAGATGTCACCCCGTTCATCGCTGCAGCTCCAGCTCCTATGGTTAAGCTCGTCCCTCATCACCCTTCTTTAGTTGACCGAATTCCGGTGTGCCTGGCCAACGAGTTCAATGTATTTTCCGCTTCCGTTTCATACTTTCAGAAGGCCGATCATCAAAGCATTGTCGACATACTATCTGGTATGCGTTGGGACGCTATACTTGCAGATAATGTCGAAAATGCTGCGTTGACTTTCTCGCATATCTTGGCATTCGTTATTGACCGACATGTTCCCAAAAAAGTACACAAGAATAGCTCTCATCCGTCCCGGTACACTCGGGAATTAAGAGAGCTTAAAACTGCCAAGAGAGTCGCCTTAAAGAAATACACTTAATACCCCACGTTTTCCTTGAAGGATCACTACGTCAGACTCAACAACGCCTATAAACGGGTCAGATATCCCGATATCTAAACTGTTTTGGAATCATGTCAACAAGCAACGCGGGGAATCTGGCCTCCCTTCCTCTGTGACATTTCAGGGCGAAACTGTATCATCACTGCAGGAGATCTGCATACTGTTTTCGCTAAAGTTTGCTGACGTTTTTACAGATGAACAGCTTACCGACAACGAAGTACATCACGCAGCAGACAATGTTCCCCTTATATGGCCATGTACTAGGTGTTATCGACATCAGCGAAGAAATGATCTCCTCTGCTGCATCAAAACTAAAGTCATCGATCAAACCTGGTCCCGATGGTATTCCATCCAATTTCCCGAAAAGACACATTTCCAGTTTGCAGTATCCGTTGCTCCTCCTGTTTCGGCTTTCCTTATCCAGTGGCATCTTTCCTTCATGTTGGAAGATTGCACAAATGTTTCCTGTGCACAAGAAAGGGAACGAACGTGACGTGGACAATTATCGAGGAATAACTTCGCTGAGTGCAATATCAAAACTGTTCGAACTCGTTGTGATGGATCCTCAGCTTTCCCACAGCAAGCAGTATCTGTCTGAAACTCAGCATGGATTCATAGCCGGTCGCTCCACTAGTACTAATTTATTGTGCCTTACATCTTTCATCACGAACAGCATGACGAAAAGAGCTCAAACAGATGTCATCTACACAGATCTGTCAGCTGCTTTTGATAAGTTAAACCACTGCATCGCTATCGCCAAATTAGACAAGTTAGGAGTAAATGGCACTCTATTGGAATGGTTCCGATCATATCTATCCGGCCGCCAACTAACGGTTGCTATCGGCGACTGCAGGTCTGATTCCTTCGTGGCTACATCGGGAATACCCCAAGGAAGTCATTTGGGTCCGTTAGTCTTCCTCCTATATTTCAATGACGTGAATTTTGTACTCGAAGTTCCCCGCCTATCGTATGCTGATGACCTGAAAATGTTCTTGCAAATCCAATCCATCGAAGATTGCTATTTTCTTCAACGTCAGTTAGAATCCTTTACCAATTGGTGTAACGTCAACCGTATGATAGTCAATCCGGCAAAATGCTCGATGATCACTTTTTCTCGGATTAAAAATCCCGTTAGATTCGACTACACGCTTTTGAATACCAGCATAGAACGTCTGAGTCATGTCAAAGACTTGGGCGTAATTTTGGATTCCCAGCTGACGTACAAAATGCATATCTCATACGTTGTAAGTAAGGCTTCCAAAACCCTGGGCTTCATCTTTCGGATGGGTAAAGAATTTTCTGACATTTACTGTCTAAAGTCTTTGTATTGCTCACTGGTGCGGTCGAAACTGGAGTATTGCTCCGCCGTTTGGAATCCCAATTATACGAACGGTGCCGAACGAATTGAGTCCGTGCAACGACGCTTCCTACGATTTGCTCTGCGTAGACTACCGTGGAGAGATCCATTACGCCTGCCAAGTTATGAAAGCCGCTGTCGGCTTATCGATCTGGAGCCGCTAAGAGAACGCCGTAACACCGCTCGAACTGTACTTGTTGGAGACGTTTTGCAAGGCCGAATAAATTGTAGTGACATTTTGGAACAGATTAATATTAACGTACAGCCGAGAACACTTCGTAATAACGCTATGTTAAGAATGCCATTTCGTTGGACTAACTACAGTATGAACGGTAGTATTGAAGGATTACAGCGTATATTCAACAGGGTTTCTACAATATTCGACTTCAACCTACCTCGTCAGACGCTGCGTCGAAGATTCAAAGAATTTTTCACATCGCAATAGATAGCTGTTTTAGTGTTTGTGTTCATTTTTTTCTAAGTTTTTGACGACATGTATAGGTACTTATATTTTTTTATTACCATCATTAGGACATAAGTAGTCTGTTGATGTAGGCCTTAAATAAATAAATAAGGGTGACAAATTGTGATGCAAACGAAATTTAAAAAATGTCACGGAATGTCATGACATTATTTCGACACTCAGGCCGCCAATTTCAGATTTAGAGCAATGACCTATTAGAAAAAGTTTTAAGATCCTGGCTGCCGTCTCGTAACCGCACTCAAAATTGGAAAATTTCAATATTTCAACAGTACAGAAAGGAAATAAAATTTCCAGATTCGATTTAGTTGATCAAACCAAACCACGCCCTAACTTAATCCATTTCTCAAGGTAGGGCAATAAGTTGTGGTATTTCAAGGATTTATCGTATTTAGTCCTCTCTACCAATTGCAGTTTTTGAATTATAAAAAAAATAACTTTACCCTGCACATGGTTGGCAGACTCAAATTCCTCTCGTTTGAGGCTCAATTGTATGCAGCGGAAACATATTTTCTATACTCCTTATAAATAGCTCTTTGTAGTACGTGAGTTTTTCTGAATGAGAAAAATTTGTTTTTTGTTTGAGGATGAAATAACTTCAAAAATTAGTCAAAAAAATGAGCTTTTTTCGATGTTTAAAAAGATCTGCAGACTGTAAACACGTATAATACCAAAAACTAATTCATGGAAAATATGGTCAAAGATCCACAGAAAAATAAAAAAATATAAAACGAATGGGTGACCCTGAAAAAAAATTGTGAAAGGACCCAATATTTGATTTTTGACCTAAAAAAAGCTCATTTTTCAAAAATCGATCTGGCGCGACTTCTAAACGATTTTTTTGAAAATCGGGTTGTTCTACAAAAATAATCCAGACAGGTATATCTTTCATTTCAGGGTTGAGCACCATGACTTTTCAAAAATCGATTTTTTTTGGGACACCCTAGTGACCACTCTAGTCGGCAAAATAAATTCCCGGGTTGTTCCCGGTTTTTCCGGTAGGATTTTCAAAATTTTCCTGGAAATTTTTAAAAGTTCCTGAGAGGGTTTTGATTATGTAAAACAATGTATAAAATGTACAACATTATGTATAAGTATCAATTCAGTTATTCAATGATAAGCATTGAATTCTAACATTCTAACAGGCTCTTGACTTGCTCTAAAAGGCATCAAGTTCCAACTGCTGTTTTGTCCGAAAAACTTTTGAGATATTGATTGCACTCTAGAAACTATGTGGCAAGAAAATAATGAAAAGGGCACAGAACGGTTTCGTGCAATACTGCCACAACTCAAAATACTTATTTTTTGACATTTTGATTGCAAAGCACAGAAAACAGTATAAAGTTTCACCTGACAGACCCAGGTCGCAATTCACAATTCATCAAAAGTTGCTTATTTTGAAATTAGACGATTTTTCAAAAAAAAAATGTATACCTCAAATTGATTGCCTTTTTCAAGTTTTTCTTATTGGAACACATAAAAGTAATCCTAATGTATCAACAGTCAACATATGCAAAAAGGAATTCGAAAAAAACATTAAAGTTTTTTTTATTGAACATTTTTAACGTTGTTTCTGAACATTCTCAGATTTCGAGTTGTGCCTGTATAGCACGAAACCGTTGACATCTGGAAAATATATTTAAACAATTACAAAATGGTTCATTGATGAGCCATTAAAAAAATACCTAAAGAATGTTCATATGTTTAATGTTTTCTCTACTTCCTCGCATTGAAAGTCTAACCACGTCTAACAGCATCAACAGCCTGTTCGATCTAACAGTCTTTTGCTGTAAAAGGCAAGCTAAGACTTCATTGATACCTGGTAATCTGCGTAAATGCAAGAGGCTCCCAAGGAATTCAAAAAATTCGAATAGACTTCATAAAAGTTCCTAAAAATATGGAAGCAGTCTGGAATTTTCGCAGTTTTATCAAAATATTTATTGTAAAAGCAATAAGGTTTTTTGATAAAATTGTAGAAAATTATTTTAAGCTCGTAAGACTTTTTTGAATAAACACTTTCAAATAAGCAGGAAATTGAAAAAAAGCGATAAAACTTTTAATAGTGATTGAAGACCTAGCATTACCGTAAGTCATTACCAAATTCCAAAGTTGGTGAAAACTTAAAAGAAAGTACATAATTAAAGAAATTCTAATGAAATTTATACTAGGGGGAATGACGGTTTTGTTCTACTATTGTCAGGGGGGTTTTGTGACTGATTATGGTAAAATTTGGCCTAAGCATTCTTTGCATATCAAAGAATATTGTGGCCAAATTTCATAAAATTTGGTAGACAAAAACCCCCCTGACAATAATAGAACAAAACCTCCCAAAGCCGTCTTTTCCCCTACTACACATTTAATCAAATCAATATTTACTTAATCAAAGCATTGTTTCGGGACTGATTTGCGATTCCATTCTGTAGAATGCAAACGTTTCCCCTGAAACTAATTCCCATTTCTGATAGAGAAAAGCTTATTCTGTCGGATACATATCGTTAATTTCTCAGAAAATGCTCGCTTTAGAGTGAAAATACTCCAGCGCTCCTGCGGCTCTGGCGTGCTTCTATTTGACAGTTTGGTATGACCTTTTTAATATTCAAATATCCCTCTATTAGTTGCAATGAATGAATTAAGAATATATAATCGTTTAAAATGGTGTAAAACTGTAGAACTTTTTGCACAAAATGTAGAACAACATTGTTTGCCTTCCAAGGTTTGTTTACAAAATAAGTTACGCCCAAATCGCAAATCTGTCCTGGTTTGTAGATGCTTTTTTCTCATGATTCATTTCAAATACACAGTCTCGAATTCAAGAATTCAAGTGTTTTAAAGTTATAATCAGATCAGCTATATTATACGTCAACACGTCATACGTCATACGTCAACAAAACCAAATTATTGGATGTCCACACAAACACCCCTTCTTCTTCTTCTTACTGGCATTACATCCCCACACTGGGACAGAGCCGCCTCGCAGTTCATTAAGCACTTCCACAGTTATTAACTGCGAAGTTTCTAACCCAAGTTACCATTTTTGCATTCGTATATCATGAGGCTAACACGATGATACTTTTATGCCCAGGAAAGTCGAGACAATTTCCAATCCGAAAATTGCCTAGACCGGCACCGGGAATCGAACCCAACCACCCTCCGCATGGTCTTGCTTTGTAGCCGCGCGTCTTACCGCACGGCTAAGGGGGGCCCACCACACAAACACCCCTCCCCCCCACAATTCACAGCAGCCGTCAGTGTCTGAGAAAGTCTGTTACAAGTTACAAGTATTCTACGTTTATTAATCGGACCTGGATGTCGAATGTTGAGTTCCACCAAAATCAACTGACATTTAAGATCGCAAATGGAAATCGATAGGCTACACATTACGAAAGAGCGACGACGAAATGAAGCGCTGGACTGGAATCCGGCAGAACATCACAACAAAGGCAGGCCCAAGGGCGACGAAGGCTCAACAAAGAAATAAAGAAAGTGGATAGAAATCTGACCTGGGCAGTTAAAACAAATTGACGAAACTCGCAGCTATCAACTGAGTTTTAAAACCTTCAACATAAATAATGGGAACAGAACATACCATCATGATTGGTCGAGCTGTAGCTGACGTTGCCGCTGTTGTTCTGACCGGGCGAGCCCGGTGCCGACAGCATCAGCTCGTCGTTGACGGGCGAACCCTCCCGCGAGTTGTTGTCCACGTAGCTTGGCGAAACCGGCGCCGACCGGGGCATTCCGAACGGCGTCCGGAAACACTGCGATCCCCGCTGGCGCCGCTTGCGGTAGCTTTGATCGATCAATTTCAGCTCGCTGGACGGATCTATCCGCCAGAAGCTACCCTTGCCCGGTTCGTCCTGGGATCGTGGCACCTTGATAAAGTATCTGAAAGATAGGGATGATTAGGATGCTGTGACGAATAAGTGCAGGAAGCGTTAACTTTACCGGTTCAAGCTGAGATTGTGGCGGATAGAGTTCTGCCAGCCCTTGTTGGCTCCCGTTCGGTAGTAGGGATAATTTTTCGATATGAACGAGTATATGCCGGACAGTGTGAGCTGCTTCTCCGGTGACGCCGAGATAGCTTGTACTATCAGCTGTGCGTAGCTGTACGGTGGCTTATCACCTTCAACTATGGACTGAGATGCGGGTGCTTGGAATTCCTGACGATCAAAATAAATATTAAAGAATTGTACAGGTGATTTACGAAAATAAACTTACGACATAATTATTGTTGTTACTACTATGACTATTGTGACTATACTGTGGGAACTCGTGCGTGTTCTGCCGAGGGCTTGTGGGGCAACTGTTCGCTGCGCTGATGGTGCCGGTGGGAGACGGGTAACCACTACCGCTGATGTGCATGCTGCTATCTCGACCACCTCCTCCGCCGCCGCTGCTTCCGACATAGTGCCCACGGATCTCCACCGCCAGGTTAGGATTGGCCGCACCACTTTGCTCCGGAATGGAGATCTTGAGTGGAGAGTAGACAACATTCGACGAAGGGGATTTGTCGCCGGCAGGAATAGTTGTGCCACCCACGCTGAGATTGCCTCCAACCGCGGCTATTGCTGCCGCCGCCGCTGCTGCACTGCCACTCGATCCAGTTCCCACTTTAATCGGTGTGTGCTGATTTAGGTCGATCGAAATGCCCCCGTTGTTGGCTTGATCGATCAGATTCTCAAACTGAATCTTGATATTTGTACTTGGGAATCGGATGCTACAACTGTTATTAGGAGATAATTGTACTGTGATTAGTTTACTACTTCGTATACAAAGAATTAATGTGTTGAAATTCCCTTAAATAAAAAAACTGCTAACCTATGTGCATAATTGCATCAGGTTTGCTTGAATTCTCACGAAATTGGCACAGTTGTGCGATTTAAAAATAATACAGAAATACTTACACCTTTGGCAACTTGTACGGCTCGGCGCACTTCCGGTGGAACACATTATCAATGAAGACCCCGTTCTTGCTTAAGCAGAATAAATTGAACTCATCGTTCATGTCGTGTTGGATGATGAAATGTTTCCGCGAGACGAAACTGTTCTTGCCCACGTGGAAGTCCACTTGTGACTTGGACGAGTTCCGGCCCACCTCGATTATGTCCTCGCTGATCAGGAGCATGTTGTCCTTGCTGATAAGCCGGCCGATAAAGTTGTGGAAATTGGCCGTATTTGGTGAGCTGTTGTTGCCGGAAGCGGCGGTGACGGTAGGAGCCGTCGCCGGCGTCGTTACTACGGTTGGCGCACTCATTTTGGCCGCTGCACCGTTGCTTAGTTTCAGGTTCGCCGTTGCCACCGTTCCAGCGGCAGTAGATCCCGCTGCGGATTGAGGAGGCGGTGAGGGAGTAGATACTGGGGACGATCGCTGGGAGGACAACCGATTATTACCATTCTTTGGCTGGTAAACGGCGGAGATAATACTTTGCTCGTGTTGGTCGATCAAATCGGAATCGACTGCTCCGGTGGCTGCCTGCTGTTTGATAACTACTTTCACCTCAGTGTCGGCCATCTCTGTGGTTCCACTGCTTGAAACATAATCTGCGGGGGTGGACAAATTCTTCACAGCTCCAGCTGTGGTGCCATTGTTTTCGCTGTTGATTGCAGTCGTTCCTTTGGCCACGATGTATTGTACTTGATTTTGGAAAACTTTGACCACTTTGTTCGGGCCGGTTCCGATTATGGTTCCTCCACCGGTGGTGCTGCCGACCGTAGCTGACTGATGTTCTTTATGGGCGTCCTGCTTAAGGAGAGGCTGCGGCATATGAAACTTCGTGTTGCCACTGGACATAACTCACTGATGGTTCGGTTGGATATGTTCTGGTGTTTTTGCTGATGATGAGCGGGATTCAAACTGACATGACCTGGAAAACAAAGGAAATGAATAAAATTGTAAAACATTAGTGAAAGTTTGAATTTATTTATAGCACAGATGTTCAAAATTCAAAATAAATAGCACGTGGAGAAAGCAAATATTCTGCATGAGCTACAATGTGGTGATTACATTTTTGATGAAAGAAACTTATCAGCGCAATTAGTTATTGGATATGTCCCTAACATGGCCGAGTTTTATGATAAACATTGTTTTTACTCTAAAATTGGAGTATCCTCTACTGATCTGCGACTGATCATTATTGTCTCTACTCAATTCGAGATAGCAGGACAAAATGCGTTGCTGTAATCATTAGCAGCGAAGGAAATAAAAAGTCGATTGCATCAGCTGATTACCAGGTGCTCCAAGCAGCTGCGACATGACGATGACATCGTTGGACTGCTAGCAAACAACAAGTATCTTGTCGGACCAACAAGTACTCACCACCAAATTGAAGATTTCAACCTTCTTTACCTTTTCGAAAGATGTCGCTAGATGACGCTTTTCACGAGGGCAGCAGTCGTGTCTGCTTCAAGCGTACGGAATTCATCGACATCCGTAAGAAGGCCTCAGAAAAGAACGAGCCAGGAAGACGCCTCCGCCGATGAACGACAAGCAATTTCCGCATCTCCAGGACGATATGCTTAACGATCTCTTATAACGCTTGGGGCAGGGCTGGTAGCGACCGATGTCGCTCAAAATAGTGACTTTAGTGACCAAAGCTGACGAAAAAAGGGACCAAATAGTGACTTTCAGTTGCAGAAAAAGTGACCAAATAGTGACTTTCAGTTTCAGTTGCAAGTTCGATGAGACGAAATCAAGCGTTTTTGGGTTGAAGAAGAATCATTGTTTCGTAATTTTTTCGGCAAACATCTTTCACTCACCACTTGTTTCTTTTAGAATGAACTTAGAAGAGAAACTAAAATCGTACACGCAAACTTTTATCTACTCAGTGACTGAGTAAAATTGTATTGCCCTCTCTTTTAATCCCACGGAAATTTTACTTAATATCAGTCAAAGCAGGACTAGTAAAAACTATGAGTAGTCCTGGGGGTTATTCAAATATGACGTCCACAGTTTGAGGGGGGAGGGGGGGTTAAGATTTTGTGAAAATGCATACACATGGTATACAAAAAAGTGTGACAGACGGGGGAGGGGTGGTTGAAAAATCCCAAAAATTGGTGGATGTCATATTTGAATCAACCCTTGCGAGCAAAATAAATTTTTACCCCACTGGAAATGAGCGAAACATGGTTATCACTAATAAGACCTATTTTTCTTTCCCGAAAAATGAGAATGAGTGAAAATTACACCTAACCGGCAGATGTTAAATTTTCTAACAATTTTGTATAAGAATCTACCAAAACCTGTATAAGAACTGGGCATATGCACAATTTTTATATTCTTATACAAGTAATGTATAAGAATCTAACAATTTTGTAAGCTTTTCTAACAATATTTGTTTGAGAGTTTACATTTTTGTATAAGAAACTAACAATTTCGTATATGCCCAGTTCTAATACAGGTATCAAAACCTGATTCTTATACAAAATTGTTAGAAAATCAATCTAACAACCGCCGGTTGGATGTACGATCACTGGATTAGGGCCGATGCCCACGTAGCGTTTTTTCAACGCTGCGTGCACGTGGTGTTGAAAATACGCAGGTGTGCATCGGTGCGGCGACGCTGCGTTACCGCTTTTTCCCGATGCACACATGCGTCTTTTTAACGCCGTGTGCACGCAGCGTTGAAAAGACGCTACGTGGGCATCGGGCCTTAGTTGAACACCTACTTAAGGAAGATACAGAGAACTCTACGGTTTGTCATAGGTGCCACGGAAGTTTTTGAATTTTTTAGTGCGAAAAGAACAATAGTACGAATCGTCTTGGTTATAAAAATAATTAAAAATTAAAAAGGTTTATTAAGATTTAGATTAGGTAAAAATTATGAAGATTCAACAAGCCTGGGATTGAACGCTCGACCTCCTGCTTATAATGCCATGCTCTCTGAAATTTTAAATATTTTTCCTCCAAATTACGCAGATTTTCCGACTTGCTGTGCGTATTCATGAACGATTTTCGCTATAGAATTCGACAGCGCATGCAATCTTCAAAATTGGGGAGACTAGATCTCCTTTATATGATATCTACTCAATAAATATTTTCAAGTCTCCGTATATTGAGACCACAACTTAAAATCCAAATATCCTGAAATTGTGGTGAATTTTGGCATTTTTATCAATGAAGATCATTAAGGATATGTATGGCATTGTTCTGTGAAGAAATGATAGCAATTAGTCATTATTGGGAAATTTTGCATGGCCACTAATAAAAACATCTTTAGGAGAGACAAAACACAGTAAATAATAGAGTAAATAAGGTTGACAATAAAAAAATAACTCGCTACATAACGATCATTTGTCTAGAGGATCTATAATAAAAATACGCTATAACAATACTACTTTAGTTCTCGGTAAAACAGGGGAGAATCAAGTCTCCCACCCGAGCAGCACACATGTTACACAAAAGTTTCTGTGACCCATATGCAACCGAAGTCACATTTGAGTCACCGCAACCAAATAGGTTTGAATTGTGCTGCTATGGCAAGGGGTCAAGTCTCCCAAGGAATCAAGTCTCCTCACCTTCCCCTACTGTATAAAGTTTGAGTTTAAATAAAATTTGAAATCGGCAGGTTTCCTGCTTGCATGACTGTATACCAATTCATAATAAGCTACTGGTGAAATGCCAATAATAGCAGCGAGTTAAATGGCTGACGAAGTTTAAGAGCTATCATTTTTCCAAGATCCGTAATTTCATTTCCGCCATGAACAAAGCATCATCCGACAAATACATAGAGCTTTATTAAAAACAATCTTAGTCAACAGTTTCAAAATAGTTGAAAATAGTGACTTTTTGCGAGAAAAAGTGACTTTAGTGACTTGAGGTCGAAAAAAGAGACTTTTTAGTGACTTGCCCGAAAAAAGTGACCAAGTCACTAAAAAGTGACTCGCTACCAGGCCTGTTGGGGGGAACATGGGACTTGATGATCCCACTGAACCGTAGTTTGAAAACCTTTACTGCCCGAAGAAATCACGGAATTCATCCTGAACCTGTTTCGAAGGCTGCGAAACTGTTAAACAAAGGAACAGCAAATCGACACCGCTCCCCTGGTGGTCATGACCTTTCTGTCTAAATATGATCCCTGGAGTCTCCAGTAACCTTGCGAGCGAAGGCGTAGGATTGCCAATCCGGAGATGGCGAGTTCGATTCTCGGTCCGGTCTGGGATGTTTTCGGGTTGGAAACTTTCTCGACACCCTGGGCATAGCGTATCCATTGTTTTCGCCACACAAGATACATACTCATGCAATGGTTGGCATAGAAAAGCTTTCAATTAAAAACTGAGGAAATGCTAATAGAATACTAAGTTGAAAAGCCGGCCAAGTTCCAGTTGGAATTTAGAGCCATTGAAGAAGCAAAAGAAGAAGATGAGCCCTGAAGGTTCTATCACGATCCTTAATTGGTACACTTGAGGGGGAAGAGTGGCCATCGCCTAGCGTTGAAACATCGATTGCCGTCTGCTGCCAAATTTTCAACTTGAAATCATTGAAGCCACAGTGGTTGAGATGATTTCGTTTCATACGTTTTGGCGCTGGGAAGGTTTATTTAGCGTATGAGCCTAATAAAATAGAGAAATTGGCGAGATGGACCATGATTGGTCCCAGCCGTCTGTCAACAGACATCACAAAGGAAAAAATAGAGAAATAATAAAAATCTACTGCTGTCGACTCGATCACCATCATTGCGGCGTGCTACCCCAAACAAGCAAACATGCGGGATGCATCGTCTGTGAACCAGAGGATACTTTGCGCTCAAGGACACGGAGTGGATCGGTGGAACTATTTCTCCAGATCATACGAGTGTATGTCCCTGTCCACGAGAACTTTTCGGTACATTTTGGCCAGATCAGAAGCCAACACGGGAAACGAAACCGAAGAGAAAAGAATTGCAAATCACTTTGGGTTATGGCACCAATTTTCATTACGTCATTGAGTGATCGACCAGCTACCTTGGCAGACGCATCAAACACAACATGGCACTTAGTGGTTGTATTTGAAGGCCGCAAAACAGCATGATGTTGTAAGTACTACTCGAGGGTATCATGCGGATCCTTGCTTACCGCAACCTTCTTACAGTGACCAAGACTCTCGTACTCAGCCATGAAATCGTGATACTGCTGTTTCAAGTCTGAATGCAACGAAGTCATCGTTCCAGTGTATAAAACCTTCTCAGCGCCAACAACATTGAATCAGCTAATTCGCTGACCTTAAGCGGCAGCTCCACGATGTACCGCCCAAATGCATCTCTTCGATAAGTCTCTCGGAAATGTTCTTCACATTCTGCTTCATCGAACACACCACCCACGAACCAGCCAAATTGGGTCTCACGCAAAATAGGCAGACTATCACCCATTGCTACCTCTCCAGACAACAACAACTTAAAGAACCATTCGTTGCCCAGTAGGATATCAAGCTTACTTGGTTTGGAAAACTTCGTATCAGCTAACTGAACATGAAAGGGAAGCTCCAATGCGCTGACATTGATGACCGATGTTGGCAAATCCGATGTCACCTTGTCAGTTACCAGACACTTAACGTTTGCATGGAAATCGTTGTACCTCGACGACACATGGACCACACCACAGTTGGAATAATTTGGATGGAAAATTCGTGTTATTCACCCCCAAGACCGTGATGTTCGACAAACCCAGCTTCAAACCCAAAAAAAATACTGCTGCCCGAGATATCTAATTAACTTGGGAACCATTATCCAGTAAAATCTGCATGTGTGGGGGTGGTAGTTTCTATCCAAGATGTCCATTACCGCTGTAAGCAGCAATACTTGCTGTGTACGAGATGCCAAACTGGAACGCAATGCTGTCGTCGGGGTTGCTGATGTTGACAGGCCCTCTTGAGCTGTTGCTAGCTTTCGTTCTCAAACTTTGACCAATCTTTGCGGGACAGTAAGGGATTTAAAGTCGGCGCAGCTATGATTAGCATGTGACTTTCCGCAAAATTCACATTTCATTTCTGTCTGGCTCGAAGACACGACTGCATGAGATTTCTGCACCGACGACTTGTTCGTTAGAAAAACTGCCTTGACGGGAGCCAAATATGACTTCTGACTGCTAACCTCGACTTTTTCCAGGAGGATGTCTGTACCTTCAGGAACACTAGCATGTCTTCGTAGTCGGGTAGCTCTACATGTTTAACGGTTGACTCCAAAATATGGCGGACATCGTTGTGTAACGCAGGCAGCTACAAGTAGATGGATGACGAAATCCTTTCCTACTCCTTCGAACTCTCGCTCCAGAAACTAAAGACCTTCAACAGAGATCTAGGCGTCGTGTTGGATGACAGACTAACTAACATCATTTTTCGACTACGATCGACAAAGCGAATCGCCAGCTTGGTTTTATTTTTAAAATCTCAAATGAATTCCGCGATCCTTTATGCTACAAAGCCTCATACTGCTCATTGGTACGCTCTCAACTCGAATTTGCTTCTGCTGTCTGGAATCCATATCAAGCTGTTTGTTAAAGCGGTTTAAAGCTGTGCAACGCAAGTTCGTACGATATGCCCTGCGCCATCTCCCATGGACGGACCCGCTGAATTTACCACCGTATGCTGATTGCTATAGATTGCTATATTGCTATAGTCTGTTGGGGCTAGATACTCTTGATGAGCGGAGAAACGTGGCGCAAGCCGTTTTTATCACCAAACTTCTGTTATCCGAGTACGACGTGCCAGATTTGTTGGCAAAAATTCCATTGTATGCACCCTCACGATCCCTTCGACCTCGAGATTTGCTCTTTGAAGAAAGGAATAACACCAATTATGCTGCAAATAGCTGCTTTGTCGCTATGATCCGCCATTTCAACGAGGTGTCGGACGAATTCGACTTCAACATCAGTTCATCCGCGTTTCGTCAACGGCTCAACAGATATTTTATCAACTGACCTTTAGTTTTAAGTTTTCATGTAGACGACACAGTCAGATGAAATAAGCAAAATAAATAAATAAATAAACATGTATGGCGCACTCGCCCACTAGAGCCCGTAGCTCGAAATGGCTCTTCTTCACCATACGTTTCAGATTCAGCAGACCATTCACATGAGATTCGATAGCATGGCGCATGTTCTCGAACCTCTCTTCCAAGATTTGCCACGCGCGGGCTTAGTTGCCCTCGTTAATGGTCTTGGCATCAATCAGACTAGCTGCACTTCCGACCAAGACTTTATCCAGATGGTATAGCTTCACTGCTGGCGGATCTGGACCCTTGTCCACGAGATCCTAGAACTTCGGCCAGCTTTCATACAGGCCATCGAATGTGGGCACCAGCATGCGAAGCGGTTGATGGATTACAACCGGTGCTTGTTGGTTCTGGTTACCAATCCTTGCGACGACGTTTGCGTCCGTTTTGTTAGCTTCGAGCTTAGTCAGCTGTTCCTCCAACAAAATGGAAACAGTATCGCGAATGAAGTTAAGCTTCTCATATTGTTGCTCATGCTGCTCGCAATCTTTGGTCAGAACGACATCCATGATTTGGTCGTGAGCAACGTTGAAGTCCTTATAGGCTGTTTCCAACTTTGTTATATAGACCTTCACCTCAGCTTCCGTCAGCTGAACCACTTCATCTCCATTTGGGCGGATAGTATTGAGGATGCGAGACACCTTACCTTTTGCTGCGCCACTGCGGCGGACGAGTCGTTGGATATCCGCCACGGCAGTTAACTTTTCCGCCTGGGCTTCAGTTTTCTCTTCTGCTTCTTGCTTAACGGAGTTCAGTAATGTAGAGTAGACTGCCCAAGTGTAGAACTAGCGCCAGAGTCTCCGGTTTTTGCTGCTTTAAAACACTTTCTCCTGGCATGCCAAGCCTTATGCTCGACGGTGGTTGGGAACACAGCCAGGTCTATGCTCATGCAGCCGGTCACTTACTGATCCAAGTGGCCAAACCAATTCAAAGCAAGTATCTTCACTTATTTCGGGGATCTTTACCCCACGCGTTGAGTACTCGCCATCTTGAGCCCGGAGGCCCTCACTCGACTGAACCCTGCAATTTTGGACATTTTCCCCACCAACATGGACAACAATGTCCAGGTTGAGTCAACGGTAAATCGATACCATCTTACCCGACGCAACATCATCGTGTCAACTGGGATCGGGGTGCAGTAGTGATGACATCAACTACGAAGCGCACCCTGAGATGCCTGAGAACATCAATCGGCAACTACATTCCATCGAGGAGTCAATCTCACAAATGCGGGATCAAAACGTACCAGTAGTCTATCAGGTAAGCAATGCCCTAACAATTGATACACACTCACATCAACATTTGATCCATCTGCGGAATGTTAAAAGAAGGCATTTCTAACAAACCAATCTGCCTTATTTGAAGATGAATTGCAATCGCTTGACTAAAGTTATCAAGGCTAGAAGGGTGGACCTCAGATCTCACAGTCTGGGACAAAATATTATCAGTCCTCGTGAAGCTGCTGTCAGCCAACAAGCAAGCAATCTCGATCAATTTGCCAACGACTTCTCGGAGGATCCAGTGTTGGCCAGAATCATACTCAAATCTCAATCATCAAGGCTTCATGCACGAGCTAACTCGCTTGTGATTCGGTAGGGAGAGCATCGCGTTTATCGGACAGAATCGCATCGCTTCGCTCACTCGCCGAATTTCGGATTCGAATCATGAGCGATTCTCTGGGCCATGATTCTGATAGGATTTGACTCACTCATGATGTTAATAGCCGATGAGATTTGAGATTTTACCAACACTGGGAGGAGCTGGCGATGATAGCCGACAAACTGTCGACCTATGTCAAAACCTCCAAAAATATGAAGGCCCCGTGTGTCGATAATGTCTTTAACTTGAAACTCAAGCAAATGAGTGAGTCGTTTTGACTTCTGACACTCCAAGGAGGCACGAGAATATTCTCTTTTTAACCGATTCAATACGGATGGGTCATATATGACACAAGACGAAAATCAGCTGCCAAAAATCAGTTTTGAGAGATAGAGCTTTGCTTTCTTCAGCAGAAATCAGGAAGAAAGGAAGGAATCAACACCATACTTTACCATATTCTGATTTAATAATTTAAATTGAAATGCTTAATAATGAAATCCTGCGCCTGTCCAGTGGTATAACAGATCTTTTTCAATATCTACGATACTCCAAACTATCCTTGAGTACAGTTATGAATACACCCGATTCTTTTTTTACACAGGGGATGCGTTCCGTGTAAAAAAAGTTTTCAGTTCAAAATTCGAAAATCCGTGTAAAAAAGTTTTATGATTTCTCGACGAATCATGCAAAATGGAGCAACTTTGCAAAAATTTTGTATGGGATTTTTTTTACACGGCCGTGTAAAAAAAATCCGTGTAAAAACAGAATCGGGTGTATTCAAATCAATAACATGAAGATCTTCGATGTCTCAACTATTTTTATGAGTTGGAATAACTCCACGGGACTTCGTTACACCATTATAAACACATTACATAATTCGTTGAACTTCTACGACACTCCAAACTATCTTTGAGCTCAGATCCTAATATTCAAATCGACCAGCAAGATCTCTAATTACCCAACTGGTTTTATGAGTTGGAATATTTCCACGGGACTTCGTAACACCATTACAGACACATCACAGAATTCGTTTGATATCTACGACACTCCAAAATGTCCTTGAGTACAGATCTTAATATTCAAAAATATCAATATGAAGATCTTCGATGTCTCAACGATTTTTATGAGTTGGAATAGCTCCACTGTATTTTGCTTCACAATTATCGGCACATTACAGAAATCGTTAAATATCTACGAAACTCCAAACTGTGTTTGAGCTCAGATTCTAATATTATAATCGATCAACATGAAGATCTTCGATGCAGGCTTGTAAAATGTCATCTGCATGTCATTTGACTAATTCGTTCATAACTTTCTTTAGAAGCCAAATTTATTCCATAATTTTAGATGTACTCATAACTCTTGAGCAGGGTTACATTTTTGTCCAAGGGTACATTGCTCTCTAAATATAATATCTGAGGCTGGAGAGTGAAAACTCTCCAAAATGTTACGTGTCATTTGAATGACATTTTGCCTCCCACGCCCCAGATTACATATTTACAGCAATGCCTTGTTAGACAACGTTGTAGGCACATTTAAGCGCTATGAGTTCGTCATACATCATGAATTGATAGCTACCGTCTGGAAAAAGTTCTGGGAAAATTATACAAACGAATGCAAATGACATTTTACAACACTGCTTCGATGTCTCAACTATTTTTATGACTTCGAATAACTCCAAGTAACTTCATTACACCATTATAAACACATTATCAAAAACGATCAAGAAAAGGATCTACAATATCCCAACTAGTTTTATGAGTTGGAATAGCTCCACGGGACTTCGTTACACCATTATAGACACATTACAGAATTCGTTCGATATCTACGACACTCCAAACTGTCCTTGAGTACAGATCTTAATATTCAAAACGATCAACATGAAGATCTTCAATGTCTCAACTATTTTTATGAGTTAGAATAGCTCCACGAAACATCGTTACACCATTATAGACACATTACAAAATTCGTTGAACTTCTACGAAACTCCAAACTGTGTTTGAGCTCAGATCCTAATATTCAAATCGATCAATTAGAAGATCTTTGATGTCCCCACTAGTTTCATGAGTTGGAATGGAATAGCTCCACGAAACTTCGTTACACCATTATAGACACATTACATAATTCGTACGACATTCCAAACTATCTTTGAGTACAGATCGCCGCTTGGCTAACCGCCAACTCCTCTTCCTCAATAAGAAGAATCTTTTATTCTGCTTTCTTACTGGCCTCCAACAGGACCTTCCATTCCGGCTTCGCCACCAACGACTAGATCGCAGAAGGTCAGCATGGAATAACGGGAGCCCCTGCTAGCAATACTGCAGTTTTCCAGATACGACATGAACGCGTCTTGCCCACCGTTCAGATCTTTGTTGACCTTAGTCGAAGTAGCCCCATCCCATCCAGCTTAATATCGATGGGCGCACCTTCTGACCTGCCATGTTCCTCATTGTCGCCTACCCCTGGCGACATTTGAGACAATCTGTTAAGGCCAATTGGTCTAGCAAAAGGATCTACCTCATCGCCAGTTACTCTTTCAATTTCACTTATTTTTTGACATAGCCCTACGGTTTTGTTTTCGAAACAGATTTGGGGCTACCTTTTTAAAAATTGGAAAAATGAGACCGTCACGGAAAAATGATAGATTTCGGAGGCTAATAAGTCGATCATTTCTCAACGGATTTTCATCATATTATGATAAATCGATTGCAAATTTATCTAAGATTCAAAATTGGAGAGTCAGACCCCATTCGATTTTGACAACACAATTTATTTATTTCTTATTTTTATTGTTTATAAACAACGTAAATATCGTAATCCTCGTTAAAAATTGGTTAGACTGCTAAACCGACGTAAAAAAAGGACTAATTTTTTTTTAAGATTAACGCTTTTTGTAAAAGGAGACCCCGAAACTGGCGGAAAAAAAATTAAAAAAACAATCCGCGGTGGTGTAAACGTTAAGATTTTAAAATTCGCGTAAAAAAGGGTCACAGTGTGTCTAGCGTCACAAAAAGTGAAGAAATGTATATGTAAGTATCATAAGAAAAAAAAAACATTCGATTTTGGCAACATAAATGTTCCGAACGTGTTGCCAAAATCGAATGGGGTCTGTATATAGTTTTAAATAGTAAACTTTTGATGTTTGCTAGTGGCTGTAAAAAACCGAGCCAAAGTGATTTTTACGGAAGTTTATTGCGTTTATCAGTTAAGGAAGTGCATGAATTTAGCGTAATGTAACTAAAATGTGCTTGATACACTTTTTTGAATCAGTATTGATAAGTATTTCTCTACAAAACGATGTATTGTCGCTGAATTATTAATTCTTTTACGTGATGAGCCAACGTTACATCCAAGGTTAACATGACCTCCCACTACCCTATTTAGCGTGGATTTTTCATAAAATGCTTGTTTTTGCAGAAATTTACTTTCCAATGCTTGTTTACAAAAGTTTTACACCCAAATCGCAAAGTAGGCATATAATGGCTGAGTCAGTAAATACTTGAAAAGGCAGTGAATGATTGATTCAAATGCCATACAATCCACTCTCCCTTTTGTCAAATTTTATATTAATTTGTTAAATTAAAAGCACTTTCTGTTCTAATGCTCAGTCAAGTAATTGGACAATTAGTTTAGTTGGCCAAATACAAAAATTAGAAATGATTATATTTAAAGTGTTTAAACTCTGTAGAACTGCCGCTACTCATGTTGATCTATTTGTTCGTAGCAAAAGTACTGGAGCTAAAATTCAGAAACAATCTAAACATAAGCTTATCAGAACGAAACATGACACAGTTTCTGACACGAGCCATACTGCGCTGTAATCCGGACTTTTCCAGCTCACCGTGTCAGTCTGGTTACAGCCTATGGCTGTACCTGTTCTCACTGATACGAGACTCTGCACTTTCTGCGGTGAACCATTACATAATCACAGCCTTGTTTACAACACAAACGACCGTACAGATCGAACCAAAACAAAATCCCTTGCGGGGCCCTATGATAATCATAAACACCATTATTTTCATTGCATACTGCCCGATCTACCGGGTTGTTGTTTTCGCCGTTATCGTCGGTCTACGCTCTTCTTTGCTCGTTTGCATACATAATTTCTTCTACACTTCACCACCATCAGGCCACTGATCTATACGTATTCGTATTCTTACACAACACAACAGTAGAGAGTACCTATAAGGTTGGTCGTTCGCACACTAACGTCGATTCCTCTACCCGAACCGATAGACTGCGACATCGTCAACAAAAACAACAACAATGATGTTTATCAGGTTTTGTCAGCGGGCAGGGCAAAGCAGTAGGCTTCCCCACTTTCACAGACTCAAACAGAGACGAAAAAAAAACTGCTCGCCTACTCTGTGTATTGGTACAACCTCGGTGCGTAGCTTGCTGGGATCGATGATTCTTTGCACAAGCTCATGCTTCGTGTATGTTCTCGTCGTTCGTGCACAGAAACGATTTTATAAAATAAACATTAGACCTCTAGACGGGGATTATCCATTGGGTGACGAAATTCACTCAATTGAAATGAACACGAAATACTCACTTTCTAGCTATGAAGCTGTGAATGTTGAACTTTTTCAGTCTATCTGGAACCTCCTCACTGTAGGTTAACCACACTTGTGCACGCAGTTTGTAATGTAACACTTCAGTCACCGTAGTCTCCGTATCCACTCTTCGATTTCAAGTGCACACTACGATGACGAACGGAAACTGGGTAATTAAAGTTGTGTAAACTTCTATTTAATTACCGTCACCCATCAAGAGGAGCCCCTACGGTCCGATGTGGCGGATACAATAAACAATCAAAATGGAATGATTCTTCGGTGAAGACTTCTTTAATTACAACGTTTTGTTCCCGACCGCTACTTGCACTACTGCCAGCAGTTGTAATAGTTATGTCGCCGTTTGCACCACAGCCCAACTAAAGCGAAAGAGAGTGCCCATAATGTTGAATGGTGCGTCGGAAGAGAATAGAGCGGGTAACGCTCTCTTTTCCCAATTATATGGAATTTTCCCAACTCTCTCTCTGTGTATACGCGAATGATTGTGCGTATTCGTTACTATAGAGAGCGCTGCTTTCCGCTAACAAGAAAAACAACGAGTCTGGTTGAAAGTGTGGTTATGTTTACGTTTAATGCCTTTCCTCCCGTTTTCTGCAATTCCCATCAATCAATGTAATCAACCCTTTTAGCCAACAATATCGTTTTACTAAGAGGCTATTGTTGTTGCTAATAATGTATCGAATCACCATATCATATGTCGGCTGTTTGCACAAATCAATAAATTGCCAATTAATTAACGATCAAAGTTTGATTATTTGCCTATCTTTGTTAAGAATGGGCATCACCCAATTCTGACTGTTTTGTACCAAGATAATATACTTGGTCGCAAATATACTCCACATTTTATGGTTTGCAAGAACCGGTTTACGCAAACAAAATTATAGCGATTTTGATAGAGTATGATACCAACATAATGACAGTAGCTCTTTTCAGAATTGCGTCTTGCTATGATGTTTTGGTTGCAAACACTGGATTGTCAGTGGGCCCGTGCTCCATTATTTGCAAGAGCCTAGAGCAAGGTTGGCAATTACGTAAAATTTTAATTGGCAACCCTGTCGGAAATGTGACAATGACTGCCACCTGGTCAACATATCTATTCAAAAAATTTTTGGAGGGCATATATGCGTGCTAGTTTTTCTTAATTTTAATATTTTCAAGAACCCCACTCTTGCATACGGACGGCAGTTTTGAGTACATTGCACCAGATTCCAAACCATTATCAACATTGAAACACTTGGGATGTGTTTGTGAAACCTACCGATGCAATAATAGCAAACGATGTGATGAGACGAGATCGAACGAAAATCTCTTGCGCTCTTTATTTGTTGTTCTCTCCTGCTGTGTGCAATTTATAAATGGGTCCGATTTTTCTCCGAAGCAAGTGATTGTTTACACTTTATTTGTTTCCGTTCGTACAGCGTTAGCGTAAACATGCGGCCATAGCTGAGGGCTAGGGTATCGTCGGTGGATTTTTTACAGCAAGTCACACAACGGAGGTTACTGATGTCTACCGTCGAATAAGTGGTATGTATGACAAAATGATAAAAAATCCAAAAATTGAAAAACTATTAAATGATATCACAAAACAACTGTCACCTCCGTACCAATTTGCGATTTGGGTGGATTTTTTCCAGCGATAAATAGAAAATATGAAATTTGCTCTCAAATTAGAATGACTGTACATGTTGATGGACGCTACCTTAGCTGTTTTCGCTAACAAACTGTTTAATCGATGTTAGATCGGACAAAAGAGGTTATAAACTGCAGAGAAAGATTGTCGCTCTGGTTACATTTGTTCTGCTATCGGAAACATGTTGGGTACAAATCGTATGAATTTTGGGTCAATTTGGGTTGGTTCAAATCGTATGGATTTTTTCTTCTTCCAGTAGAAGATGTTCCGGAGAGCGACAATCTTTCTCAATAGTTTATAACATCTTTTGATCGGACGTTTTCGGCTTTAACTACTTGATAGAGCCACCAGAACATGAATGAATGTAAACCTCTAGCCTGATATAAATAACCCTCCTAAGCAACTTGCCAGTTGTGTCGATTAGGTCAATGCTGAAGGATATCCTCGGCTTTGACAGTAGCACCAGCTTCTGTCGTTTTCAACGGTCTGGGAAATGTTATAGACAACTCATTAACATCAGCAGGTATCGCATGTTCTAAACATCAGTAAGTATCGCACAGTTGACGATAATGTTCGAGATCCCGTTAGAACCCCTTGAGGGGTAAACTCGACCCCAAAGAGGATCTCCTAATGATGGCTGGAGGATCATTCGCCCATTCAGCGCTGCGAAATGCTAGATCGATCTGCTACAAGGTCCTCCGAGCGAGTGCTGGGTGATGAGGTCGAATGGAAAGTGAGAAAGGAGAAGTAAGCAGTAAAAAGTGAACAATGCCACCAGTGAATAGTGAAAAGTAGTAGTGAAAAGTGAGAATTGAGTAGTGAGAAATTATTACAGTCAAACCACCATGAGTCTATATTGAACGGACCATCGACTCTGGGAAATATCAAGTTGTGGAATAAGAAATAGTTGGGAAGCCATTAAATGGACTAATTTGCTTCTATGATTTGAAAGTGAGAAAAGAGAAGTGAAAAGTGAGTAGTAAGAGGTGACAAATGAGAAGAGAACGAAAGAACGGAAGAGAACGAAAGGATGACGGAACATGGAGGATGGCAGAAGTGGAAGGAGGAAGGAAGGAAGAAGTGACAAAAAAAAAAAGAAAACAAAAGGAAGGGGGCAGAAAAAAAGAGAATTCAAGAAGGAAGAAAAAAGGAAGCAGTAGGAATAATGAAGCAAGAAAGAAATGACTTCATTTTCCATTTCTCATATAATACTTCTCACATGATTCACATGTCATTTCTCACTTGTCACTTTTGCAAGGTCGTACCTCTGGCCTTGGCGAGACGTTTGTCCAAGCCCAAGCGTTGAAGACTCTTGGAGAATTGACTTTCGCTATGACAAAGCCAACGTCGTTTAGAGAACAGTTAATCTCCTGAATAGGATATCGACTACCGTGACATACTGACCATCGTTAGATTACGTCTCCACAATGATTCGTTAGTGTGTCAATCAAATCAGCAGCTTCAATCACCTCATACGAACCATTACAAAGGATGACTTCAACCGGGCATAGGGTCTGGCCTGAACTCCATCACCAAGCACCTCTTTAGCCAACTTTATTATGCACGCCTCGGAGAGAGAATCTTCTCACTATTATGGGTCCTATGGATGCAATTATTTATTATCTTTGGCCCTTGACTGGATCACCACTGAAATGGATGCAATTGTCGTCTGCTCCTAGGTTAGACAGCCACAGTTTTACACAACAGCGAATCCCACCCCGACATCTGTTCTCGGTCGTTCTCCCTTTTTACTATACTCTAGCAGGGACTCTCACGTCTGTCCGGCCACTTCGGTCAGGTCACAACCAAGGTACATAGAGCACTACGAGTTGAGTCAAGTACGAGACACTTAAGACGACCTTACTGTTGAGGTCGAAATACGTATCTGTCAAGGTATAGGGCCACATTGAGAGTCGACGTAAAGTCAATGTCAACTTCTCTTCACGAACAGCCTAGATAGCCGTGTGGTATCGGCAGCAAGTTTTCTGGTTAAGAATAACATTACGGATTGCCTGTTCCAGTGGTAAAAGTCCACCATAAAGGTTACCCCTAATTCTCAGTGTGATGCGGCTTTATGCTTACCGTGCCTACGAATGAATGGTTAGGGGGGGGGGGGGGGCTAATAAGAAGCTAACCGCAAACGGAGCCTGTGAAGCACCAGGGCCCCCTTCACAGAATTTAGCCCTCGCTGCGCTAACCGGAGCTATGGCGTAGTTGACTTTTTGGTTTTCCGAGATAATCGGCCACTCTTATTCAATCTCAACGTGAGGTTAAATAAGAGTGGAGTTATGAATATGTGTTTTACTTAGTTTTTCCACAAATTGTCACCTATATGGATTCACATTATTCGTTTTTTAGCAATGTACTTTGTGTTTGTTACCTATATGGATTAGTATTATGCGTTTTTCACAATGTACGCTGTTTTTCGTCTTTGACGTTCGGCTTCGGCTACTCTTGTTTAAACTCAACTTGAGGTTTAATAAGGGTGGGGTTATGCATTTTTTTTACCTAGTTTTTCAACAAATTTCCTATATGGATTCGCATTATGCGTTTTTACAATGTACTTTGTGTTTGTCATCTATATGGATTCGCATGATGCGTTTTTCACAGTGTACTCTGTGTTTCGTCTTTGACGTTCGGCTTCGGCTACTCTTGTTCAATCTCAACGTGAGTGGTGGGTATGAATATGTGTTTTACTTAGTTTTTCAACAAATTGTCACCTATATGGATTCGCATTATGCGTTTTTCACAGTGCGTTTCGTTTCTGTGTTTCGTCTTTGCGGTTCGTCCATTGTTACGTCCTCACTGTTTTTGTGACACCTCTCTTTAGTCCCTAGCTTAATGCGTGTGAGTCTACATAATTGGCTTTCTTATAAATGGTATATCATATGCATTTGCATTATGCTTCGCGTTTCATTGCGTTTTACAAAATGCATCGTATGTATGTATTATTGATTGTATCCTCCTTCTCCAGAAACCTGTTCCATTCTCCTTTCCAACTTCACTTCCTCTTCCTTTCCCCTTTTCACTTCCTTTTCTGTCAGGTAAATGATGAGAAAGGCCAGTGAAGGCGATGGCACAAATCTCCCAAATTTAGGGGAACGTGCCTCCTGAGCCGAGGATACCTGATACATAGACCACTACCCGAGTAACCAAAAGTTTCTTTAAAAGTTCGTTTTTCGCTTAATCAGCTTCACTGAGTTGATTAAGCGAAAATCGTACTTTTAAAGGAATCTTCGGTTACTTGAGTAGGTACAGTGGCCTAAGCAGTCCCTGGACGCAAGGTATGTAGTGGGGAAGCTGTGGTTGATTCAGTAGACCATTTGAATCAAATTTCAGCACAATTTGGAGACCTTACAACATTTCATATGCCTGGAAATGAAGCACAAATACTCAGAGGATATAATTGGCTTGATACCGCGGTTAAGGACATCATGGAAGCCGTGGTTGATTCAGAAGACCATTTGATTCAAATTCCAGGACAATTTGGAGATCCTACATCATCTCGAATGCGGAGGACATAATTGGGTTGATACCGCGGTATTCTCTGTGGCTTCATACATCCTGTAGTATATAGTGGTTCCACCAGGCGCCAAATTATCACCGTAGCCATAATAGGGATGCTCAAAATTTGTTCTCATGTACCAGGTAATGTATTTCATATGTTGTTTCAATATTTCCATCATCACTAAATGAATAGAGCAGAGATTCCCAAACTTTTGGATATGCGACCCACCTAGCAGAATCCTATATTGCTGGTGACCCACCAGGTACCAAATGCATTGATTTTGTGAAATTAGATAAAAATGAGCTCGCGTTCGATTGGACAAATTATAATAAATTGGTTTACATACCATCATTGTATTTGTCAAAAAATCGTCAATTTTTTTAATTGGATGTCGATTGGATTTGGATGGAATTTGAATTGAATTTGGGTTGGATTTGGATTGGATTTGAAATTTATTCAGATTGGATTTGAATTTAATTTCGATTTGATTAGGATTGGATTTGAATTAGATTTGGATTGAATTTTAATTTTTTTTTTTATTTCTTTACTAGCGAAAGAAACCCAGCTTTGCCCGGGTGTGCAAATGTCACAATGTACTATTTTCAGCCCCGCACTCTAGATCAATTTCTGTGGGTTTGTTTTGTTTTCCTCAACAGCTGACCCAAAATTGTAATCTAATGTTTTTTTTTTAATTTCCCCGTCAAATTTACCAACTTTTTGTAAATACAAACCTTGCGGATTTCAAAACGAATCGATCAGGGAAAAAATCTTGAAAATCGGTCAACCAGTTAAATCGTCAGGAAGGAAATCTCAACTTATTTTTATTATATAGAAGATAGACTAGCAGACCCGACGAACTTTGTTTCGCCTAAAATTGGTGTATTCTCTGAATCATTCTCGAGTTATGCAGAAATTTCTTTTTCATGTGTATGAGAGCCCCTCTTTACAAAAGTGGGAGGGGCTCGAACCATCTTAAGAACCTTCTCCGGCCCCAAAAACCTTTGCATACAAATTTTCACACCGATCGGTTCAGTAGTTTACGAGTCTATAAGGTTCAGACAGAGAGAAATTTATATTTATGTATATAGATTAAGGTGAAGGTTGGTTGAGTACCAAAACAAAGCTTTGATAGTATTGGTACAGTAAAAACTTTCATATACTGTAGTAGTATTGGTGTCGTATTTATAAAAAACAAAGAATATTAGTAGGGTGGTTCAAAAAACGACCCAGCACCATCACGCTCACTCGATTCCGTCCCATGCTCCGAGTGCCCTAAAAAAACCAATTTGAACAAAAACTGGTTGAGCGCAAGTCGGTTCTAGTTAGTATGAAAACTAGAATGGGAAACTAAACCTTTTATTACACTGATTACGGCGCTTTCCATCCAAACGCTGGCGAAAAGAGAACCCACATTGCTGAAAGCAACATATCAGAGACTTCAGTGAACGAAAACCGCAGGAAAGATCCATTGATTACGTAACGCAAATATAGCATTTTAAACTCACCCTTATGTCACACTTTTTGTATGAAGTATCTGCCCCTGGTACGATAGTGTAGACTAGACTAGACTAGAAGTATCTGCCCCTGGTGCGATAGATATCACAGACAAATTCTGGGTATTTAGTTGAATTGCACGTTTCACTGATGCCTTCTCAGAAGCCTAATTATCATGCGAAAGAATCGCAACCTCGATTAAAATCGACTCCCAACTATTGGAACGACCATTCAATATGGATTGTCTATGGAGTTGAAGCTCTTAAATATTTCATCCCGTCATATGGTCTCCCCCCTCGCCATCGCCCAATGACGGAGTGCCAGAATCGAAATAATGTTAAATTCAACCTCGCCATATCAACTGTCATACAAACCTGAAACGACCTGCGCACGGTAAGCCTATTCAAACCAGCCCAAACCATTGGATGACACCCAAATTATAAATCATAATCAACTGAGCGTGGCGAAGCAAAATTTTCATTATTATATATTGAGCCACCCTACTTATTAGTTTGCTGTTGCCGGTGCCGGTGTACCGCGGTGTTTACATTCGCTCCGCGATCAGTTTTTAATCGTTTTTTTCGGGCAAATCTGGCAGTTTATACTAAGTTTTCGGTTCAAATAAGTGACTGATTTCAAAAAGTGGTGTTTAATTTGCATTCTATCAACATTTCGGGCTGCTCATGTGCGGAGAAGTGAGTAAAAACTTGATTATTCCAATGCCCTTTGAGAAGAAGTGAAGTGCAGTGATGAACCCAACAAATCGCGGACGGCTATTAAATTGGCACGAAACTGCTAATTTATGCAACAATTCGAGCCGGAATACATAGGATTCATTGAAGAAACATGTTCATTATCACGGGAAGTAAGGAAATATGATGTGAACAGGTTAGTAATTTGAATAATTAACTTTTGTTCGATGCTGTTCGATGCATTCGAATGTTGGTGGGAGAGGAGTGCGGGAGGTGTGGGGTTGGCCCGTGGAAGGTCCGGTGCCATATTGGAGGCCATCTTGGTACTCTTCCAACTATGTCCTTAAAGTGATTTTAAAATTATAAATAAAGTTCATCACTAGACTGGATCTTAAATAGATTTGGATTTGATTTAGATCGGATTTGAATTGGATTAGGATTGGTTTTGGATTGGGTTCGGGGCTTACATTTGGATTGTATAGGACTTCTTTTTACTTGCCCAAATATCGTATAACAAAGAAAAAGACGTTGACCTCGTCAGGTTTGTTGTTCTTTAATCATCCAATCATTTGTTAGATTCTAATTCAAAATATGGAATAGATTTGTGGGACAAAATAGTAACAAAATTATGAATTAGGATTTGTCTTTCGCGACCCACCACTGAACAGCCCACGACCCCCCTGGGGGTCGCGACCCACAGTTTGGGAACCTCTGGAATAGAGAATGGATTGTGGAGGACGATTTGCGGACCCTCCGCAGACTGCGTGGTTGGCGAAGTGCAGCCATGGACCGAGCCGAATGGAGAAGACTTTTTTGTATTGCACAGGCCACTCCGGCCTTAATCTGGTAATAATAATAATAAAATGGATAGATACAATTTTTGGTATTAAAATGTGGAGATATCATAAAAGTTGCATAGCCTTAGCCTTAGAGAAAACAGACACAATATTTTGTAATGTCCAAAAAGTAGAAGAGATGGCTAAGAGATTGGTGAAAAACGGAGAAAATCCGTCGAAAAATCCTGATGTGGCCGTTTGAAAACTTAGTTATGAAATTTAAAAAATCACGTGAAAAAAACGACTTCATCGAAAATCGAATTTCTCGAGTTTTCTGACCTTAAAAAAACGAACAGTGGGTAATGTCTGTGACATAACCGCTAAGTGGACGTAGGACTTGACTTGACCATGCCTTTAAGATACATATGTCCAAATTTCGCACATCAACTATTTTGGATAAATAATCGGCGTTGCATACCATTCCTTGGCAAAATCTTCTCATCAAACCGACACAGAAATCAAATCTACCTCGAACAAGAATCATCAAAAACAATTCAGGAAGTATCTGTCCGGTCACGGAATATTAGCCTCGACAGTGGCAACCTTCCCACTGAAGGACTGCCTGAAATAAACCACAAGTTGGCCCAGCAGGGGATGTAGAGCCTCCTAATCCGTGCGATAGCGACTGAAGGAGAAAATTATTTTTAACTTGAGAGCCTTGAAAAAGGCTGTTTGCTTCGGCTAAGTCCAAAAAGTAAGAAAACGATCTTTTCAAATAACCGCGAATTTCTAGTGGTGGTATAAAAAAGAGTGAATGCTCTGCGAGCGAATGCACTTTTCTTTTATACCTTATTTTGAATCTTCTCTGCTTCCCAATTGGTGGGCCAATCAGCTAGTGTCTTGTATCCCGCTTCTTTGTCAGCCAAAGCGTCATCATCATCAACGCGTTCGAGAAGGGCTTCTTCTTTTTTACGCTTGTTGCTCGCTGCTGGCGTCTATTTCCTAACGGGACTTTTCGCTTGATACAGGCCAATAAGCCGGGAAAGCGAGCTTAGGATTGCAGTTCAGGTGGGAAGTACGTGTTCTTTTCTGAGACAACATTGTTAGTAATAGAAGGAAGGAAACACCCTGACATGGATTTTCGGGTGATAAGATTTAGAATTGGTAACATGGGACGATCATTCAGTAACGTTCGCTTTGTGTGCGGTCAGTATCAAACAATGTTTATCTAGATATTTCTTGATCAATGCCAAAAAATCCAACATTTGATGAAAAATCGATTGATAGTTTATTAATGTTTGAGCTGTTATCGGTGTTTTTAATCCAAATATCCAAATATTATGTGAGAGATTTGGACATCTTATGTTTTTTTAGGCATGGTCAAGCGAAGTCGCTATTTATGAAAATCACGCATAAAATTTTATCACTAGAATATTGGAGTACAATTTCTATCCCGAAGGATATTGAAAGCTTTGATATTGATCTCTATTATTGGTTCTCTGAAGAACCGTTTGTTTTTTGGACATACATGCTGCATCATGTGGCTTTTCTTCAGCCTGTCTCGGCTCAGCACCGATGCCGGCCGGTCTCGGCTCGACTCTGCTGCTGCTGCCGGTATCTGCTCAGCATTGCTGCTTTGTCGGGTCTGTAGGGTGGACTGCTGCTGTACTGGCTAGGTTTCGGCTGATGATGGTGGCTCCGATGACTTCATTCCCTGCTAAAAGGTGTGAGTGCTGTTCAATCGATGATGCGGTTGCTTCGCTTGTCCCGGTCAGAATGAAAGGAAAAAATTGCGTTGCGCTATTTTATGGCTTCTCGGCAGACCCAGCGGCTGCTCATTCGCTGGTGTCTGCACCAATCAGAACGTGGTAATGGAATGATGCAAGAATTATGCTGTAACCATATTTATAGGTTCCCTTGAGCTCAATGTTTTTCATTGAAAACAATTTCATGCCTATTGAAACAAGTTTTTCGGGTCTTATCAAGCATGGACATGAAAGGCATACTTGAAATCTGTCGATTGAGGGGCTTACTGCAGAAATTCGTCCACTGAGACGAACGCCATTAACGTTTAAAATCTTTCAACACAGCGTAACGCGGTCGATTTGAATATTTTGAAATGATACCTGGTATAGTAAAGAGAGACGTAAGTCCTACGTCAAAAACGTGAAAAAATGATTTATAAAAATGTCCGCGTAAATTCCAACATAGCATTATGTCACTAAATCGTGTAAGTTTTTCTTTTTGATCAGCTAATATATTTTAATAAACATTCAGAAATATAAAACCCAGAAAACAATTTTGAACAACCGAGCCACAACGAGCAACAAATATAATGTAGGCTAAAATCGTGCAGGGCACCATACGGCAAACAAGGAAAACATTCAATTTTCACTTCGCATCAGGTTAGTAATTAAGGTAAAACACACCAACCAGACTCGGAGCGAGAACAATAACAAAACGAAAACCGGGCGGAGAGATTTTCAGTGCAGAAGGTAGATATTGCATCACGCGACAGGTGCGGCTGTCGACGACGACGGCGGTGGCCTCGTGAGAAGTAAACGAGAGAATCTACCGAATCCGAAATCAGCACCACCGTCGCCGCTGGCGCTGATGTCACTGCCATGCCCACTGCCCCACCATCATTCGTTGCTGCCACCCATTCCATTGTCAGACTTGACTGATGAAGAACAATAACATTTAGGTCGTCCTACCTTGAAGCGTTGCACGGCGAACGAACGAAGCTACGCACGCCTAGTAAGTAACTTAATACATACCTAACGACCGACCACCGCCAGTCGGCCGGGTTCGGTCGACCTGATTAATAATAAAAACAAACACAAGACTCGCTCAGCAGCAAGTAGGTGTATGCACTGCGAAAATCTGGTCACTTGTGGTGAGTGGTACCTAGTTGCTGCTACTAAACAACCGTGCGAATCCGATGCAGCAGCCTAATTTCGCACATTTTAAGTGGTGCCGCTGATAGATTTCAATGCGAATAAAATGCACACTTAATTATGTAAGTGTGTGTACACACAACATACCTAACTTTGGCGAGTCGCTATCGAACGGGCAAGTGTAGCCAACCACCGAACAACAAAAACAACACATTATTGGACCGGTATATCCGATCCGAGGCTAGGCCCAATGTTGCCGGTAAACAGAGAGTCAGCGAGGAGAGAAGGCTGTTGATGCCGGATAAGAGGCAGCAGAAAGACGAACGAAAGCAGATATTTCAAACCGCGGTATAATTAAACTTGTTCAATATTGGATTTTTGGGTTTGCACGTCTGTTAATGGTGCTATCTTTCTCTAAGCGGCATTGCCGAATGCGAATACAATTTTTATCATTATTCTTGGTGGGTACCTGCGTTGTCAGATTTGTAAAACGTAATGCTGTTCAAGATTGATGATTGTTAAAAACATTCTTTATAATTTGAACAAAATGAAAAATTATTGACACGTTGGAACTGTAAACTTGTTCGAGTCGGAGTATATCATATCATAAGGTAAAATGATCAATAAACTTTTTTACGGCTATTTAAAGTACACATTTGGTTTTTTCACTTTCACAAGTGTTGACATTTTTTCAAACGTCCTAAGCCGTAAAAACTGTTCTAGAGTTCATATCCTCGAATGTATCAGTAAAAAAGACTTGCAACACGTAATAAACGTAAACTATTTCAGAGTCTCCAAAACGTCGTGGGGTGCAGAACATGCGATCTACCCGATCAATCAAGTCCTGGACGATGTATCCGTGCATCGCTGAACATCCCAGCAGGTACATTGATCCGATGGAATTTCACGCATTACAGATCTTTTCAGTGCTACAAAACGTCCTGGAGCTCAGAACATGTGCATTCCAGCAGGTCCTTTAGTCCTTTCGAGCAATTTTCCAAAGAACTTCTGTTCCCCATTCAGATATCGACTGTATCACATCTAGAGGGACGACTGTATTACAGGCCCTTTTTGGTTCTTCAAAACGTCCTGGAACTCAGATCAATTTACCTATCCAATAATCCAACTTATGGATGATATCGCAGTAGGCTCATCGAGCTTATATGACTTCAATCATCGCTCGTACAGTTATGTAGGGAAAAAATGAATATTTCAACAAATAATCCAGAAGCAGACGCAGTTGTGGCGAATACGTTCTCCAGAGGGGGATAATGAGATCAGGACCACCAGTATTAGTAGTAGTGTTACAGCAGAAGTAGCAGGAGAAATCCCCTTTCTCTTACTAACTGTATAATAAAATGATATTGATTGTACATATCAC
This sequence comes from Armigeres subalbatus, assembly GCF_024139115.2. Lineage (NCBI taxonomy): Eukaryota > Metazoa > Arthropoda > Insecta > Diptera > Culicidae > Armigeres > Armigeres subalbatus. Next base: position 233,515,266 of record NC_085139.1, on the reverse strand, counting down.
AAAGAACCATAGCTCCGTAAAGTGTTATACACGCCTGAGCCTACCAAATAAACGAACTTGAAAAAAAGAAGTAGCAGGAGCACCAACAGCACCAGCAAGCGCACCAATCTGCACAGGGCGGGTTAAATAAGCCTACACAATTTCGTGAACGAGAAGGAGATCAACGAGATGGTTCATAGGATCGGAATTGCGCTAGTATCTGCAGTGAATGAGTTTAAAACGGCAGCGCTGAGGGCAGATGTAGCAGAAAAGCCTTAAGCTTATTTAGAAAAGCCTGTCTAAGCTTTACCGGAACAGAGAAGTATCGGCACAGTTCTTTTTCAGTCTAAAACGCAATGGAAAGAAAAAGTGGCTGGACTGGAGAGTACATCTCTCTCCTCTCCATGACTCGGAACGTGTAGGTCAATTCTTCCTGATCGCCAAAAACAATGGCGTTTTCATAGTCCGTTGCTATGCACCTTCAAGGTGGACATGGAACATTTCTGCCAGTTGCTGGAGCTGTTAGCAGACAACCTGATCTGACGAAGGCCGATAGTTTTCGTTGGTGACTTCAATGCCTGCACAGAAAAAAAATGATTAGTTTTCATCGCGTATTAGTTATCAGCGCGTAAAAAATAAAACCGTGGAAAATTACACTATTCTGGGGGTACAAGGATCTTTTCCAACTAATTTTAGCTGTGTGGGATACGTTTTTCAGGATGCTCTGGCGAAGTTAGGCTGATGACATACTGGGAGCGAAAAGAAGCGAAGCGAAGAGGTTGGAGATAAGCAAAGCGAAGTGGAGCGGCGATCAAAGCGAGCCATGACATACTGAAAGCGTTTTTCAGAGTGTTGATCTCGCAACAAATACAAGTGTAAAAACATGGATTTCGTCGGATGGAGAATATTTCGCTTCACCAAGCACATTTAGCACAAAGAAGAAGAAGAGCTTCTTCTTCTTATTGGCATTACATCCCCACACTGGGACAGAGCCGCCTCGCAGCTTAGTGTTCATTAAGCACTTCCACAGTTATTAACTGCGAGGTTTCTAAGCCAGGTTACCATTTTTGCATTCGTATATCATCAGGCTAGCACGATGATACTTTTATGCCCAGGTAAGTCGAGAAAATTTCCAATCCGAAAATTGCCTAGACCGGCACCGGGAATCGAACCCAGCCACCCTCAGCATGGTCTTGCTTTGTAGCCGCGCGTCTTACCGCACGGCTAAGGAGGGCCCCTGCCTCTGATTCAAATCAACCGTGAGCTAAAACGCATCAACTCAGCACCTGAAAACTCATGGCTGAGTTGAATCATCCATTTGAATAATCGTAAGTTTTCTTTTATTCTCCTACGTTAAAAACCGTTAATCGACGTTCGTCGCATAGAACAATGAATACTCTTGCTTGTGTAAACAATAAATTGCCAGCAAATTGATTTTAAACGCTTTTTAGAGCGAAATGATTTTTTGGCAAATGAGTGAAATGATGCGTTTTGGCATGAAAAACTCAGGCGTGATGCAAATCTTTAAATTCGCAAACGAGTTCACTCGTGCGGTAGAGCTCGATGAGTGAGGTTTATGAGTGATTTTACCAACACTGCCCCCCCCCTACTTCATACTTTTCGTAAGAAACATCTGAAAATTTTGTATGGATCGTTACACTTCGCCGACAACACCCTTCCTCCATCAAGGGTTACGTAATTTATGGATGTTCCTCTTACGACATTTCTATACACTGAAGTTGATTTATACTCGGGAGATACGTACCTCATAAAAACAACTTCCACAAAAATAGTTTTGTCTCGACTCCCAACTATTTTGAAAAACGGCGTAAACAAACGCAAATCCCAAAAATCCGCAGAAAAAAAGGAAACCATTTTCCACCAATGGGCAGCAAAAAATTGGGACAACAATTTCCTTATCTATCGGATTGTTCCCGAAGTTTTAATATGCGGACATTGGCAAAAATTGCGCAAACACGATTTTCGTTGAAGTTTTTTTCTCGGTTATTGAGATTTACTCAGTTTTATGGGCATTTCAAGATACACGGAACGTATCTCCCGCGTAAAAACGGACGTAAAATCAAATGTCAAAGCGAATGAACAAAACAGTTTCTTTCGGTTCAAACACGCATTACAGATGCGTAAAAATCTGTTATTTAAAACTTATCCTAAATACGAGAACGATATTAAAATAACATCCGTTTGTCTGTGGAAACAGCAAAATGTGTGCTTTTTGTTTCAAAGTGTTTCTTAATATATGGACTGCGCCAGAATATTCCCAATTTTAATAAGCACCACTACTATGAAATACGTCAGATTTGCTCCGTACATGTAGCTAAAATTATACAATTTACTAACCATATTTCAATGTTTTCATTAACGAATAAACAATGTTCCTTGCTTCTCCTGCAATACTTTTCACCCACAGCCATTTTACACAAGAGCGAACGAGAGGAAACTCAAATCAACAAACATACAGAAGTGATTCTTTGCGATCTCGCGCGGCAAAGCACTCTAGGAACTGCTTCACCTCTTTGGATACCGCCTCTCGTCTCTTCTCATCGCTTCCGCTATGCCAGGTATAAGCGATTTCCGTACATCGCTCATTGAGGTAGCTTGCACGCGGACGCTTCGCTTCTCTCTCAACTCTTCTAATCGCTCCTTTTCTCTCCCAGTATGGCATCAGCCTTACATGTACGATCAAGATCCCCTGAAACATGATCGATTACGTGGCCACTAACACCGTACGGCGAAGAAATAGAGACAAACGCTTAAGATCAACAAGTATCCAATGAGCTTGCAACAGTCCCTAGACTAAGGCAACTTTCCAGAAATGTGGAAGATTCAGAAGCTGGTGTTGCTGCCAAAGTCAGGAAAGTCACATGGAAATCCGGCCTCTTACAGGGCTATATGCCTGTTAGACAAACTCTTGGAGAAGATCATCCTCAATAGGCTGACGAAATGTACGGAGAGGGAGCGTGGATTGTCGAAGATGCAGTTTGTATTGCCTAAGAGTATCAACGGTGGACGCAATTCCAACAGCTCTCGTGAGTGGAGTGGTCAAGAGTCAGGATATACGTGAAAGATGCGTTAATCATCGCTTTGAAGCCGCCCCGGTTCCCAATTATCTTAATCATATTTTGAAGAGCTACTTTCAAAGCAGAGTCTTGATGGCGTTTATCAGGGCTCCATACTATTTGGTTCAACTATTTGGAACGGAATGTAGTTTGATGGATCCCTGGCTGCGCAGAAAAGTGGAAATTGTGGCTTTTGCGGACAACCAACGTGTTGACTAACAGTTACGGGTGAGACATTCGGAGGTTGCTCATATAGCTCCACCACAAAAGAAGATCGGATGGAGATCATCGTCGGAAGGCATCGAAGCGATCACTGAAGCACATGGGAGTGATGATCGACGACCGATTAAATTCCAACAGCTAGGGGGAAAGACGGCTTTGGCAGGTTTTGTTCTATTATTGTCAGGGGTTTTTTGTCGACCAATTGTTATTAAATTTGGCGACCATATTCTTTGATATGAAAATAATGTTTAGGCCAAATTTGAGCATAATCAGTCATAAAAAAAAGCCCTGCCAATAATAGAACAAAACCTGCCAAAGCCGTCATTCTCCCTATGTCGACTGTGAAAATTCGGCGAAGGCAATGATCGCAACAGTGAGAATCATGCCAAACGTCGGCGGTCTGCTAGCTAGTGTCTCGTCATCAATACTGCGCCATTGAATTCCATTGGAAAAATACTCTGGATCCGCGGAAATCTGAAAAGTGTATTACGACTGATGGCTATACGATTCGCGTCCGCCTACAGAACGATATCGGCCTGGCGGAAGAGTGTTATAAGCGAACAGTCCGTTGACTGATGCTAGATGTTGCAAGTTCAATTCATGCGCTCTATACATTCTGTAATCCTATTTTCTAAAAGGTCGTTCGAAATGCACATCTAACGTTTTTCGGCATTTCAACCCATCTGTCACAAATCACAGATCGTCAGCCTTATCCTGTACGTGCTTGTGTCATTAAAATTATAATATTATAATAAAGATTTGCATTTTTCGTACATCATTTTTTTTCACAATAACATAGTGAAAGTTAATTACCTTAATAGCAAATTTTAATATTTTATTAAATAATCAAATCTAGCATGATTTGTGAAAACGTCGTATGACCAAATGAGAGACTCTCTTGCATTACGCTCTCTTTCACCAATATCGAAGCTAGTTTTGTATTTATTAAAATATTTCCACCTCAGCGCGCTAGATAAAGCTATTTTCTTCAGATCTCTGTGGAAAAATCCAATGAAAATATTTGTATGGTTTCGTAAGAAGTAAGAATAGAAAGAGAAAGAAAGCAAAGAGAACCTCTCTTTTGGACTTACGACGTTTTCAAAAATTACGCGAGGGTAATGCAGGAACTGTCGTAACTATTTAATAGTTGTTTCTGTCAAAATATCCTTCCTTATGTCTTGCTTTTTTCTTAGTCGTGCAGTGTAGGTGTAGGTGTGTTCGATTCCCTGTCTGGTCTAGGAAATTTTCGGGTTGGAAATTTTTTCGACTTCTCTGAGCATGAAAGTATCATCGTGTTAGCATCATGATATACGAAAGCAAAAATGGTAATTTGGCTTAGAAACTTCGTAGTTAATAACGAGGCAGACAATGAACCAGTGGGGGATATAATTTCAATAACAAGAAGAAGATGTCTTTCTCTTGTTGTCTCCCAAGGAAATGTTTGTTCGCCCCGTACACACTACACTAATGACCACCTCGGCAAGAAGTCGCTCAAGGCTTTGCTGCGAGGACTCCACGACTTGAAGGAAGTAGATCTCATTGTGGAACTCGAGAACTGCGGCCTGAAGCCAGTGGTCGTGCACAAGATTGCTCGTCACGACCAGCTTTAACATCTGGAGCACGGCTTCACCACGTGGATAGAAGGACCTGAAGCTGGTCGGCGTTATTAATTACACCGTCGTTGACTGGGAGCGGATACGCCCAGTGCACCGCGACGTCACCCAGTGCACCAACTGCTTCAACTTCGGGCACGGAACCAGGAACTGACGCATGAAGCCGCGTTGCAACAAGTGTGGCGAACCCCAACCGACCAAAAAGAGTGCGACAAGATGGAGGTGGCTGATCCCAAATGCGGCGACAAACATCGACTATCCAAAGCTGGCGGCGTTTTCGAAAATTCGAAAGAAGGCTTCCAGCAGGACCTTGCCGAAGAACCGAAGAACCGTGTCCCTGCCCTCAACGAGGTTAAATACTCAGCCATCCCGGCTGCGACTGGCAGCTGCAGCTGCGTTGGTTCAAGCCCCAGCACCATCCGCACCATCCTCCAGCGAATGGCCCCCGCTTCCTCCTCCTGGATTCCGTCGGCAGCCGGAGAACGACAATGTTCCGCCAGCAGAAACTGCTCCGTTCTACACCCCGGAGCAACTGATGCCGACATTCACGCAGCTCGCCACTCGACTGCGGGGATGTAAAACCCGTTTCGACCAGGTATTCACTCTTGGCATCTTCATTATTGAAAATGGCTGCTAGGGTGTGCCTAGTCAACTGGAACGCTTGCTCGCTCAAGAGCAAAAACTTCGAACTGGCTGATTTCCTCGGGGAGATCGACGTAACGTTCATCACCGAAACGCACCTAAAACCGGAGGTGAGCGTCCACATCCCGGACCTTCGTATCGTGCGACTCGACCGGCCGACCAGGGGAGGTTGTGTGGCCATCGCTCTTCGCTACTACATCAGCTGTCGCTTGCTGCCCGAGCTTCCAGCTGAGCATCATCGAGGCCATCGGTGTCGAAGTGACCACTTTCGTCGGCACAATCAAGCTCATCGTGGCGTACTGCCCAATTCAAGCTAAAGCCGGCGATGGTTCATCGGCCGCCGTTCGGTAGGACATCGTCAAGCTAACGCGTAGACAAGGTCAGTACATCATTGCCGGCGACCTGAATGCCAAACATCTAGCCTGGTGCAACAGTCGCGGCAATCAAAACGGCACCATCTGGTACAACTATATGAAGGAAGGACACTACACGATCCTGATCCCGGATTCCCTCACTCGGCTGAGTCGGCCCGGCGTCCATTCGACAATCGACTTGTATATCACCAACATGAACGACCACATCTCGCAGCCAGTCGTCTACCAGGAGCTAAGCTCGGATTATTATGTGGTGGTCGCGGAAGTGGGCTCCTCGGTTAATCGGCATCAGCTGTTCCGGTGAAACTATCATCGAGTCGACTATCATCGAGTCGACTGGAGCCGTTTCCAAAGGTGTGTGGACGCCAACGTCGACTACAAGGCGCGGTCGGTAACGCCCTAAGCAATTGATCGGCAGCTGCGTTCCATCGAGGAGGCGATCTCGGTGGCCCGAGAACAACAAGTACCGACAGCTCGGCAGGTAAGCAACGCCCTAACCATTGATACAATCACCAAAGATTTGATTCGATTGCGTAATGTCACTCGCAGGCCGTTTCAGCGTACTGGACTGCCTGAGCAAAAGGCACGCTGCAATCAAATCACAAAAATATCAAGAATAGACCTCGGGAGTAGTGATTTTCCAGACTGTGCAAAGCCGTTCTGGCAAATTACCAAAATATTAAAACCAAGCCTCGGCTCATTCCACCTTTGATCACAGTAGACAATAATGGCTATATAGATCGCTTGGCAACTCCTGCTGAAATAGGTCGTCATTTCGTCAGTTAACACAATTTTGGGGAAAACATCATCAGCCCGCATGAAGCAGCTGTTAACGAGTATGCAAACAACATTCATCTGACAACATTCAACGACTTTTCTGAGGAGTTGGAAATCTTAGCTGGCGAATTGACGGCCTATATCAAATCATCGAAGAACACGATGGCCCCAAATTTCGGTAACATTCTGAATCTCGAGCTCAATCACATGAGTGCTCCGTTCTTTGAGCACATTTCGCTGTTTTTTAATCAGTGTCTCCGGCTTAGCTACTTTCCATTATCCTAGTCAGCGAAAGTTATCCCCATACGTGAGCCTGGGAAGGATCCTTCCTCCCCCAAAAGTTATTGTCCCAACAGCCTTCTCTCAGGGTTATCCAAGCTATTCGAAAAAGCTATTCATCACCGGTTACTGAAAAACTTAACAGCTTGCTCGAGGAACAGTTTGGTTTCCGATTCGATCGATCAACCGTACACCAACTGATCCGAGTTACGAACGTCCTCGGACGGAACAAGTCTCAAAAACATCCGCCATGGCCTTACTCGATGTTGAGAAGGCATTTGACAATGTATGACATGATGGCCTGGTGTACAAAGTACAACGCTACAATCTTTCCAGTTGCCTGGTGTAAATCATCAACAATTACTTGTCGGCAAGGACATCAGCGGAGCGAGTACCAATGTACACAACATCGTCCCAGCCGTCCCCCAGGGCAGTATCCTCTAGCTCCTGCCTTTCAATCTGTTCACTTCCAAACCTCCAGAAGTCGGCATTCTGTCTCTTTTCGCAGATGACACCTCCAGCGTCTACAACGGTAGAGTGATCAGAGCGCTAGTGGCAAAACTCCAACGAGGCCTGGAGGGAGAGCTGCGCTAAAACTCATCATCCAAAACTCCAACGAATACAAAACAAGTTCCTGAGGGTGATCTTCAACACTCCTCCCAGGACAAAAACATCCGAGGTTCACCGCCCGGCTGGGAAAAAATGTTACATGAACGCTTTGGTGAGTGTGCGTTGCTTATTATCTGACCAACATATGATCCGGAAGCTAGGTTATCAAATTCATATTGTAAATATTTAGTGTTCATAGTAGTAAGGTTATCAAATTTTAAAACACGCTAGTTCCTCCTAGGCCGTCATGATAAATTATATTTTCAAAATCGATAAACATTAAATAAAAAAATATTAAAATCTAAGTTGGAGGGCCAAGCCAAATCAATTGCAAATTTGATCACTTGGTATGGAATAACCCAGAATTGAAATGTAAAAAGCATGGGTTACATAGGTTAGGGAGTAAAGTTTGCTTGTATATGCAATAATCCCTGCAAAAGTTGAAAGCCATAAATTGGTATGTAGTTTATATTTAACGTAATATTTATCTTTTAGTAATTTCACAGTGTTGCCATTACACGAATATGTACAGAATATTTACAAGAAGCACAAATACAGAAGTTCGTAACTGCACTTCAAACATCATAACAGTGGAATGTGCGAGCTGCTATGTTACAAGCGCGATTCTCTCATTGTTCTCCCCTTTGGTCACACGTAATAAGCGCTGAAAACGTGCGATTTTCATCCTAAATTTGCGAATCGGAACACCACACTACTGCTGTTGTTGCGCGCCGGTCCGCCCGGTCGTCGTCATCGTGTTTACTGTTGACGGAATTCGACGAACCGAATAAAGCGAAAAAGCGACGGAGGAGGAGGAGGAGGACCAGCCAGGGAGGAGGGCACCTAGCAACAGTGCGCACTGTGGAAAACACTGTCGAAAGCAGGTTTCATGTTTATAAGCACATACGAAACGCGCCCGCCACGCCACCTCTTCGATTCCACATCGCCGCATGGCGAAAAGAAAACACAACATAATGTACCAAAATATACACACCACGCTGACTGTGCGGCGTTTGGGGCTCGGCGCTGGTAGTCCGCACAGGTCCGCACCACCGCATACAGTCCAGGAGAGTGGGGGCGAGAGTGAGAGCTAAGCAAAAAGTACCGGGACCGACTAAACTAGTGGTGTTGGTGGTGTTAGTCACCACTCACTACTGCTGGCTGGTCCGGATGTGTGTTGGATATTGGATAAATTTATTCGATGAGTTTTGCGCTGTTTAAACTGTGCTTTTACAGCGAATATTATGCTATCGCCATCTCCGCTACCAGATAAGGTTAATGCAAATTTTAAAACTACATTGGAATGCAGTGTTAGGGTTTTAACATTGATTAAAATGTATTGATGAAACACTATTGCATAAGCTAGGAAATATAAATGCACATGAGATGCAAATATGTAAACATGTATGAAATTTATTTTTAATTGCATGCAATGATCAAAAAACTATTGACGTATTACATTTTGCCGGCGTAATCTAGAAATGTTTTTAGGGGCATTCAAATTTTAACTAAAAAGGACGGTGGTTATTCGATGATTTGCGAACAAACTAAGTTCTCATACGTGGCGGTGTTAATCCGACTTGTCGTCTGACCAATAACGGCGACCTCGGACAACTGAAACTATGTTCCAATCGCTAAACCAATTAATGCTTGCCGCCAACATTTGCGTAAGTCACACATTTCGGTAATTTATATCTGCTGGCTGGTGGTCAGCAGATATAGTTTCCTATTTCTAACCGAACCAAGTTCTCTTTTTGAACGCATTCGCCTACCGACATCAAATTTGAATGGAAAACCGACTGTGTGTGCCGAAAAGAGTATCCCACTTCTAGTGAAACCAAAATTCTCGCTGATAAACAAACTACATACACAAGGAACCGAAAGCACACTTGTGCTGGTTAGGAGGAATTTCGATTTAATTTTAGAACATTTCACTTCGCTCTTGCGACGATGTCAACAGTAATACTAGGCATATAGTCGTGCAACGAGCAAGCATCATCAAGGCCGTCTTGTTTTTTCACCATTTACCAAATTGTTAGCTTTTTCTGAGACTTTGTTGATAACAGATAAATCAAGCTCTATCTGGAATAAGGGCGAATGTCGCAAGAGAGAATTCTCTTCGCCGACTTCCCCTCTTTTAAATTAAACTGACAAGCAGATGATTTCGTTGCGGGTTTTCGCCTCAGAACGAAAGAAAACAATAAAAACTTGCATTCTGAGGTGATAAACCGCGATGAAATTCTCTGCTTGTCACTTTTATTTAAAAGAGGGGAAGTCGACGAAGAGAATCCTCTCTTGCGACATTCGCCCTTTTACCAGATAGAGCTTGAAATGATGAATGGCCAAAATTATTGTCTATCCGGTACAAAGATTGGCGAGATACCCGATTGGCGAGATATTACCCAAATTCGGAAGTATTGCGCTGGATTCACATAAAAATGCGCTAAACAACGCATCATTTAGTTTGACGGATAAAACTTCGGAAGAAAGTTCGGTTCAGAAGTCTCTGTTTCCCCTAATGATTAAAACTGAAAAACCAAAAATCTACAGGTTGCAGATCTGGAGAATTTTAAGAACCTTTCAGAAGCTTTTGATCAAATTTAATCCCCAACTTACCACACAATTAATTACAATAAATTAGTGTGACTCAATAAGCAGGTCTGATAACTGACCTGACAGGTCTGATCAGAAGTGACCTTAATAGGAGATTAATACAGGGCTGGTAGCGATTGATACCGTTCAAAATAGTGACTTTAGTGACCTACGATGACCAAAAAGTGACCAAATAGTGACTTTCTATTGAAGAAAAAGTGACCAAATAGGGTTTCTTACCCCATTCCCGGCCTAACATGCATACGACTGCATTATTTAATTGATATTTATGACAGGAAGCATTTTTTCCTCAATTTCGTGGGCCGTGCAATACTGCAATGGGGTTCACTTCTGCTTAAAAATAGCTTTTCTTGGTAAACATCGTTTGAAAAGGCTTTTATTTGATTTAAAAAAAATGATGTCCAGCACTAATTTCAGTCATAGCGATTTCAAATCCGGCCCACTTCCAAACTAGTTCCCGGCCTAAGCAAAATTTCGCTCAATCTCTCAACATCTTACTCTCATTCTCTCTCGGGACGGTAGAAAATGCGACGTAAACAAAAATATGCACGTTCAACGTCGACATGATGCCAGAATGTATTATTTATAATAATTTTTATTTGGTTGAAAATATATATTCGCTCATTCAAATTACTTACAAACGCTTAAAAACTATATTTTTTTCACTTTTTGTAATCGAGAGAATTATAAATAACATGATAGCGTCAACGTATTAGATAGTTTTCCTATGAACGATGAAGGATTTTTTTCATACTAAAAAAAATCCTGGCCTTTTGGCAGCACGGTGTGGCTAGAAGTTCTTATGCCGAGGTGAATTTTTGTTTGGTTTGAGGATACATTTTCAAATGTATTCTAATATGTTTATATTAGTTCTAGTGAAACGAACAACTAGAAAAGATGAAATTGCGTGAGTTTCGAATTATTGTGTGGTGATTAACAGCTTCAACCAATGATTGTATCGAGTACTGTGACGATTTCCAGGTAGGTGTTTATATGCAAATACTGTTTTGTAAAAGTGGAAAGATTCACTTCGGCTCAGTGGTGCAGCAACGGAGAGCGAATGTTCGAAATCTACATTTTTGTTTTCTATAATTGGACCAATTAGGAGTGAAATAAATGGTTAAAAAATATTGAGTATTGTGCGAAATAAACGGGAGACTTTTTTAAAATTATCAATCATAAGCCTACGGCTTCCAAAAAGTATAAATCTTTAGTTTTCTGTGCAGTGAGCCGGGACTCGGGTCCATAGGCCCAAGTAGTGATTTACCCTGACTTGTATGAAGTTTTGAGCTGGGTATAGAGCTACAAGTAGCATTAGAATTGTTACGGTATAATTCGAAGATTGCTAATTATAGTATTATTTTTGAAATCCTTATCTATAACAGGGTGGTCAGTGGATTTCAAATTCCTGTTTTTTCCCGGATTTCTCCCGATATTTTGGAAAATTTCCCGATACCAAAAATTTAACTGAAAAACCGCTATTTTTTTAAATTTTCATGTAAGCAAATATACTGCAACTGCAAAATTAAATGTAAAAGAGTGGATTCCTGCTGACTAAATAAATCTTATAATTGCTGAATAAGTGAAGAAAATAAAATCAACCTGCATTGAGTAACGAAAAACACAAATCATGCAAAAGATTGATTGAATTCACATAAAAATTGGTTGAAATCGTGCATGAGCTATTAGATTTTGAGTTTTTCCAAATTATGCTGGTTGAAAATTTGATAACTGAAATTAAGATAATATTTCCACGAATAGGATTAAACATTTTAATTATATAACATTATTAAACATTAAACATTATAATTATATAAAATTGGGGCCATCATTTGCTATCAGGGCCTTTCAATACTAAGTTTGCTATATAACTTGTGAGCATATTTTAATCAGAAACTTATCTCTCATTGCAAAATGTTTGGGAGGAATTGTAAACAAGACCTTGCAAAGGTTCATAAGCGTTCATTTATTACATATGACCAAGGCACGATTTTTAAACATCTATGTATCGCATTTATTCAAACCAATCGACAGTTTGATATTAAACATAATTTTCTAACATATGAACAATGTTCTTTAAGTCAAACATCTTTATTCTTGATTACGTTTGAGTATAGTTACGTTTGAGGTATAGTTCTAGACCATCATTTTTATTCGTCTACATACATAGCTATATATGTAGACGAAGAATAAGAAGGAATAAATTTTAGCTGCTACGCCCTTTTCAAATGTTGGTCTAGAGTTCTCCCATAAACAAGAATACGTATGAAATGAAAAAACTTCTTTACCGAAACCTTATAATGATGTCACAAATTATGGTGTGTAATTGTGAATCAAATTTCAAATATCCTTCATCACAACTCTTTGGTGCATCCTGAGGATCGTGAAAGACAAATTTGATTTTTTTCTTGAATACCCAAATCGTCTAAAACAAGATTATCGTTTTAGACGATTTGGGTATTCAGTTTTTGTTCTTTTTCAGCTTTTTCAATGGATTTGGAAATGTTCCAAATCCAATATTTTAAAAATGAAAAGGAATGTAAAATATATTTATTTGGACAAATTGGACAACCTAAAAGGAATCGATTGAGATAATTAAAAATAAAATAAAATAAACTATTTTTTGTTAAATATCTTGAGTTTTCAGTATGTATGAAAAATTGAAAGCTCTGAAACAGAATGGAACGAGTCTCCCAATTCTTTCATGAGGTTTGAGATTGCTGCACTATTTTTAACAAAGAGACATAAGCAGATTTTAATAATTTTCCCGGTGGTTATTAAAATTCCCGCATATTTCCCGACATTTTTCCGGTGATTTTCAATTCCCGGTTCGCTGGTCACCCTGCTATAACTATAAGATAATGCTATCAGAAATCAAGAAAAGGCAAAAACAACATAAGCATGAGGATTACTGCTACTGGCCACGCCCATGGAAGCAAGAAGCCAGTGACTGCGACACTTTCATAAGTACCAAGGAGTTGGGTATTGAGGATAGTATTCGTTGAATCAGCCAGAAGCTAGCAATGTGACCATGGTTCCTCATATTAAGTAACACCCCACGAGAAGGTATCTACTCGCTTGCACGTAAAAGGGTAGTGAGTTACAAGTTGTGCCACAAAATTACGTTGATAATTACAACAACATTTGGTAGAGGTTCTGCCAAATCGCACCATGCGTCAACCAAACTTTTTCCATTTTTCTTCCCAAGCTTTCGTTTAGTGGATTTATTTGACCGCCAATCGTATCGAATATCCCTCAACTCCATAACTGAGGATATCCTACAACAATTAAACGTATGAATTGATATGACATTATTCCCATTTTTGTTTGTACGAAGAGAATATTATAAATCCGCCAAAAGCCGCTTGGTGCGGTTTGGCTGAACCACGACCATTTGATGTTTAACATGAGCTAAGTTTTCTGTATAACAGCCAAAGAATAATATAGAATAATTTAATTGATTCCTAGTCGGTGAACTATTTGAATGATTTGTTTGAGAAACTGCATCTATCCATTTTGCACAATTTTGAGAACACAACAAAAAACTATTCTTGAACAAATTAGCACCGAATCTTTCGACTTATATAATACAGATCAATAGCTTTAGGCAAAACTCAACTCCCTGGGGCACTTCCAGTGCGAAAAGTGTAAGCAGTAATCCATAATTGCTCTTCAAAGTGCGTGCACATTTGTAGTTTCTCAAACAAACGAATTTTTTTCCTACATTCCCGAACACAATTTTTATTGTCTTTTTTGCCGGATTACCTTTTTTTTGGACAAGGATACAGATATATAAAAATCTCATTTGTTACAAAAATGTTACATATGCAGTTTCTCAATCAAACTGTTCACTCACAAAGCTTATAAATCTTTGGTTGCACCATTTGTTTGAAAAACATACAGTACATAATTAAAATAATGAAGAAACTTTAAAAATGCAATTTGATTTGTTATTAAACTATGGTTTAATAACAAATTTAAATGAAGTTTTTGAGATTTTGAACTCAACGTGGCATTCTGATGAAAATTTTGAAAATCTAATAAAACCATGGTCTTTTAATAGAAATCCAGAAATTTTAAAAAACTATAATTTCAAAATGGCTGACTTTAGTATCAAAGTTAATAAAAAATGGTAAGGCCGATAGAAATATTTAAAAACAATTACGTCTCCCCTCCCCTCGGATTTTATTGCCCAAAAATAATATTTTAAGGGGCTACAAAATAAAATTCGCATAATTTCGAGGATTTTCAAAACATTCTTTAACAAATCTTTTTTTTTAATTTTGTTTCTTTTTAATATTTATTTTTTTTATTATACCCCCCTTGATTTTTCGGAGACGAGTTAATTAAATATTTGTAACGGCCTAATCTCGAGTAAAAAAAAATTCAAATCTAATTCGTTTTTGTTTTATTTTAGATTTAAAAAATCAGACAAATTCATTTTCCTCCACACTAGTTTTTACGGTATCTTTTTTTGATTGTTAATATTGCTGAAATAATTTCAATCAGAAAGGCGGATTTACAATCATAATGTACTTTCTGTCATCGACGCCCTTATCGCTCATTATTCTCCTTGACGTTGGAAAACATCAAACTTCATTGCCATGTGATGACATTGAGGCTGTTCCAATCTTTGTCACCGGAGGGTATTAACGCTCATTTACCAGACGTGGTTACCAACTACCAGGAGAGCTATTTAAACACGGTGGTGAGGCACTGGCTAGAGCGCTGCACTGGGTCATTACCAAGATTTGGGAGGAGGAAGTTTTGCCGCAGGAGTGGATGGAAGGTGTCGTGTGTCCCATCTACAAAAAGGGCGATAAGTTGGATTGTAGCAACTACCGCGCAATCACACTGCTGAACGCCGCCTACAAGGTACTCTCCCAAATTTTATGCCGTCGACTAGCACCAACTGCAAGGGAGTTCGTGGGGCAGTACCAGGCGGGTTTTATGGGCGACCGCTCCACCACGGACCAGGTGTTCGCCATTCGCCAAGTACTGCAGAAGTGCCGCGAATACAACGTGCCCACACATCATCTATTCATCGACTTCAAAGCCGCATATGATACAATCGATCGGGACCAGCTATGGCAGCTTATGCACGAAAACGGATTTCCGGATAAACTGACACGGTTGATCAAAGCGACGATGAATCGGGTGATGTGCGTAGTTCGAGTTTCAGGGGCATTCTCGAGTCCCTTCGAAACCCGCAGAGGGTTACGGCAAGGTGATGGTCTTTCGTGTCTGCTATTCAACATCGCTTTGGAAGGGGTAATACGAAGAGCAGGGATTAACACGAGTGGTACAATTTTCAATAAGTCCGTCCAGCTATTTGGCTTCGCCGACGACATAGATATTATGGCACGTAACTTTGAGAAGATGGAGGAAGCCTACATCAGACTGAAGAGGGAAGCCAAGCGGATCGGACTAGTCATCAACACGTCGAAGACGAAGTACATGATAGGAAGAGGCTCAAGAGAAGACAATGTGAGCAACCCACCGCGAGTTGGCATCGGTGGTGACGAAATCGAGGTGGTAGCAGAATATGTGTACTTGGGCTCACTGGTGACTGCCGAAAATGATACCAGCAGAGAAATTCGGAGACGTATAGTGGCTGGAAATCGTACATACTTTGGACTCCGCAAGACGCTCCGATCGAGTAGAGTTCGCCGCCGTACCAAACTGACAATCTACAAAACGCTCATTATATACATAATTTAATCCTGAAATAAATTCAGGATAATTTTGTTTCAGCGCAGATGGATTTTTGGAAGAAGCATAAAAATCAGTTTCCGTGGTAACTCAATACCGCAATACTGCGAAGGTGTTTGATGATTCCTATGAGACTTATTTCAGAATAGCATCTGATGTGTCGAGTGGAAACTCCCACCTGTGTGGGGTGCGTGTATGAACATTTGTAAACACAGGTTTAGGACATTTTTTTCGTAATAAGTTGCACTTGACGGGAAATTCGGCCCCATTGTTTGCTATTGAAAATCGATTAGTCACTTCGTTCCGAGGGTATTGCAAAACAATTTATATATTTGTAATTGTAATTGGGCCTACCTTATAGCCATGCGCTTAGAAGCACGACTACAAAGCGATGATGCTTAGGTGTCTTGGTTGAACTCACGGTCAAAGGAATTTTCGGGTGCAATTAGGCATAAAAGTATTATCGTGTTAGCCTCATCATATAGGTACGAATGCAAAAATGGTAATGCCAATAAGGAAATAAGAAAATGTGTAAATAAATACATAGAATGCGAATAAAAATGAGAGACTATTGTCACTTAAGTTTTAATATAAATCATCTAAATATGCTTCAATTATTACTTTTAAATTTTCATGATGCACAAGAAAAGCATCAACGATGTTAGGTGGATTAACCTTTTTTACACATTGAAACTATACCACAACCCATATTCTTTCTCTGAATGAATTAATAATGAAAATTGGCCTCTTCGAAGTAATTTAATACATGTTGTATGAAATTTGCTTCAATGGGACAGTTATGCTTGGGAATTCTACAATGGGACAAAATGACCCGATATTTTTTCGCTAAGTTTTCGAAAAAACTATATGTATTTATTTGTTCACAATAAAATATACATTAATTTAGAACGTTTGGTGCATAAAACTCAAAAATGATAAAAATCGACATGGGGCAGATATGCTTGGGACGGCAGTACACCCAAAAAACAAATCTGACAAATATTGTATAAAATCTGGGCATATACGATTCTGTAAGCTTTTTATACAAATATTGTATTAAAATAATACAAATCTGTATTATTGTCAGGGTTCGTAATGCTCACTCAATCTCAGGAGCACAGGATGGTCCCTCGCCAAAATTTTCGGGGAGAAATCGCTTTTCGGGAAAGAAAAACAGCCTGGAGAGTGATAACCATTTTTCGCTCACTTCGATTGCCGCCAAACGTTGGTTTGCTCTTTTTCTTTCATATTCGAGTCTTTTCGTGGCACCATGAATGCAAATGGTAGTAGCTTATGTGGACCAAATAACTTGACGCTTTCATATAGATAGCGTGGTGGTATGGCTAGAGTAAGCGCATCCCCTCAGCTATTATTGTTACTATTCTGGGTTCGAATCCCAGCGCGGCCATACAATTTTGTAATTGTTCTGCGATAATTCTCGCGAAAAGTGAGTGAGAGGTAAAAGTGATGAAACGAAAAAGGATTTTTATCTAATAGGCAAGATTTTCGTTCATCTTCCCAGGGTAATTCTGGAGAAAGATTGATGGGTGAAAGATGATCCTCAACATAAACAACGAAAAAAGATTCTCCCTTAGCCCGAAAAACGCTTGCTATGGTCTCATTGAAACGAAAAGTCGAAACCCTGATTATTTTAATACAATATTTGTATAAAAAGCTTACAGAATTGTATATGCCCAATTATTATACAGTTTCTGTAAGGTTCTTATGCAGAACTGTATTAAAATCTGCCATCCCCTGGTTGGGTGAACAATTTGCCGGAGAAATCAACAATTTCCCGCATAAACTTCGAAAAATATGTGTGTATTTTTTTTGGATATTCCTAAGAATGATATAGCTACCCGATCAGGAATACATAACAAAATTATATCTCAATTCTATCAATGGTTGTTATTCAAAACAACGTGCGTTGTAATAAGATAATTCGATAAAAATGGGTCTTCGGCTAGTTTTATTTCATATCAAAATTATAACAACATTAGTTATGTATATTTACACAAAATAATTGCCTACATTTTTTGATATTGGAAAAAAAGCGGAGGTAATCACCTCCAGTATAACTTGAATCAATGTTCGATGGTAATAGCTAGTACAAAGTTAATTGCCTACAATATGGATGGAAATCCGGCGTTGTAGCGTACCACATTTTTATACGTAATGTAGGCAATTACCATGAAAGTAGATTTTTGTACCTCATAATCATATCAACGGTTGTTATGATGTTGAAATGAAGGTAACAACCTCTGATTTAATTATGTTACGGCTAGAGGGAATTTTGATATAATTTTTGTTATTTTAACAACTAACCAGCCAATTTTATAACACATTTTGTTACATTATTTTTCTGAAATAAATAACTCCCCTTGTTATAATTTTGTTATGCATTCTTGATCGGGTAAGAGAGAAATTAGATAACGGGATTGAAACTGAATGGAAGAAAGCGGAGCTATCAAATCTATATTATTGTCTATAATCCTATCATGAAAAGTACGCCTAAGTTTGGAAGAAGGTATCAGTATTGTCACACCATTGTGAGATTTCAAAACAAATTGATAAAAAAAATCTCGGTGAGTCTACCAAACTCCCTGGGAATTCCCGATGGTTTTCAATTCCTGTACTTTTCTCAGTTTTCTCGGAATTCCTGAATGACTTCTTGTGTGATAATCACAATTCTGTTTTCTTGTACCAGCTGTCGAAACTTTTGTAGATTAGATACTGCTAAGTCATAAAATATTGGGTCTCCAGATAGCCTTGCGAACAAAGGCATAGGACTACCAATCAGAAAGGTGGCGATTTCGATTCTCGGTGGTCCGGTGTAGAATGTTCTCATGTGAGAATCATTTTTGATTTCTTTGGCATAAGTGCATGCGCTAGCCACACAAAAACAGGATTAGAAAAATTTGGAAATAATGACTGCTGAAATGTTATCACATATGTGTAGTTGAAAAGAAGAACAAATTCCAGTTGGAAAGCAGAGCCATTGAAGAGTATGTTGGAAAACCGTTTGAATTTGCTAGACACACTTGAAACATTAAATATGGGACTCTTGAGAATTGGAATCTAACAACATTTAAAACATTCGGCATTAATAATGTCTGCCAAATGGCAGCATAAAACGATTAAACAAAATAGAACATTAGATTTGTAGAGTATCGTACACATGATTGCCTCTCGTTTCCAACCAAAACAATTCCTAGTTTTGTTGTGGAACCGCGTCACATGGCACGGCTTCATCCCCGCGCGCTGGTTGCCTTCAAACTGGTGCAGAAGAAGCAGTATAGTGCAACAGTAGGGAGAGTATGGAAAACGTGACTGGGGTCATATCGCCACACAACGTCAATTTGTATGGTTTGTGGCGTTGATACTTTTGTTATTATTTTTATTATGGTTGCTGTCATCGTCGACCATTCGGGGTCGTCTCGTTTGGCTCTCGCAAGACGACCGCGACGACGGCGGCCGGTTTTCTTGAGTTTTCCATGTTTTTGTTCGCGTTCGAATTCACTCACTCAAAGCTAGGTCTCGCGACTCGCGCTTGTCGTGGTGGTGGAATATTGTTGTTGTTTTGCCTTACCATTACTTACAGGAAGACCTATATCAACAAGCGCGAAGCCGCACTGCTATTCGCAATGTTTGCAACGTTTTCGATTACCGAGCTGAGAGAGCTGGCCTGAGCCGGTCCGGCATGGGCTCAGTTCGGCCCAAGATAGGCAGCCAATGTGTAGCGAAAACACACATAACTTCTTTTGAGGAACCTCGCGAGAAGGGAAAATAATAACACTGAAAAAATATAAATTCAAATCGACATTCCACCACTCGGCCGTCGCGCGTACAACTGTGAACTAACTGAACTCTGCAATTCATGAATCCATGTCAACTCGTATAGTCTACGACGAACAGTACAGAAACGGCGACGGCGAATGCTTGGAAGATGTTTGCATATTTCATTTGCACGATTGCTATTTATAGCTGCTTTGAGTTTGATTTCTGCGAGCGAATTGTGCATACTTTTGCATCAATTTGGTTTTATGCTGATAGGTACTTGTTTGTTTTGAATTGAATATTGGATTCGGTAGGTAGATAACAGTGACAAACTCAAATAATAACTACAATGTATTGAGCCGGCGAAAACATTTCAATATAAAATTAATTGTTAATACGCAATATCACATTAGGTATTAAAACTTTTGTAGAACGGGGTATCTGTAGGAACGGTTTTTCCATTATTGACGTCCATGTAATGAACATGTTCGGCAGCAGATAATTCTAGCTTGTTCTGTTTGTCATTATGCACCAAGAACATTGCTGAAAACCGTACGTAGAGAACAACTTGTACATCATTACGCATGACCTGATTTATGTCTGAGGATCTGCAACTATTAACTGAATACAGGATGATGTGTACCGGGACGCTAAGGATGAACTAAAATTGCAATAGTTTCGTTTAATTGTCAATTGTCAATTGTTCTGATTGTCAATCTTTTTCTGAACTTGAAGTTAAGACTTGTAAGTAATTAAATGAACATATTTTTCGTAGTCGATGGCAGTCCCACAATCGGGTGTCCACACTTCTTTCACGGTGTAAATTTGGTCATATCGCCAGGCTAGGTACAACACTGAAGCTGAAGCAATATGACGTCCCTAGCCCCGAATCCCTATATACCAGGCGACCCGTGCCGAGGGGTTGAATGGCCTGGGAAGTGAAACTATTAGCCAGGTAGGGCTGTGAGGGCTGCTTCAGCGGCAAGTGGATGGTACCCGCACACCCCCAAGTGGTACAAGCGAAAGAGAATCGGGGGTATTATGTAATACCCCCAAAGAGTGAGAGACAGAATGTATGGATGAGCACACAAGTAAGCCTCATATGGTACGTGTTGTCAGAAGTGTTATAAAATGAGTGCAGTCTAGCTAGGGCTGACAGGAGTGTCAAAGGGTTAATGCTCATGCGGCACCTCAGACATAGGAGACGTGAACTGGTCTGTCTTGTAATTGGGAAGGAGCGGCAAAGAGGGATACCGCTCTAGGGTCGCCTCTGCCATAGCAGCCATACAACAGGGTGGCGTTGTAGGACGGGGTGGCTACCACACTGATTAGGGACTACCTGGGTCATAAGACGCCCACTCGAGGTACCTCCTGCAAGGTACCAGGCTATCTTCTTGTTAGCTCCCTTGCGGCTTAGGTGAGCGAGTGTTGGGGCACATGTGCACATGTAGAGTTACGAGAGTTGAGGCGCTTACGTGTACTTGTGTACGTCTTGTAGGAGCGCAATTCTCAAAAGCCATCTCCTTAACTATTGCTTAATTGCGGCCCGGGAAAATAATTGGAGAAGATGCAGTTGGGTTTAGGTGGTCGGGAGTGGTGATCTCCACACTACCTGGGTTCACCTCCCCAGGTTTCTGGTTGCAGATTTCCTTTACCTTCGTAGAAAAACACTTATTTTATTTTCCACCAGTTGCGGTAGCAGTTCTACAATCGGGGATCTACTCTTCTTGTCCAAAATCTACAAAAGAAGGGCCACATGTTGGAACAAGTCCGCAGCCAAGAACTGATTTCTTTTCTCGGCCAAAAAGAGCTCCTCTCAATTTAATCAGACTAGTGTCTGTTATGTCGGGCCAGGGAATAACAAACGAAGGGTGTTTCCAACGATAGATCACCCCTCTATTCAATATGCGGTACGCCGGAACGTCGCGCGGTGCAATCGCAGCAGAGGAAGGAATTCTACAACCGAGCAAGAGGAAGTAGCCGGTCCATACCCGATTTTTCGCGAGTAATTGACTGCCTGACAAGCCATTTCAAAGATTCTAACTTTTTATGGACATCCGAAAGAGTGACCTCTGTTTCTGTTTACATTCATTAGTGGTAGGTACATTCACTAAATAAGAAAAACGTCCGTTTGCAGCAAAGTTAGTGTTGAGCGTATGAAGCAGTCAAAAGCCAGCAAAAGATTTTAAATGTTTTCGGGCTACCGGAGGTGATCGCCAATAAGTAGGGGAAATGACGGCTTTGGCAGGTTTTGTTCTATTATTGTCAGGGGGGTTTTCTATAACTAATTAGGCTGAAATTTGGCCTGAACATTATTTGCATATCAAAGAATATTGTGGCCAAATTTCATAAAATTTGGTCAACAAAAACCCCCCCTGATAATAATAGAACAAAACCTGCCAAAGCCGTCATTTCCCCTAGCTCGAATTTGAAACCTCAAACCTGAAAGCTTAAATTTGGAATGGTAAAATACTTCTACAATATGACCTTCCTTCAATAACTCTTCAACAAGCATCCACCATCGATCAAGTTGAATTGGGCGCCACAGTACCGACTATTGCTGCAAGCAGTCAATTTTACTCAATTTTACGTGTTTCAGCCGTTGGCTCTACTTTCTAACAGAAGCTTCTTCTAGCGATGATACCATTCCGAACACCACATTCCAATTCAAAACTTTACGACCAAGAGCAACTTCTTCGTAAACGCTCGCAACGAGAAAGTCTCAAAACGTCATCGCTTTACAGAGAGCGCCACATGGGCCGATCGCTGTTAAAACACGGCTGGGCTGGATTGGTGGAGGAAATAGCGACGACGCCGCTAAATGGGGAAGGGCCGTTTGGCCGAATACAGTTCGGTCGAATGCCATTTGGCCGAAAGTTGTTTGGCTATTTGGTCGAACAGACCATAAGGCTGAAAGGGTCGTTTGGCCGGAAGGATAATTTGGCCGAATAGCACATTTGACCGAAAGGGTCATTGGAAAAGTGATAAATCAGGAGTGAGAAGAAAGACGTCTCACTACTCACTTCGCGCTTCTCACTTTTCACAGTGAGCAGTCAGAAATGAGAAGTGAGTAGTGAGACGTCTTACTCCTACTTAAGTGAGAAATGAGGAATGAGACGTCTCACAACTTACTGTAAAAAGTGAGAAGCACGAAGTGAGTAGCGAGATAAGTAATGATCCTTTCGGCCTAAGGACCCTTTCGACTAAACACCCTACCCTATTCGGCCAAATGACCCGTTCGACTAAATCACCTTCGGTCAGATTGGTTTCGTCCTAATGGTTTTTTTCCTTGTTGGGTATTTTAATCACTGTGGCCATTTATTAGATCTATTGTGATACGGCCTAATGGTTTGTTCGGCCAAATGGTTCGTTCGGCCTAGTGGAATTCGGTCAAACGACCTTTCCCCCCGCTAAATCGATACATTCTGTGTGTTTACATCAGCGCCTGCGACTCGTTTACGGACGAAGAGCTACAAAAATGACGAAGGAATACTTTGCAGTAAACATCTATTCTATTAGCATTTCCTCAGTTACTAATTGAAAAGCTATGCCCGTTATTGCATGAGTATGTATCTTGTGTGAGAAGTACAAAGTACAATGGATACACTATACCCAGGAAGTCGAAAATGTTTCCAACCCGAAAACATCCTAGACCGCATCGAGAATCGAACTCGCCATGTCCGGATTGGCAATCCTACG
Organism: Armigeres subalbatus; assembly: GCF_024139115.2. Lineage (NCBI taxonomy): Eukaryota > Metazoa > Arthropoda > Insecta > Diptera > Culicidae > Armigeres > Armigeres subalbatus. The sequence goes on along the minus strand of NC_085139.1, from coordinate 233,491,893 downwards.
CCTTTGCTCGCAAGGCTACTGGAGACTCTCGAACTGCTTACTAGTTCAGTTCCGCGGATGTCGTGTCGCCATAACTGGAGATTTGCGTGTAATATTCCTGCTGGTACACAGACGTCCGGAAGACCAGCAACGCCAGCGGTCCCTAGCGAAATTCTTGAGCAGATGGAGATGACTGAATGGGGGTACGTTCCCCCCGCCGACCTGAAGGTCGTTGATGATGGCAGATAATGGAAAGGACTCCCGAATTTCAAGCCTCAAGCGGCCCACAATTTTCCAATCTTGCAAAAGATCATTGGCCATGCACAGGGATTGAATCCTGAAGAGAAAGAACAAGTCTCTCACTTATCATCTCTGTATACATATACGATATGTAGCATACCGCGAGAAACTTTTTTTCGCAAGCTGAGAACTAATTCGGGAGACTATACCCCATGATACATTTCTTTTAGTTCCTCCAGGAATTCCTCAGGATATTCATCCAAAGGATCCTTCAGGAATAACTCGGGAAATTCCTCCACAAATTTCTCCGGAAGTTCTTTTAGAAATTCCTCCATGAATTCCTTCGGAAGCTCGTTTTCTTCAGAAAGTTCAAGAAATTCCCCTAGAAGCTCCTCAGGAAGTTTCTGCAGGAATTACTCTGGAAGTTCCTTCAGGAATTCCTTGGGAAGTTCCTCCAGGAGTTTTTCCGAAAAATTCTTCTGGAGTTCTTTCGGAAGTTCTTCAAGGAGTTCCTGCGGAAGTTCATTCAGGAATTCCCCCGGAAGTTCGTTCAGAAATTCCTTTTCAAGTTCCTCCAGAAATTCCTCCGGATGATCGCCCAGAAGTTTGTTTTTAGAAGTTCCTTCAGAACTTCTATCAGAAGTTTTTCGAAAAGTAACTTCAGAAACTCTTCCAGAAGATGCTCCAGGAATTTCTCTAAAAGTTCCTCCAGGAATTCATCTGGAAGTTCCTTTCGCAATTCCTCCGCGTTTAGAAACTCCTTCGGAAGTTCGGTTGAGCAAATCCTCGGGAAGTTCGTTTACAAATTTTCCAGAAGCTCGTAAAGAAATTCCGTCCACCTCCAGAAATTACTCCAGGTGTTCCTCGGGAAGTTCCTCCCGAAGATTTTCCAGGAATTCGTTCGGAAGTTCTCCAGAAATTTCGCCAGTTTATCAAAAATTCCTCGGGAAATTTGTTTACAAATTCTTCCGGATGTTCATCCAGAAATTTTTCCGGAAGTTCCTTTAGAACAGCGGTTCTCAATCTTTTTCTTGAGAGGTACCCCGTGGAACTTTTGCATTTATTGAGGTACCCCCTATTTTGTTCGCTACCAAGCATCTTGAAAAGAGGTTTCTGGGCATGCTGAAAGGAGGCCCGTCTCTTCAACGGAGGCCTTTGAGTATGTTGAAAGAAGACTTTCAAGCCCCTTGATAGAAGAATTTCGCGCCTCTTGAAAGAAATGTTTCGCGTCTCTTGAATGGAGGTTTCCGAGCTCCTGGAAGGAAGCTTTCGGGCCTCTTGAAAGGAGGCTTCCGGGCCTCTTGAAAGGAAGCTTCCAGGCCTCTTGAAAGGAGGTTTCCGGGCCACTTGAAAGGAGGCTTCCGGGCCTCTTGAAAGGAGGCTTCCGGGCCTCTTGAAAGGAGACTTCGGGCCTCTTGAAAGGATGCTTCCGGGCCTGTTGAAAGGAGGCTTCCGGGCCTCTTGAAAGGAGGCTTCCGGTCCTCTTGAAAGGAGGCTTCCGGTCCTCTTGAAAGGAGGCTTCCGGTCCTCTTGAAAGGAGGCTTCCGGGCCTCTTGAAAGGAGGCTTTCGAGCCTCTTGAAAGGAGGTGACCGTGCTGGTGATTATTTAACCTGATGCTGCTTGGGTCGAGTGTAATTCGGGTTGCTATGACTTGAATTCGATGATCACAAAAACTGAAGAGAAAACCGCGTCTCCAGGATGCCAGGTGGGGCCCCATTCTGGTTCCAGCTGCTTCCAGTTGGGGACGTCCCGGCGATCCTGGGGCCGGCCATTTCCTACGTTGAGGTTTAGTTCGTTGCTGCATATTCGGTTGACGAGGAACATCAAGCGCCAAAGTCGAACCCCCGATTCCGGTTAGGCCAGAATTTCCGGTTCGGGGGCGCTCTGACAACTCGTATGCTTCAGTCGAAACAGTTGGCTACCTTCTGTCTGTAGTCTACGTGCATGATGAAAGAGGTTTGGTTGGTAGTTTTACGATGAGTTGATCCAAGGAATTATTTTGCCAATCCGTAGGTATGGTATTGGTTATTTTACTATCAAGCTCGTTTAGTGATTCCCAATCCAACCCAGTTGTCCACCAGTACATAAACTGGGTTTGCGGGTGCAAGGTTTGTAGGCTTTCAGCCGCTTTGGGCTTCCGGGCCTCTTGAAAGGAGGCTTTCTAGCCTCTTGAAAGAAGACTTCCGAGCCACTTGAAAGAAGGCTTCCAAGCCTCTCGAAAGATGGTATCTGAGGTTTACGAGCCTTTTGAGAGGAGGCTTCCGAGCCTCTTGAAATGAGGCTTTCGAGCCTCTTGAAATGAGGCTTTCAAGCCTCTTGAAATGAGGCTTTCAAGCCTCTTGAAACAATGCTTTCAAGCCTCTGGAAAGAGGGCTTCCAAGCCTCTCGAAAGAAGGTTTCCGAGCCTCTTGAAACGAAGCTCCCGAACCTGTTGAAAGGAGGCTTCCGAACCTTAGAAAGAAGGCTTCCGAACCTCTTAAAAGGGGACTTCCGAGTCTCCTGAAAAAGGGTTTCGGAGTTTTTCGAAAGAGGGTTACGAGCAGCTTGGAAGAAGGCTTTCGAGCCACTTAGAAGAAGGTCTCTTTCAACGATGGTATTGAGCTTTACGGACAAAGGCCTCCGTGTCTCTCAAATGGAGACTTCCCAACCTTTAGATTGTAGATTTTAGTTCAGAAGCACATTCTTGACATCTTATTCAACATTTTGTCTCGATCAGGTAGATCACATTAAAGATTTTTTAAATTTGATCATTCGCCGTTTTGTCTTGTTGATCTTTGCCCCAAAGCTCTTCATACACTGTGCTTGCAGGATTCAAATGTCTTCGATTTACTGATCCCCACGTGATTTTTTTAACAATAAGAAGTTCATCACTTACTCATTCCCATGCATATTATGTACTATAACAAGTTTTAGAAACAAAAATTATCAAAAATTTACCAATAAGATTTTATTGAATTAGTTCTACAGGAGACGAGCCTGACTCGGGCTAAAAGTAGGGAGACAATAAAAAGACAATAAAAAAAATAGTTCTTCATCCGCCATTACCCTTTTTTGTGCGAGGTACCCCCTGGGACCATCGGAGGTACCCCCAGGGGTACATGTACCCCAGGTTGAGAACCACTGCTTTAGAAATTCGTTGAGAAATTTCTCCAGTGTTCCTTTTCAACAAAAAATTCCATTAGGAGCTTGTTCAGAAACTTACATGAGATTTCCTTTGGATTTTTTCATGGATACTATCCAAGAAATTCCTCCAGATAATTCTACACGAATTCTTGCAGCAATTTTTCTAGAATTTGGTTCAGAAATTACTCGGGAGTTCATTCAAATATTGAGCATAGCATAGCATATGTTATTGTACAAATCGTGGGTGGCTATACAATGCTCAATTGAGCAATCTACTGTATATTGTCGCAAATTGGTACTAGGGATTAGTACCTTTTCCTATACAGTAGCAGTTGTATACCTGGCCACGTCCTTACAATCACGGAAGGAAGAGAAGGAATGTTAGTTCAACATCTACTAGTGAAGATGCAGGGAACCCGTGCGAACTATCTGCTTACTGAGCAGAAACACGACAAAACAGGCATTGACGGCCGCGCAATGTAGAACACAATATTTCGGCAAATCGCGCGATCGTTCTGCTGTCTGAAACAAGGGCCAACACGCACTGAACTGATTAACTTTATTACCGGCCGCGCAATGCAAAACACAAAATTTCGGCAAATCGCACGATCGTTCTGCCGTCCGAAACAAGAGCCAACTCGTACTGAGCTTGAGAGCTTGAGCTTGATTGACTGCTCGTAGTTGCTACTCCATTATGACCAGATCAGCTGTTCTTACACAGGGAACCAACAGATGTATGCTTGGAAGTAGCACACATCTTTAATGTACAAGTACTGGTGATCTCATTTGTTAGGTCATACTGGCGCCTGCCACGTCAGAATGCAAGTCAATGTAGGGAAGGGGGAGGAAATGATGATGCAATCACTCGTCCACTGCAAGCCGAATATACCTCTGCACTTGGCACGAGTTCATGCGGATTTTTTTGGAATTTTTAAGTTAGGTTCGAGAGGCAGAGGTCCGTCTTGGTTAACGAGCAGCCAATGTGATAGATAGGAGAAGGCAACTGATGGAATTTCTAATTGGATGAAAGAAACAAGCGCTATAGATATTTCCAATTCTAGCAGATTACTGTTAGAATATTCAAGTTGAAGGTTTAGGAATAGTAATGGAAACGATATGGAAGTCCATTTCTAGTTCTAGCGATTGCTAGAACATGAGAAATATAGAGAAAGATACAAAGTAGGAGAATGGAACGGACCTGGGATTGAACCCACGACCTCCTGCGTATGAGGCAGAAGCAGTAGCCATATGACTACCAAGCCCGCTACCGAAACAAGATCCAACTCGCACTGAACTGATTAACTTTATTACCGCCCGCGCAATGCAAAAGACAAAATTTCGGTAAATCGCGTGATCGTTCTGCTGTCCGAAACACGAGCCAACTCGCAACTTAATTACCGGCCGCGGAATGCAAAACACAAAATTTCGGCAAATCGCGTGATCGTTCTGCTGTCCGAAACAAGAGCCAACACGCATTGAACTGATTACCTTTATTACCGGACATTCCTAATTGACAGAGGCGACTCGTCCATACGTTCTACCTGTTCATGGAACAGGTAACCATTTTTAGGTCAGAAGTAGGAAATTAATGTCTTGGCAATTAATTATTAGGGCAAATAATTTACCCAGTAAATTTTTTAAACAAAGTTTCACGTAATATTTCCAATGATTTTAACATCTAAACATCTAAGGAAACAAAATATTTCGTAGGCAGATCAAGTTAACGCCACATGCTTGGCGTATATAATCAAATTGCAGCTAAATGTGTGTTTCCCCGACACACCACACCCCATCGCATAGAAAGTCGTACGATCCATAATGAAGAACCAACAGCAGCGCTGCCAGAAGACAAATTTAAAGTTTTGCGCCATGACAAATGATTTGAAATAATTTCCTCCTTGGTATGCTCACCAGTGGTGGAAATCTGTGAACCTTGCCCATAAAACGAGAAGTAGGCAATGCAAAATACTCGCGAACACTTGTTTTGCCGTTTTCTTGCCTACCTACTACTCGCAGAGAAAACAGAAAAACGAACCCCGAAAAATGTTCGTGAAGCTTCGCGAGTCATTCGGGTTAATTTGCAAAATGTCATAAAACAACATCGAAACATGTTTATCACGGATGTTCGAGGTGTTCGAGCAAGAACACCTTTGTTTATAGTTATTGTGTTTATCACAAGTGAAATTTATCCATTGTATTCGAAATAACCACAAATACTCGCGACCGTGATTTTTACTCCCGAACAAAATACTGCCCAGCTTTTTTACTTTGCTCTGCCCGTACTCGCGAACAAAGCAAGCACCAGAAAAATGCAGGCAGTAGGTTCGCGCGAGTGTGGCATTTTTTGTAGGCCCAATTACACTCTTTTCTTACTCGTGAAGCGAGTATTTCCACCACTGATGCTCACTCGTTCTCCGCGCGCAGAGAACCAGCGTGAGCGTTGCCAGCTTTCTCCGTTTCCTCACATCATCCTCTGCGAAGCAAGCTCGTTTAGATGCAAGCTATGCGCGCAGCAGGAGTCAAACCCATTCGACGCGGTGCGAGAACAATCAACGACGCGACGCACCTTCGGTTAAACTCGATCGTAGTGTCGGGCTATGCTTTGCCGAAAGGCGCACCGCGCACGCTTTCGTTCATACTTCGATGATTGGAAACAATTCGTTTTTCTTTTTCTCCTGATAAATATGCAATGCATCAAGAACAATATTAAATTCATATTTGCGTTTTTAAAAGAGACATCAAATAATGCTTTTTCACGAATACTCAAAATCAATCAACATAGAGAAAAAGGTATAATTTTTACTAAATTTGAAGAATTAAATAACTGGAACATATTTCAGCTTCTAAATGTGACTCATTGGTCGTCACAATCTGGGGTCGCATCAAGCAATAATTGTATAATTATATACTATAATTATTGTACTAATAATGGTTAATAACATTTCTTTCATAGCAACAAAATATGTGAGATTAAATGATTAGATTAAATGGACAACTTTCATTCGAAATCACTCAGCTAGAGGAATATTTTTTTATCAGCATTGAACAGGTGTAGCAAAAGTCCACGAGACGCCCCTGCTAATTGAATTTCCCTGGAAGTTCATTTGGTTACTCCTTCAGAAGTTTCTACAAAAAAATCTTCCGAAAATTTCTCCAAAAACAGCTCGGGAATTCCTCTTAAAACTCACCCGAAAATTCCTGTAGAAGTTATTTAAGACATTCTCCCGGCAATTCCGACAGAAACTTCTCCAGAAAAAAAATCTAACCGAAACGTCGTTTGTAGAAGAAAAAAAAACGCATTTCTATCGCAATAAAAAAAAACAATCTTTATAGTATAATTAACCAGTCTTCAAGCCCCATAAAACTTGTCCAGAAATTCCTGCCGAAAATCGCCTGAAAATTTCTTTCCCAAAATTCGCCAATAAAACACCCAGAATAGTTTCAGGATTTTTTCCGTAAAGTTCCTTTAGGAGTTCTCCCGCCATATGCTTAAGAAATTACCCTAGAAATTATTCCATTCTTACATGAGAAACCCAACTTCAAGAATTCTTCCAGAAATTACTCTGTAAATTGGTGCTGAAATGCCTCCAGAAATTCATTTAGGTAGTCTCTAGGAACGGCGCCAACAAATTCCATGTTTAAAAAGATTTCACGATGGAATTATTGTGGGAATATCCGAAGCAATTCTTGAAAGATTTCATGAAGCAATTTCCGAAGGATTTTTCGAAGAAATTAACGAAGAAGTTCATGGTTTAAATCAATGGAGAATTTTCGGGTTTTTCGATGGACTTACTGGAAGAATTCTCGAAAAAAAAAAAAATATTTCGATATACATACTTTTTTGGAAATGAGAATAAATTCAGCTACAGAGTTCGTGATCAAACGTGTTTCGTATCGAACACAGAACTTTTGAGAGATCTGGGTGATTAGTTTTGTTTTGAGTGGTCGGAAAGTAAACCAATCATTGCGTTCGGAAAGTAAATCAACCGTGTTTCGTGTCGGACGTAGTGATTTCGCGAGGTTCGGGTGATTAGTTCTATTTTGTGCGATCGAAAGTACATCAATCTGTACGCGAACAAACCTGTTTCGTATCGGACGCAGAACTTTTGCGAGGTCCGGTGATTAGTTCTGTTGTGTGTGATCGGAAAGTAAATCAATCAGTGCGCGATCAAAGGTGTTTCGTATCGGACACAGAACTTCGCGAGATCCGGGTGATTAGTTCTGTTTTGTGCGGTCGGAAAGAAAATCAATCATTGCGTTCGGAAGGTAAATCAAACGTGTTTCGTGTCGAACGCAGTACTTTCGCGATGTCCAGGTAATTAGTTCTGTTTGTGGTCAGAAAATAAATCAATTAGTGCGTGATTAAACGTGTTTCGTGTCGGAAGGTAACGCGTTTGCTGGTCTTTTCAATCAGCCACAGAACTATCGCGTGATCATCGAAAAACTGGGCTCTACTTGTGCGGGCGGGTAAATTACTTTGACATTACTTCGTACAAAATAATTATTGAGTCACGTACCATGGCGACTTCCTATAGATTACTTTCTCATCTAACCAACTATCTCTTTCCCGTGGCGCTCACGGCGATGCAGAAGATTCCTCAGTCTCTTATAGCAATGAGCGTCGTACTAATTTTACTCGTACCGTCGTACCAATAATGCTCATCATGACAGATCTTCCTGCAGCTCGACTCGATGCCTTTGCACTCCGCTGACCCAGCGTTGGGGTATGCTGGCAACTGGCCTCACAAACCGCGCAATTTACATCAAAGTCGCGGATTCTCGTGTTTAATGACGCTGCAAAACTTTATTTGGCAAAGGGGAAGCCTTTAAACTATCAGCACTAATCGAGATAAAAATTTCGTCGCCAGAACTGTGCTACTAGGGCGAGAAATAAAAGCAGAGACTAGTTAGCATTATCGGCTGCCTGAAAGAACTTGCTGAAAATTCTCCAATCAAGAAAATTGAACAGTGTCAGCCTCAGACCTCTGACACATGTTTCTGTAGAATGTAGAACACGACGTATGGTCTGCATCCATCCCGGTCGGGATGGCCAACCTAGATTAGCAACCTTGAGGAAAACCTGTGACATCAGCGAGCGCCCGGCAGCAAAACTAGTCGTGCTAGATGTACGGCACGTTACGGATTGAGCTGGCCACTCGCAGTAGAACTCTGCGTCTTAGGGCAACACGCAATTGCGTTCAGCGGAGATCTCAAACAGATGTTCCACTTGTTTACAAATCGTCAGCAAGACGCTCATAGTTAGAGGTTCCTACACCCAAGCGGCGGTTGTTAGATTTTCTAACAATCCTGTATAAGAATCTACCAAAACCTGTATAAGAACTGGGCATATGCGAAATTGTTAGATTCTTATACAAAAAATGTAAGAAAAGCTCGGGATAATACCCAAAGACTTTCCCACCGTCCAACTCACTACAGCCCAGCTAGACCTTCTACAAGAAACACTCCTGCTCAGAGTAGTTCAACAGCGAAACGAGCCAATAAAACCCAAATTCAACAACCTCATCTACAAGTCCGGTTACATGGTTCTAATCTGTAAGGATCAAGAGACTGCTGAGTGGTTAAATAGAATATCCCCATCCATGAAACCCTGGGAAGGTGCAGAGCTGATGGCAATGGACGAAGTGGCGATTCCACGTCCAGAGATGATCCGAGCATTCTTCCCACAAAGCTCCAGCTATGATGACGACCGAATAAAGGCTCTCATAGAAAGCCAAAATGACATCACAACAACTGATTGGCGTATTGTGAAACGATCCATTCTGAAAGATATTCATGTTGAATGGATCTTCACAGTAGAGGGTGCGTCGATGGAAAAGTTGAAGAAGTCCAAATACACCCTCAACTACCGATTTGGTGAAATCCAACTAAGGAAGATTACAGATCAACCGACTGCCGCTACCGCCAATCCGACTGGAAGGCCGACCCAAGAGCAATCTGAGGAGGCCTCCTGTTCAAGCGAGGTTCGGCTAACTGGAAGGCCGACCCAAGAGAAATCTGAGGAAGCCTCCGGTTCGGGCGAGGTTAGTAAATCTCACCCCAAAAGCACCATAAAGGCTAGTCTGTCCGCCTCTAAAGGAAAAGCTCAGAAGCTTACAGGCGACCCCTGCTCTAGTGGTACCAAACCAAAGGTATCTAAACAGGGCAAAGGGGTGCAAAAGCGACAGTTTGACCTCAGAGGCGAAACTGGCGGGCCAGGTTGCTACAGGGAAGAGAAAACCCAAACTGTAATATCAAACGACATCCTGATGATCCGCAACATCCAAAGCCGGACAGTCGTCGTCCGGAAAAAAGCGGGAACCCCGGAAATGGCGACTAAAGTTCTGCAAGTGAACCTCCACCATGCTGAGAGCGCCACGGGTGTGCTCTGTCGGAGGTTCACCAAAGAGAATTTAACCGTGGCCCTCATTCAAGAGCCATGGGTCAATAAATCCAGAATACAAGGTATTCCACAACACTCATGTAAGTTGGTATATGATGACAGCCAGCTTTCTCCTAGAGCGGCTATTTTATTACATAACAACTGTAAATACTTTCCAATTTCAGAATTCATAAAAAGGGACATCGTAGCGGTCAGGATGGAGGTACCTTCCGCCGGGAGTAGAGAGATCTTGGTGGTCTCGGCATACTTCCCAGGTGACGTGGACGAAATCCCTCCTCCAGAAATAGCTGCGCTCGTAGCCTACAGCCACCGACACAACATCCCCTTCGTCATAGGGTGCGACGCAAATGCACATCACACCGTATGGGTAAGTACCAATATAAACACCAGAGGTGAGTACCTGTTACAGTTTCTCTCTTCCAAGAACATTGACATTTGTAATGTTGGTGACAAGCCCACGTTTGAAAACTGGAAAAAACGTTTAAAGATCCTAAGAAAACTGATTGGGAATCCTACTCAGCTATCCTACGATCCGAAGAGTACATCATAGAAAGTCACATCAAGTCCATAACACAATTGGAAGATGCGTCCAAATCCATTAAAAACAAAATCCTTAACGCCTACCAAGAGAGCTGTCTAACTAAATCAACTAGTTCGAGTAGAGACTTTCCATGGTGGAATAAAACTCTTGAAAAGCTTAGGAAAACTGCGCGTAGGGAGTTCAACCGTGCTAAGCGAACCGGCGATTGGAGCCTATACAGAAAGGCCCTGACGAACTACAACAAAGAAATAAGGTCAGCCAAACGGAAATCGTGGATTCTAATGTATGAAAGCATAGAGAATACACCCGTAGTGGCCAGACTCCAAAAAAAAACTCTTTTAAAAGACCACTCCAATGGTGTGGGTAGCCTCCGAAAGACGGATGGTTTGCTCACTGTAGAGCCTAGCGATACACTGAGCGAATTGTTAAAGATCCACTTCCCTGATTCAATCCCTGAGTCGAGCATCGGCGACCAAGGCACTGGAATTGCTGTCTCAGATCCACAAGAGATCCAATCATGGGTTTCTGGATCTAAAAAAGACGCAATAAAGGTTGCAAAGGAAGCTTTCACTCGGGCCAGGGTTGAGAGGGCTGTGAGATCTTTCGAGCCATTTAAGTCTCCTGGCATGGATGGAATATTCCCAGCGTTGATCCAAAAAGAGGAGAAAACACTGGTTCCACCCTTGGTTGAGATTTTTAAGGCGAGTCTAATTTTGGGGCACATACCTAACGATTGGCGTCAAATCCGGGCTGTCTTCATTCCGAAGGCAGGCAAGAGAGATAAAACCAACCCCAAAGCATTCAGGCCGATAAGTTTATCCTCTGTAATGCTCAAAATTATGGAAAAGGTACTATGCGAGTACATAAATCACAAATTTATGAAAGCAATGCCTTTGTCAAAAACCAATTCGCTTATCAAAGTGGAAAATCTACGATCTCGGCACTACATACGGTAGTTCAAAAATCGAAAAACACTTAATGCAAAAGAAATTGCTCTTGTAGCATTGCTTGATATTGAGGGCGCATTCGATAACGCTTCTTACTCGTCTATAGGGTCAGCAATGTTGAGGAGAAAATTCGACCCATGCATTGTTACCTGGGTACATGCTATGCTAGCTAATCGGAAAATCTCCTCTGAGCTTAGCGGTTCATACATCACTGTTAAAGCAACAAGTGGGTGTCCGCAAGGCGGAGTGCTTTCTCCTTTGTTGTGGTCACTGGTGGTGGATGAGCTTCTAGACAGCTTAGAGAGAAGAGGCTTCGAAGTGGTTGGATATGCTGATGACGTTGTCATTATTGTACGAGGCAAATTCGAAAGTGTTATCGTGGAAAGAATGCAATCTGCCCTAAATCACACTTTTTCCTGGTGTCAAAAGAATCAACTAGGCATAAATCCTACAAAAACTTCCATTATCCCTTTCACCAAACGGAGAAAGGTACAACTGAAACCCCTTTTCTTGAATCAAACACAATTAGTTTATTCAAGTGAAGTGAAATATCTAGGTGTCATACTCGACGCAAAGCTTAATTGGAACTCTCATCTCCAATCAGTTGTGCAGAAAGGTCTCAATACACTTTGGGTTTGTTCAAAAACCCTTGGTAAAAGATGGGGCCTAAAACCAAGTATGATCATGTGGATATATAAAACCATTGTCCGTCCCAGGACAACTTACGCTTCCCTTGTCTGGTGGCCTAAAACTAATGAGTCTGCTGCAAGGGCTAAGCTCAACAAAATCCAACGCACCGCTTGCATAGCCATCACTGGTGCAGTTCGTAGTACACCCACTTTGGCCCTAGACGCAATGCTTCACCTGCCCCGGTTAGATCAATTCATAAAGCTGGAAGCGGAAAAAAGTGCTCTAAGGTTAAAGAGAACAAAAACACTGCTGTCGGGAGACCTTACGGGTCACCTCAGCATATTAAATGAATTTGCCATAAATCCCGCAATAGGAATTTGTAGTGACTGGATGGAAACGGTAGTCAATTATGACTTAACTTACGATGTGTTCATTTCTTCCCGCCAGGAGTGGGAAGGAGGTGGACCCAGCGTTCCAACAGGCTCTATAAATTTCTTCACAGATGGTTCGAAGATGAATAATCTGACAGGATCCGGAATCTATGGCCCTACAACAAAAATTTCTGTCCACTTAGGACAGTGGCCCACAGTATTTCAGGCGGAAATATATGCAATATTAGAATGCGTGTTATTATGCCTGAGGAGAAAGTATAGATTTGCAAAAATATGTATTTTCTCTGACAGCCAAGCGGCACTTAAGTCGCTTAATAACTACACTTCAGAGGCGTCGCGTCCGCATGTGCAACCTGTGCACTGCACAGGTAGCAATTTTGTCCCTTACATTTAAACTCTCGATAGATTTCTTGACATTCTTATCCAAATATATATTTGGATTATGTGAATTTATCATATGTTTTGTACAAATTTGACGATTAATAAATACATAATCGTAAAATTCGCACAGATTTTTTTATGGGCGGCCTGTGATGGGCATATGAGGCAACTGAAATGTTGCGATGGGGACGCATTATATTCTACTCTACGATACCGAAACGACGCACCGCCACATGCTGTCCAACGCGTGCACTTTCAAACGAGAACGGTTTGCCATACATCATACACGCATTATTTTGTATGTGTAGGTCTTCCGCTCTAACCGCAATCGGCGATGTATAGGTAGTCAAAGCGTTCATCGCTGGCAGTGCACGGTTTGGTGCCGGTGTAGAAAAGCACATCGGTTTTGTGCCTACCGAGTAGGTACCTTTACCACTTCAAACAGCGCATGCGCGATTGGGTGGAGAGCGCGCAATCGGAACAAAATAGAAAGAGAAAAGAGGCTCTCTCAAAACGTGCCATGGCGAAAGTTCGCTGACTTTGAATGATGCATGATGCATCGGAGCAATAGCGTCTTTCACATTGATTGGGATGTTGGTCTGTGAAGAATTTTTCGTTATATCCAAAATATTTTAGGAGCTATTCGTATATCATGTGGACAACTTAGTCGGTAGAGGGGTATGAAGAATGTCCGTTCATCTTTCAGACAAATAATTAATGAAAAAATGCATGAGCAGATGGAGGGAGGTACACATCTAAAACTTTTCGACTTCTGTTCACGTGGTATGAGAATAGCCCTTCCAAAAGAAAATTATTTATCAAAGGAATAAACTAAAAATAGAATAATTAATAATTCAGGAACCACCATGTTTCTAATATGTATGACAAGGTAATTACATAATATGTCTATTAGCCGTCTAATCATTTTTAATATATTTCAATTTTCTGGTTAACGTTTCACAATTATTAAGACTCGTCTCATTCTACGAAATAACTAAAATTAAAATTAAAACATAGATACCTTTCCATTGAATAGATAGATGTCTTATTTGTCATATTGAGAAGCATAACGATTCTCATGGTGGTATTTTTTTAAGGCTCAAGAAAAAAATAGGCGATGAAAGGATTTTTCTAAATAATTTACCACCATCTATAGTCTGTCTCTTTCTGTCCTTCGAAAAATTGTGATTGATGTAGTGCAACATCTCGAAACACCACAAATACTCAATCATCTTTTGTTCCCCTTTAATATAACGCACTGTTTATTAAGTTTATTTCTATATTATCTTTATTACTTTATTTTTGTGAATTTTGATACAGTGATCAGTTCTTCACTTAATTCGATAAATTGAATGTAGCTTAGAAGCAGATAGACGAAACATATGGAAAACACGCTTGAAAATGAATAGTTTATATTGATGTGATATGGAAATGCTAATATCATCTTCCAAACTTGGACGTACATGTTCATGATAGCATTAGAGGCGAAAGTATAGAATGTTCCGTTAGGATACGGCAGGCATGAAGAATGTTTTTATAGAAGTCGATTTGAAAGCGAGCGGAGGGCAATATTTGTGATGGCACATATCGCACGACCTTCCTTCTGCCAAGATCCCGTATGAAGGGGGAGGGAAGAATATCAGTGTGGTATTGATGTGTCATTTCAGGTCCCTTTTATACGCGTTTTTCTCGTAATACTTCAATCAAACGGTGCACAGGTTGAATAATTGATCACGCGACGCCTCTGCTACACTTGTAACTCAAAGCTAGTGTGGGAATGCATTCTGGCTTTGAAAAACTTATCCATACGCAATCGAGTCTACCTATATTGGATCCCAGGACATACGGGTCTAGAGGGAAACGAGATTGCTGATGAGCTAGCCAGGAATGGATCTAATGAAAGGTTCATTGGCCCTGAGCCCTTCTGCTCTGTAAAAATGGAACTGAACAAATATATGGTCAGTCAAATCACATCAAACTGGAATGCACTTCCCCATACGAGCCAATCCAAAAGGCTCGTAACGATTAACCCCAAGAAAACCCAACAACTATTAGGTCTCAACAAAAGGGATCTCAACATCTACACCGGTCTAATAACTGGACACTGCCCCTGCAGATACCATCTACAAAAGATCGGAGCAATCCAACCTCAAATTGCCGCTTCTGTGACGAGGAGAGAGAAACATCAGAACACATCCTCTGCTATTGCAGTGCACTCACCCAACGTAGGTTCAAAGTTCTCAGCAAGCCCTTTTTAGGGCCTGCTGACATATGGATCTTATCCCCCAAGGACGTGGTTGGCTTCATAAAGCTAGTCTCGCGAGAATGGGGGAGTCACATACTGTAACTCAGGATCTCTATTCATCAATAATAGATGGTCTTGAGTTCAGTCGATACCAAGGTATCTCAGTAACAAACATGTTACTGAGATAACTTGCGTATTTCACAGCAAAAGGGTATATCACAATAGTCCTAAAATCTGGACGCAGTGATCTTCACCCGACAAACGAGGAAACGAGGAGAAGAAAAGCTAACAAAATTGTTAGATTCTAGTACAATATTTGTATAAGAATCTAGCAATTTCGCATATGCCCAGTTCTTATACAGGTTTTGGTAGATTCTTATACAGAATTGTTGGACAATCTAACATCCGCCGGTTGGGTGTATACTTACTGAAACCCTCTGGAAACCTGTGGAGTTGATGGCGCAAGTTGGTCGCGCTGCTTCAGATCGACTATAATCACAGTAAGCTGCTTATTTGCATCGTTATAGCAAAACGTCATTCTACTGCAAACTTTCAAAACTCTTGTTAGGACAATGTCAACACAAAGTGATCCCGGCAAGTTGTTATCACTCATATTGAAAGCAATAGAGGAATACGGCAGCAAAGGTACGTTATCAAAACATCTCACATTCTTTACTCCTCCATCAGCAACTCTATTAAACACGCAGTTTTCTAAATCTCAATCACAGAAATCACCACCGACGTTTTATTGGAAAAAGTCAGTGAAATATCACCCGACTTGGGCTATGCGTTTCATTCCCATTTCAACGCGGGACTTGGCGACGGAAAACGCTACGGGCTCCTAATGGTGCGCAATGGTCGTGTCAAACCGTTGTACAACTTGACCAGCTCCCACGAGCCCCGAAGCTTCTCCTCCAAGCTGCTGATGGTGAGCGAAGACTTGAAGGCCCGTCCCGGAAGCAGCCGAAGGACAGCGAGTTCTTCCAGCGATTACGAAGACGAAGCTGCGGCGACAGTTCCCGGCAGTTCAACGCGTTGGATGCGGCCCAGAGATGCGGACATCACGTACAACGAGCTGCGGCTGATTAGGCAAGTGTTCAGCCCAAGCGAACTGGCACCGGAATGGCACGAAACACGCCCCCGGAGGGCTGCGGGCAACGACACACGAGGACGAAGTCTTAGCCGTGGAAGGCGTCGTTCGACAACTAGACGCGGTTATGGAAGTCGCTCTAGAACTCGACGATAGAAGGGCTGTGTTATTTAGCGGAGTTAAAATATGTTTTGGATGTTTTTTCTTATGACTTAAATTGAATTGAAATCAATATAAAATTCTTAACACATGGGAAAAGAAAAAATAAATCTAGACTTTTTCGATGAAAGACAGATCCTTATTATTTATTAATAGCGCGCATCAACTTATATTCAAAAGCGCATTCGACCGCAACAATACGACTGATGCAGTATTTTGCACTCGGTTCTAAATAAATAATAAATATTATCGATAAAAATATTCCACAAAAGAACTCAAAACATAAGCGAAACAATAATTTGCTTCATAATTAGGTGGAATGATTTATTTCTTCAGATGGTGTAGAGATATCCACCGTATAATTAATGGTGTACCTAACATGAAACCAATGCGCAAATTACTAATTAGATTATAAGAAAGTGTTCTTCAACGTCACAAGCAAGCGCCATAATCTGCAATGTATATCTCGTTAGTCGCAGCCCGCAATCAAGATCATGTTAATCAGCGGGGGCAACGTGATGCAATTGTCCGTTCCCCGGGTTTGACGTTCAACGTGTTTTTAAGACCTGAAAGAAATATGTTTTAGAAAAAAGAAGACTTGACGTTTGACATAAGTATTCATTCAATTATAGTTCAGTTTAATGTAAGTTGTAACACCAGTGGCTAACATGATTGGTTATTTATTGCATAGTAACAATCTCCATCAAGACGAAACAGCCACATTTAAGACAAATGGATGTCATTTGTCGAGATTGTAACCATGCAATAAATAACTAATCATGTTAGCCACTTTTTAATTGTTTACGTAACAGTTGTACTGAAAAACGTACATTAAGGACTATTTTAAGTTGATTCAAAACAATAGTGGAACACGACGGAACAAAACAAAACATTGTGCATTCGGTAGCTTAAAACCGAATCTTTCAGATGGTGGCTGTTTGGCTTGCCGCCTCTTGCCGCTTTTCATGGTGTGTTGATGTGAAAATTGACTATTTTTCTAAAAATTCTTAATAACTTTGACAGGTTTCAAGATAGATCAAAGTAGTCTTCTAGACAAACATGTTTTTTGTCATTATGCACAACTTTCTAGAATGAACCATAGTGCTAAAATCATTTCCAAAAAAGTTATGCTCAAAATATGATTTTTGGGGGTCATTCATACAAAACGTGCTCTAATTCCTTACAAAACCGTTTGTCCAATATTGTGTCTTCAGAAAAGATGTTCCAATTCACATTCTTTATAACATTGCAGAGAACAACCACTGCTTTCGTACATCTGCGTAAATTTTTTATTTCATACCGCCCTGCAAGGTGGATAGATCATTGATATTTTCTTATCAAAAGAAAGCCCAAGAAATATCCTTCAACTCTTCTGAAGACATCATGACTCTAAAATGTAGTTTTCAGGTCGAAAACTAAAAAACGCACGTTTTGGGGGCGTCTGAACCAGTGTGCGGCCCAACAGGGCAGCCAGATACTAAACAACTAGTTATTGTATTTTCACCGCACTTTTCATATGTCGTCTGTACACACACGCGCGATAATACCTGCTATGAACGACATCATATTTTCTCTGATCATCCATTGCCAGACTAGACCAGACTCGACTAGGTAACGTACCTGATTCGCAACTAGCAAACAGCCAGTAGTAGCATGTGTTGCATGAAACATAGCCCACTCGGCGGACAGAGAGCGAGAGCGAGAGTACTGCTGTGTCGAAGGTATTCGAACCAAAGCCGGAAAATATGATACGCGTGGTGTGGCAGGAATGGGGTGGTAGAAATTGGTAGGTGGGTGTCTTATTTGTTTATCAGAATACGCGCAGAACAAAATGGATCCCACCAGCGACTACCGCACATCAGTAGAGTTGCCAGGTGAATTCGGGCAAAGGAATACGTCCAACATTTATGATTTTTGTACTTCAAATGCAAGTGCATGATGCCTGCGTTCAAAAACTTAAGTGAACAAGAAAATTGATTTTTTCATTCTGTTATGTCGAAGCTGCATCGCGATGAGTTGTGATATCAGGAAAATGGAGAAAATCCGATTTTGGGGAGTGTTTTTAAAGTGTTAACTTAAAGCATAATAAACGAACGGCACAGACCGCATTTTGATCTCGTACTGTGAGGTTCTATTTTATCTTTGCTGAAGGCCAATACTATCCGAAGCTATTTTAATTTAAACAATGCTTCTCAGCGCCGTGGACCCGTGCCTTCGTTTAACATTGGACCCGTTTGCGGAAGTAAAACTCCGACAAGCGGTGGTAATCCGTTCTGGAAAAAAAAACCTCTTAGAAAGTCACGTCTCCACGCTCAGCAATGGATACCTGAATACCTGGTTGGCTACAGCGTCGATACACCTATGCCTGGCGTATTGTAGAGCTCCATAATCGTCGGTCTTGGGCGATGTTCTTCCAGTGCCCCCGAACGTTCAGGGTCCCCAGGTCCGATTCCACCGCGTGCAGCCAGCGTATTCGTAGCCTTATACGAAGTCGCCGACCCCTATCTAATTCTCTGTTGAATATTGTTTACGCTATGCTTTCTTCCGACATTCGCCCGTGACCAGCCCACTGAAGTCTGCCGTATTTTATCCATAAGATTTTCTTCTAAGTGTACTTGATACAGCTCATGATTCATGCGTCTGCGCCACACACCATTTTCTAGCTTCCCTCCAAGTATTGTATGCAGCACTTTTCACTCGAAAAACCCCGAAAGCTCTCCGGTTCGTCTCTTTTAACGTCCATGCTGCATGTCCATAAAGGGCCACTGGTACAATCAAAGTTTTATATAGAGCAAATTTCGTTTCCTTCTGCATGTTGTGGGACCTAAGCTGGTTACGTAATCCGTAGAAGGCCCTATTCGCAGCAGCAATACGTCTTTTCACTTCACGGGAAACGTCATTGTCACATGTCACAAGCGTTCCAAGGTGAAGAAATTCTTCCACAACTTCAAACTGTTACCGAATCGGATAACAGTCAGTATGAAATCACTTGGCTGAACTAATTCCAAAAAATGTGAGACTCCGCATGTAGTACTCAAAGTAGAAATGTTATGGATTATGTCTAGTCTATTTTCATCGTGTACCCACTAACCTACTCCCACAATCCATGTCTCGATCCACCCTTAGGGCGAAACTTGCACGATGGCAACCCGATGACTACGAGCGAATGAGGGAACGAAAGAAAACGATCAGAAAAGAATGGAAGAAAGAGACTGGAATTCAGGGAGTTGGTGTTCGGAAGCGATCGAACAGAGGTGGTACGGGAGAATCGCTCGTCGCGAGCGCTAAAAAACGTGGAAGCCGATTATTCGGAAAAATCTATTGCGAGAGATCCGGAAAGCGCACAATTTCTGCTCAAACCGCTAAGAACAGCAGGTGGAGACTTTCAATAGATAACGAACAACGATAAAAGAGAGGCAAAAAAGCAAGTAGACGCACGGTTGCAGTAATCGTAACCGATCGGCTTTTGAATCTAGTTGAGAAGTTGTCATCGAAACCGTTCCCGAACCAAGCCGAACAGTTTCTAGTGGCCTAGGAAGTAGTAGACTATCCGGCCTAGAGGCTCTTGGCAGAAAAAGAAGTGTCTGAATAGGAACTGCCGATTGCCTCGTCGTGAAATTTCTAGAACCAGAGAAGCTGGACACGTGGTTGTTGTTTCTCCAGCCCAGGCGCACATGTCAAGAAAAGGTAAGTATCATCATCGTAACTACAGAAAGCCTCGCCTGATTGCAGAACATCCCAAGCAACAACCGGGAGTCATCTAGTAGAAGTGAGACCGCCTCCCCCCCGTCCTGAACGGCAAACAACCACTAATCCATAAGGTAGAGCTCACGCAAGACCTGCCAGTTTATCGAAGTATCCTATCGGAGGTCCATCCCCTGGATATGTGCCCCCTTTCATCCGGAGTACAAGGTCACCAAATGAAAAAAAAACGTTCAGCGGAGTGCTAAGCTGGCGGTTAAGCAAAAACTAAATAAAAAAGAGCTTTAACTAAAATATATTCTGTTTTCTAATTTAATCGATACGGTTTGTCTTGTCCTCCTCTGTTGTCCTCTATCGTGTTGTCCTCAGAGCAGGTGGATGGCGAACCCTGAAAGTCTCAAAGCTCAGAGAGCTGGTCAGGGACGAGTGGACGTCAACTGCCCAGACGTATGGACGTCGAAAGTGCATCACCCCGCTTCAATCCGTCTAAGGTCACGAATGATGTTGACACTTCGTCTGCAATCCGAATACTTTATTTCGAGCCATCCAGCGTTGCACGTATCAGTCTAATCAGTTTCGCCGGAAAACCATGTTCGGACATTATCTGCCACAGCTCATTTCTTTTCACTGAATCGTACGCTGCTTTGAAATCAATGAACAGATGATGAGTCTGCAAGTTTTACTCCCGGAATTTATCAAGAATCATCCGCAGGCTAAACATCTGATCCGTCGTTGATCGATCCTCACGAAAACCTGCCTGGTATTCGCCAACGAAGGACTTCTCAAGCAGTCTCAGTCTGTTAAACAGGATACGCGACAGGATTTTGAACTCCGAGTTCAGAAGGGTGATCCCTTTGTAATTAGCACAATCTAGTCTGTACCCTTTCTTATAGATTGGGTATATGAGGCCATCCAACCAGTCGGCTGGCAATTCTTCATCCTCCCATATTTTCTGGATAACGTGGTGGATTGATTGATGCAGCTGCTCACTTCCGTGTTGACCGGGATCTCGTTCTTACTGTTTTTAGTTCGTTTAGAGCCTTCTTATCCTCGTCCAGTGTTGGAGGTTCCACAGCTTGACCGTCGCCGACTATGTCCATCCTGCTCCTTAATACACCTTCATTTCCACCGTTCAACAAATCTTCGAAGTGCTCATTCCACCTGGCTGCCACCATAGTCTTGTCTGTCAGCAAATTCCCCTGTCGGTCATTGCACATGGCGGGCACTTGCGAAGTCTCATGCCGCGAGCCATAGACAATTGCATAAAACCTCCGCATATCGCTATCCATGTTCTCCTGCGCTTCAGCTATCACACTCTCTTCGTTGCCTTTTTTTCCTGCGCTGGATTCGTTTCTCTTCTGCCCTTGCTACATTGTACCGCTCTCTGTTGAAACGGGTACGAGCCACTAGCATTCGTCTCCTAGCAACATTTCTCTCGTCCGTCACTCGCTGGCACCTCTCATCAAACCAACCATTTCTATGGCGTCGCTGTGCAATGCCTAACACTTCCTACGCTGTTGTAGTCACAGCTCCGTGGATATTTTCCCACAATCTGTAGACGTCGTAAGATCCGGTGGCATCCGGCGTCCAGCTTCTGGTGGTACTGTTCAGCAACTCCGGCAACTGACAAGCGTTGGACATTGAAACGCATCGTTCTGTTGTTTCGTAAATTCGTGACGCTGAAAAGTCGATATTCTTACGTGCGAAGTAGATACTGCTTATTGCCATCCCTCTAGCAGCAGCAAAGGTTACAAGTCGCAGACCATTATTGTTGGTAGCGAAATGAAGGCTTTCCGTACCAACGACAGAGCGAAAGAAATTTTTTATTCCGATCTGCACATTTGCATCCCCGATGACAATCTTTACATCGTGTGTTGGGCACCCTCCGTAGGCCTTATCGAGGCTCTCATAGAACCCATCCTTCATGTCATCAGGCTTATCGTTCGTTGGGGCATAGATGCTGATCAGGCTATAGTTGAAAAATTTGCCCTTCATTCTCAACACACAAATGCGGTCGCTTATCGGCTTCCACCGGATAACACGCTTTATCTGCTTCCCGATCACCAACGAGGCCAACTCCTCGTTCTGCTCTGTCACCGCCGCTATAGTAGATGTGGTACTTGAATGAAGTGTTCGCTATGGGATCCGCCACCCGTTCTCCAGTTCTGGGCCGCCGTATTTCCTGGATTGCTGCCACAATCACGCCGAACTTCCGCAGCTCACGAGCCAGGAGCCCAACACGTGCGGGTTCATTCAAAGTTCTCGCGTTCCAAGATCCGACTCTCCAATCGTTGTCCTTTATTCGTTGCCGGGTCTGTTGCCGTTGAATCAATCCGTTTGTTTTACTTTTGCCTTCTTTGGTAACTGTAGAATCTTCGGTAGCCTACCTTACCAGGGTTGCGCAGGTCCGTGGGTGGAAGGCCCAAAGCTTCGACAGCGAAGTTTTCACCGCGGCGCTGGGACTGGAGGGTAACACCGACAGTCTTACAGGGGACGCACTGACAGCTGTCCTGTCACGTGCATGCGATGCCAGCATGCAGAGGAGGGCACCACCGAGGAACGGTAGACCTCCAGCATACTGGTGGAGTGCAGCAATCGCAGACCTTCGGTTGAGGGATGAACGCCGCTTGACGTTTAAAGCTGCGAAGTTGACCCTTAACAAGGCCATCAGTAGCAGTAAGAGGAAGTGTTTTGACAACCTATGTCTGAACGCCAATGCTAATCCTTGGGGCGATGCCTACAGGATAGTAATGGCGAAGACCAGAGGGGGGCTGGCGCCTCCCGAACGGTCGCCGGAAAGGTTGAATCGCATTATCGAGGTTCTCTTCCCGTCCCATGCCACAAGCCCTTGGCCACCTCCAGCACCGCAGAACGCGAGTGCTGAAGTGGCAGCGGTGACGAACGAAGAGTTGCTTGCGGTGGCCCGAACCCTTGATACGAACAAAGCTCCGGGGCCCGACGGAGTGCCAAACCTCGCTCTGAAGGCAGCGATCATGGCTAACCCTGACATGTTCAGGACAGCCATGCAGAGATGCCTGGACGAGCGCAGTTTCCCCGATAGGTGGAAGAGACAGAAGCTGGTGCTGTTGCCGA